>NC_023749.2:38616922-38916922 GCF_000499845.2 Phaseolus vulgaris | reverse complement strand
GAGGAAAAGGGTTGGGAGAAGAAAAGGGGAAAAATGGAAGAACCCTAGAAAAACCCTACCCACACGACAGAAAAGAGGAACGAGGGGAACGAAGAAGCGCACAAACGATATCCAAAGAAATGCAGTAATGTGGACAGTCCCAGGCAGTTCATACAGTGAAGAGAATCATCAAGGAGGGGGAAAACCATACCTTTGGGGCCGAAGGGCGTGGAGAGCGGAAGCGCGAATGAGCAGGGGTCGCGAGAGAAGGGATTCAGGGAAGATGAACAGTGAGAAGGGATTCAGAGAAAGTGGATGTAACAGTAGTGGCAAGCGCGGGGTTTGGGTAACTTAAACGTTACGAGAAGCGCGAGGGACAACAAATGATAACCGTGTGATGATGCCATGTGTTGCAAGATGAAGCGCTCAAGGGTAGCGCAAGAGGTTCTTAAAAAGGACCGCAAGATGAGCCACGTGGCACGCGATCAAGCGCAGCCCCAAAGGACATTATTTTTCCCATTTCAGGGGATGTCCAATCAGCCATTAAGAGTACCCCTGTGGTTCAGAAAGCGTCACATCAATAATTCGAAGAAATTGCTGAGTCAGCAGAGAATGACACGTCATCAAGAGGGCACGTGGACGGCGTGGGCGAGGCTTTAGTCTTTACGCTGAAGGCAAGTCTTCGGCTTAAGACTGGGGGTCTTGTGTACCGTCCCGTACCCAGGCGTTGACTAAGTCAAGGTCAAAGTCAACGGCTGGAGAGTCAAAGTCCACGCAAGGCGTCGCCTAGGTGGAGAGACGCCAAGAGGAAGTGTCGCCAAGGCAAGGCGTCGCCTAGTGAAGGCGTCGCCCCCCCAGGGCGTCGCCAGATCAAACAGCCCAGAGGAAGCATCGCCAAGGCAAGGCGTCGCCTAGGTGAAGGCGACGCCCAACCGGGGCTTCGCCAGATCAAACAGTGCTAAAGCAAGGCCATCATGGTGTGGTTCCCCGATACCCATGGGTAGGAAAGACCATGGAGGGAACGACGCCGTGGGAAGGCCTCAGGTCCCGATAACCCGGGGCAGTGATAAAGAGAAGGAAAAGGTGGCTTCAAGGCCATAGTGAAAGCATCAGTGTAGGGCAGCCTGACTCGCGAGGTACCCCTGTCGCCCCAGAGACGCCCTCGGGACAGATACGATCCAAAAGGAAGGTCACGCCCAGGGCAACCTGGTGCAGGATACGAGAGGAAGGCAGATACGCTCTCAAAGTAAGTGACTAGATACTTGGGTGCATGAGTTGGCACCCAAAAAGTCACCCCTAGCGCAGTAGCACTCCCAAGCAGGAGGACTCACACGTAGAGACGTCCCCAGATGGGGTCATGGCGTCGTGTACGACAGCCATGCCAGAATGGAAACACCCTTCAGTCAGGTGCCAGGTAATTAAAAGTCATTCAATATAGTTTCCCTTTCGAGCATTCAGGTACTATAATGTCTCCCGAGCGTTTCAACGTCTTAAATGCACTACGTTTTCTAATTAAGCGCTTTAATGAGTGCATTACGTTTGTAATTAAAAGCGCTTTAAGGCGCTTTAAGGCGCTTTAAATGCTTGGGCAGTTTAAATAGCGCGGAGAATGTTGGAAAAAGGGTTCGAACTTTCTGCAAATTTACGAGAGCTCTCTAGTTCCTTGCTCGTGCTTCATTAGTTACGAATAAGGGACTGGAGAAGATAGTTGCCTGAGAGAGAGAGAACACAGATACACAGTACACAGTTATTTCTTACCACCTTCAGAGCGCCATACGCGGTGCTCAGAGACGGAGGTGAATAGTTTTGGTGTTTCTTGCTGGCTGACTTCAGCGTCGGAGTGCAAACGGCCGCTAGGGCGCCTCTTTGTCCTCTCTTTTTTTGCAGGAATCCACAGGCAATCCGTGGGAAGGAGTCCCTAGCTGACGGTTGAGGTCGCGCACGAAGACGTCCCGGTCAACCGGACGGAACATCCGACAACGGAACCCAGTTCGCCAGTCAACAGTTGAGAAACCTATGTGCTGAGGTGGGCATTAAACAGGTGTTTGCATCAGTTGAGCACCCCCAGACTAATGGGCAGGTAGAATCGGCAAACAGAGTTCTGCTGAGGGGGTTAAAAAGAAGGTTAGAGAAAGCCAAAGGGGCGTGGGCGGAAGAGGTACCAAGGATCGTATGGGTATATCACACCACGCCCCAATCCTCTACTATGGAGACGCCTTTCAGTTTGGTTTACGGGTCGGACGCGATGATCCCGGTAGAAATACATGAGAGCTCGCCACGTTTTCAAAACTTTGTGGCGGAGGAATCCAATAAAGAGAGGCGGGTGAACCTGGATCTACTAGATGAGGCCAGAGACGAAGCCAGAATCAAAGCGGAAGCAGTAAAGAGAAGAGTATAGCGACAATACAACTCTAAGGTAAAGCCGCGGCAGTTTCAGATTGGCGACCTAGTGATGAGGAAAGCTCACCCATACGAGTTAGAGAATAAACTGTCTCCTAAGTGGACCGGACCCTTCAAAATTACTGAGGCTAAGGGCAACAGTTCATACAACCTAGAGACCTTGGAGGGAGGTCCTATCCCGCGCAGTTGGAATGCAGCCAACTTAAAATTTTATTTCAGTTGACTTATGTAACCAGTTATGTAACAATTTAGTTGAAGGGGACGCTCTTTTTCCCTCTCGGGGGTTTTTTAATGAGGTCACCCTAATAAAAGGTAAAACTAGTTTGAGAAAAAGAAGTGCCTTGGTTTTTAGCCTGTATCTTTCTCCGTTTGAAGTAAGGTAAGGCGTCGCCAAGAGAAGGCGTCGCCGTGAAAGAAGGCGTCGCCAAGAAAGAAGGCGTCGCCAAGAAAGAAGGCGTCGCCAAGAAAGAAGGCGTCGCCAAGAAAGAAGGCGTCGCCAAGAAAGAAGGCGTCGCCAAGAAAGAAGGCGTCGCCTAGGTCAAGGCGTCGTCAAGAAAGAAGGCGTCGCCTGGATGGAGGCGGGCGACGTTGGTGAGCATGGCGAAGGAAAGCGCACAATATGCGAAATGTATGCAGAGTAAAGTGACGTTTCAAAAATCAATTATGATATAGGAAAAGTTGGTGTTACAAGCAATGTTCAATACAATGGAAGTAACCCAAATGGGGCGAATATTACAACTCATGCAAGTCACAAAAGAGCCACTTTTCAGTGGTCGTCAGAATCAGCACTGGAGGAAGGCGAAGCCCCTTTCCCAGCCCGCAGAACTCGGGTAAGTCGTGTCCTCCTTTCTCGGTTTATTTTCGAACCTGCACCAAGAGAGATAAATGTGTCAGAGATGCCATGAGGCAAGACATGCACGTACAGAAAACAACAAGGGCCGGAGTTTCTAGGGCAGCGACTCTTACCTATGTACCTTTCGAGAGTCCCAGCGTTGGACTCCAGGCTGATCAAAGTGGCAGAGTCAAAACCTCCCGCCTCAGCAAGAATCCGGCAAGCTATTTGATCACTTGGAGCCAGCTTCTTGAAGGGTTTGTTTTTTAGGGCCCTCGCTGTCTCACCCAGTACAGCGGAAACCCATCCAGAGCGTCGGGAACAAGGTCAGTACAGCAGATCTTGAAGAACCGGCCTTTCCACCCGGAGAACGAGCTTTGGAAGGGTGTGAAGAGAACTCTCCCGGGTACATTACTGAGAGTTACCCATGGGTTGTGTCTCTGCCTCTTCACCTCAAAGAAGTGAAGAAAGAGGTCAACCGAGGGTGCACAACCCAGAAACCCGAAGAGAATGTCGAAGGCTTTGACAAAGGCCCAGCTGTTGGGGTATAACTGGGCCGGAGCAACGTTGATCTCCGACAGCAGTTCCTTCTCGAACCAGGAGAAGCGTAGGCGCACTCCGATGGTCTTGAACACCACCTGGTAAAAGTAAAAGAAAGGGACCCCTTCATTGGCCCGTTCGTCTCCACATACTGGCTCCCCTAGAGTGCAAGGGAGCACAGCGATGTCGTCGTCATGCCTCCTCGCGAAGGCCCGGTGGTCATAAGAACACGAATCCCCTTTGTGCTCCCTTATGGCCCTGGTAGCGAGTAAGCATGAACACTCATCAAGAAGTTCACTCGAAGCCCAAGGGTACAAGTCCTTGGGACTGACTCTGGACGAAGCAGCATGAGAGGACATTCTTTAACAAGATCAGGGATTGTCAAGGGTGTAGGGACTGCCGGAAATGCAAGAGTCGAGCGAATGCTGGAACAACCCTTCGTGAGAAAAGAAAGGGTGTAAGAAGGAAGGGTGCAAGAAGAGAGAACGTAAGTAGGCTATGAAGAGTGGGAAAATGATGAGGATAGTTTCAGAGTTTGAAGAGTTAAATAAAGCGGTTAGAGCGCCAAACGACGCGAATGGATGCACCGCACGATTGATCCACGTGGCAGAAGATGAAAAGATGACCCTGGCACCGCAGGTTAAAATCAGAGAGTGTCGTATCAACAGAGTATCCAGTGGTACGATGCGCCGTCGAAAGTGGGTCAGGGGCACAGCAGGAGTCAGGACTCAGTAGAATGACTGAATGTCCCATCATCCATACAAGCAGCGCCACGTGGATCGAGTTGAATGACGGAACGTCCCGTCAACTATACAAGAACAGCCACGTGGATGGCACGGACAAAACCTTGAGCTCTTCGCTGCCCCCAGGCATCGACCAAGCCCAAGGTCAAAGTCAATGTCAAGATAGGGACGACGCCCAAGGCGACACTAGCATGAGACGCCCGAGGCGTCGCCTGGAATGACATAAAGGGCGACGCCAGCATGAGACGTCGCGGGCGTCGCCAACCCAAATATCTGCAGGGTCGCCTCCCCGATACCCACAGGTAGGAAAGACTGTGGAGGGAGACGAAATTGAAGGGGGCAGAGTTAGTTGCTGGCGTCATCTCCCCGATACCCACGGGTAGGAAAGACTGTGGGGGGAGATAAGACCGCCAAACGCCAGCGAATTGCTGGCAGGGTGTTCCCCTATATCTGTGGGAAGGAAAGACCATAGAGGGAACGACCCCTCCCCAGAGCACTCGACGTTTTAGACACCCGGGGACGATACGGCGCTGCTGTAGCAGGCCTCTTCTTAGGCGTGGGCGCCGGGGGCTAAGGATCAAGGAGAGAACCGTTTCAGTGTTAAAGACACCCAGTGGACGTTACGGCGTCACTAGGTGAGCCTCTCCATGGGCGTGAGGGTTGGCACGCGACCTTTCCCGGGCATACAAGGCCGCCCAACGAAGCGAAAGAAGCGAGTATAATACAAACAAAACAACCGAAGCACGCGAAGGTAAAGAACGATGATAAGATCACACAAGCAGAATTTTATATCGCGAAGGCACAAAAGCAATCATACGAACACCCAGATTTGTAACAAGAGTACGGATGGTTCAAAGAATTACAAGTTTAAGAGAGAGAGTCAAAAGCAAAGGTAAAGTATAAAGGAATTAAGCTTGAAGGTGAAGGTGGCGGGTGAGAGACAGCGGTTCAGTCATCCAAGTCCATGGGCACGACCTTCCCATCGACGACATGGTGTGTGGGGTCGCAGTTCGAAATATTGATGCCAGGGTTCTCGCAGGACGCCTGGGTCAGAGCCTCTTGGAACCCCTCCTCGAAAGTACCCGCCATCTCCTGGATAAGTTACTTTTTGTCCTTCTCTAGCTCCTCGATGGCGGCATCCCCAGAGGCTACCTGCTTCTCCAGAGCCTCCTTTTCCACGCGAAGCCAACTTACCTCGACCTGTAGTTTGTCGTAGTCAGCCTGGAGAACGCCCATAGCTTTGGCCTGGGTGGCCATTTCCTCTTTTGTCCGCTCCATCTCGTCAGCCTGCTTACAGCAACGGTCCTTCAAGTCCTTTTGAACTTCTGCATCAGCTTTGACCAATTCCTGAAGGCCCGTTACCTGAACTTGGAGGGCGACTTCCCGAGTATAAAAGCCAGCCTAGAGCTCCAATGCCTCTGCCAGTTGCCTCTCAGTTTCTGCTTTGGACTCTTGCGCTTGCTTCAGAGAGGTTTGGTAGGTTTCGTTCTGGCGTCCCAGGGTCCTCATTTCCTCCTCCAGAGTAGTCGCCTTTGTTTCCAAGGCCTGGAGAGTTTGAGCTTGCAGGACCGCGTTTCTGGCCTGGGCGCGCCATTCAAGGGCCACCGCCAAGAAGGCCCCCAAGTAGAAAGGCATGCCTTCCTTTCTGTCGGTGCCCTCTGGCAGAGTCCCGCCACTGAAGCCCCTCATTAGATGCATGATCGGAGGAGGGATGGCGATGAAATCGGGGGCGGCAGCGACGGGAGCAGGGGAAGCAATGGCTTCTGCCGGCGGCGGAGGCGGGGCAGATTCGACGCCTTCGCCCCCTTCCTCTTGGAGTGTCATGGGAGGAAGTGAGGTCGCACTTGGGGGGTTGTCCATGAAGGGGTTCCCTCCCTGGGGCGACGCCTCTACCAAAAGAGGAACCCGCGCAGATTTTCTTCTCTTGAAGGGTGCCACGCCTTCTGAGTCCTCATCATCTGATAGAATCTCCAAGACCCGTTTCCCTTTGTCAAGGGGGGTTGGAGCCGGTGACGAGGCCGCGGCTAGGGGAACAGCGGCGATGGGTAGAGGAGAGCTGGGAGTCTGAAGTGCTGCGAGGCTGTGCGGAGATGACGAAGGTGAACTAAGGGGAGCTTCGACGGTGATCGGAGGAGGCGGTGACAGAGTTGGTGGGGGAACCAGATCGGCAGCAGGGGTGGAAGAGGCGCCCGCCTTGGCGGCGCGAGCCTCCTTCATTGCTTTCGCCAACATCATTCTCTTAGAAGCGCCCATCACCGATCCTACATCAAGACAGACCAAACAGCAAAAATTAGGACCAAAGTAGCTATGCAAAATTACCCTACACATGGAGGCGTGAAATGCAAGTAACATGGCACAATATAAAACTAGCAGAATAGTCTGGGGGAACAAACGTCCGATAGCAGGCTATTCACAACAAGAAGGATGAGGGGAGAGTCCCCTTACCAAAGTAGGTGGTCAGGGCGTGAGCATTGTACTCGCTAGCAACAAGCTTCAAGGTATCAAAAACGATCCCCAACCCGGCCAAGGCTTTGCTTACCTCCCTGTCGGCGGGAGATAGCTCTTCCAGGGTTTTGGCCCTGAGCAGCTTAGGGCGCTCCGTCCAGTAAAGGGGGAAGCCATCCAAAGCTGTGGGATCGTGCTTGGCGCTGCACACCCTGAAGAACTTCCCTTTCCAGTTCTTGTAAGAATTTTGGAAGAGGGAGAGGAGGATCCTGCCCGCGATCCCGGAAAAGCTTACCCAGAAGCTTTTCCCCTGCTTTTTCACCTCAAAGAAATGCAGGAAGCATCTACAGAAGGGAGGATACCCAGGTGTCCGCAAAGAATTTGAAAACCCCTCACGAATGCCCAGCTGTTGGGATGGAGCTGGGCGGTGGCAGTATTGATTTCAGTGAGGAGTTCCCGTTCAAAGGGGGTGAACGGGAGACGTACTCCTACGCGTTTGAACACGGTCTGGTACATGAAGAAGAAGGGTTTCCCCTTTCTAGGTCTGTCGTCCAAACAAACAGGTTCTCCAGGCCTGCCGGGACGGACGGATATGTGGGCGTCATGTGTGCGGCAGAAGGCGTTAAAGTTGTACAAATGGGGATCCCCACGATGAGCTTCCAGGTCCTGGAAGGAAGTCAGGCTGGTGCATTCGCTCAGGAGCTCGTCGGGGGCCATGGGTAGAAGGCTTTGTAGTTGGACTTGGGGGTCTTGGGGGAGGAATCAGGCTCCGCGTTCGTGCGCGTCATGCTGTAAATAAATAGCTGGAGAAAGAAGAGAGGAAAAAGGGTTTAGCAAGTGTAGCCATGGCAGGAAGGGGAGAGAGCCCTAGGAAACATCACCCACGCGAGAAAACCCAGAGGAGGAAGGAGAAGTGGAGAAACGCAGTAATGCATGAATAACAACAGTCCCAGGCAGTTCAATAAATCATATAATGCGACGAAAGGGAAGAGTCGTGAGTACTCGAAATCGTACCTTTGCTATCGGAGTGAAGGCAGTAGAAGAGTACAGGAAGGAGAGAATCACAATTGCAGAGAAAAAGGGTTTGAAGGCGATGAACAGTGCGGAGATGCAGAGAGAATGAATGTAACAGTAGGGTGAGCGCGGGGTTTGGAGTAACTTAAACGTTACATTTCGCAACTCAAGAGGCGCTAACTAAGGGCCATGAGATCGTGCCACGTGTCAAAGGATCAATTGCCCAAGGGAAACGCAGGGGTCTCTGGAGGCTGGCCGCGCGATGGGCCACGTGGCGCGCGATCAAGGGTAGCCCCAAAAGGTGTTATTATCATCATTTCAGAGGAGGTCCAATCAGTCAGTAAGAGCGCTCCTAGGGTTCAGAGAGCGTCATGTCAACAATTCGAGAATTGTTGAGTCAGCGGGGAATGACACGTCATCAGGATGGCACGTGGACGGCGTGGGCGAGGCTTTAGTCTTTGCGCTGAAGACAAGTCTTTGGCTTAAGACTGGGGGGCTTGTGTACCGTCCCGTATCCGGGCGTTGACTAAGTCAAGGTCAAAGTCAACGACTGGAGAGTCAAAGTCAACGCAAGGCGTCGCCTAGGTGGAGAGACGCCAAGTGCCAGCATCGCCAAGAGGAAGCGTCGCCAGGACAAGGCGTCGCCTAGGTGATGGCGTCGCCCAGACAGGGCGTCGCCAGATCAAACAGTACTAAAGCAAGACAATCACGGTGTGGTTCCCCGATACCCATGGGTAGGAAAGACCATGGAGGGAGCAACACCGTGGGGAGGCCTCAGGTCCCGATAACCCGGGGCAGTGATGAAGAGAAGGAGAAGGTGGCTTCAAGGCCATAGTAATAGTACCAGTGTAGGGCAGCCTGACTCGTGAAGTACTCCTGCCGCCCCAGAGACGCCTGTGGGACAGATACGACTCAAGAGGAAGGTCACGCCCAGGGTAACCGGGTGCAGGGTACAAGAGGAAGGCAGATACGCTCTCAAAGTAAGTGACTAGATAATTGGGGGCATGAGTTGGCACCCAAAAAGTCACCCCTAGTGCAGTAGCACTCCCAAGCAGGAGGACTCACACGTAGAAACGTCCCCAGATGGGCAGAAACGCCCCCAGATGGGGTCACGGCGTCGTGAGGACCTCCACGTGTACGACAGCCATGCCAGAATAGAAACACCCTTTACTCAGTTGCCAGCTAATTAAAGTCATTCAATACAGTTTCCCTTTCGAGCATTCAGGTGTTATAATGGCTCCCAAGCGTTTCAACGTCTTAAATGCGCTACGTTTTCTAATTAAATACGCTGATTGAGTGCGTTACATTTGTAATTAAAGGCGCTTTAAGGCGCTTTAAATGCTTGGGTAGTTTAAATAGCGCGGAGAATGTTGGAAACAGGGTTCGATCTTTCTGCAAATTGACCAGAACTCTCTAGTTGCTTGCTCGTGCTTCAAGGTTACGAACAAGGGACTGGGGAATATTTTTTCCTGAGAGAGAGAACACAGACACACAATACACAGTTATTTCTTACCACCTTCAGAGTGCCATACGCGGTGCTCAGAGACGGAGGTGAACAGTTTTGGTGTTTCTTGCTGGCTGACTTGAGCGGCGGAGTGCAAACGGCCGCTAGGGCGCCTCTTTGTCCTCTTTTTTGCAGGAATCCACAGGTAATCAGTGGGAAGGAGTCCCTAGCTGACGGTTGAGGTCGCGCACGAAGACGTCCCGGTCAACCAGACGGAACAATCCCCATTGAAACTAGGAATTTTCACCGAAGGTAACTTGGCTTTTGCATCACGGTAATAGCCATCTTCACGTTTATCTTCATGAGCATGAGGTGGTCTATATCCATGAAAGTTTGGTTGAGGTCTCCTTCTTCTATGTTCTTCTTCACGGCCATGATCATTGGAAGATCCTCTTGATGAAGGTCTATGAGAATGCCGTGAACCATGGTGAGAATGAGACGGTCTAGCTTGCTGCACTTCAAGGCTGTGCAATCTTTCCTCCAACCGTCTAATAGCTTCAGCTTGTTGTGTAATAACTTCATCCTTTTGTGTAAGTGTTCGCTTGGCCTCCTTTAAATCACCAAGGACAGAAGCTTTGCTAGGAGGATGCTGGTTGTAATACTCATCACTGGAATAAGCAGCCATTTGGAAAAGAAAACAGCAAACAACAAAACAGCAAAGAAAGTTAAGAAAACAAAGTTAGCTAAAAAAATTGTGGAACCAATTGTCGAAGTGAAGTGGTCACTGAAAAACACTCTCAAAGAAAGAATACTCTATGCACCAAGCTTATCTTGAGGCTTTAGTAATCCTCAAATGAAAGATGCCAAAGCAAGAGCACACGATCTTCAAAGCACTTCACCACAAAACCAAGGAATAATGAAAGACAAGCAAGAAAAGGTATAAGCAATAAAAGGCTATAACAAAAGGAATACTAGATGTATGACAAACTCAAAGAATAATGAATAAAAGACAAGCAAGAAAATAAGGTACTCAATGAAAAAGAAGGCACACAAAAGATACCTAAAGAAAAGCACTAGAGTAGATGAAGAAAACAAAAACAGAGCTACTGGAAAATATTTTTTATGCAAACTGTGCTCGATGTTCACTGATTTAACTGGAACGATATAAAGCGAACTGGATTATGAAATTTTAACCACAGATAGTTCAAGATCTTAGCTCAACAATAGCACTGGAATTACTCAAAAACAGTAATCCAATTAATTGAGATAAATTTTTCAAAATCGCTGCCAGATTACCGTATTTTTTCGGCAGAATGTAACACTTTTTGTTTTTGATTTATCATTTTTTTTGTACTTTGAATTTTTTAGTACTTATTTTTTCTACTCTTTTATAACACTTTAAAGAACACAAATCCAGAATTTCAGAAATTTCCAGTGAGTAAATCAATTGCAATAAATCGAAACAGTAAGCACGTTTTCAGAAAAACAGAGGAATCCTAACAGGAATGAAAAACAAAATTAAGAACTAGCAAAGACATAATGGAAATGATGTATAGGAACTTGTATAGGTCTAAAATACAAGTATGAACTCAATACTAAAGCAGAAAATGCACAAAGGATCAAAGAATTAAACTCAGAAACTGTATTACACCAAAGCAATAAACAAAAAAGTCAATAAAAGTACTACAAGAAGTGATGACATACTTGGAAAAACATGACTATGACAAAACTTGTATGGATTCAAAAAGGAAAATACACAAACATATGATAGGCACAATTAAGAAAACAGCAATAAAACTCAAAATAAGCCTAAATACAGAAAGGTAAACAACAAGAATTAAAGAGCTCTTGAATTAAAGTGCAACACAACTCAAAAATTAAACAAGAACACAACTAAACTCTAGATACCACATGATATGAATCTAATAGCAAAGAAGAGATGATTCTTTGACATTCTATGGACTCAACTTGAGTTGGAGATAGCTTAGGCACTTATAATAGAATTGGATCATGGTTCTATGTTTCAAGAACTCACCAAGACTTGCACCAATCACCAAACTCATATGGAGGAGCCATCTATTGTCAATTGAACCGAAAAAATTGTGTAAAAATGCAATTGCACCGATTGAAACTCTTAAGAAAGCATAAGAACCGAACAGAATATGAATTGGAACTTCAGAACCGAATCAAAACAGAAACAAATACAAACAGCCGAACATAAGTGCAAGAGAAGGAAGATGAACCGAACAAAGAAGCTAAAACATGTTTATGCTTTGTATGATAATGGAGATGAAAGAAAGAAAAACTTATGGAGATGGATGCTTTGGTTTGTTGTTCACACCACTTATAGGATGAAGACTCCAAGATGAGTGAGCTAATGCCGCCACTTGAGGGAACCAAACACACTCAAGATAAGACAAGGTGAAGGAGAAGCAAGCTCTCACAAATTCTCTCTCAAATTGAGTAGAGTTTCACTAATACTCATTTCCAATCTGAATTGTACAAGCTAAGCACCTTTATTTATAGCCTAGAGGTGCTTAAATGAAAAGCTAATTAAATTCAAAATTCCCCCCAAATGACATAAAAGTGGCGCCAATCCTAGAGCATGAGGAAGGTGTGACTTCCTCTCTTAGTTTGGCAGCTCCCTATTACGTCTACACCTCTATACTAAACGCACACCCCCCTAAGTTTCCTAAACTAAAGACCTAAAGATGCTTTTACAAAAGAGGTTTCTTATGTTTCCCTCTAAGCACCTTCAAACAAAGAAATTACAAAAAGAGAAAATAACCTTCCATTATTTCCTAATGCTTTAAATTGACTTCTTGTAAGCCTTTGAGGTGGGCTACCAACTCCTTGAGCGTCTAGCACTTGAGCCTCTTCCTCTTCTTGTCCTTGAGTATTTGCCTCCATTTGGTCTTGAACTTGATCTCCATCAAGATATGATGTTTTGGCCGACTTTCGAAAAGTTACAATTATCCCCTGACCTGCTGAGGCCATACCGGGGCTGCTTGTACGGTTTTGCCGGTGATCAAGTGGAGGTCAGGGGGTACATTGAGTTAAGGACGACGTTCACAGATGGGTCAGCGTCGCGCACAGAAAAGATCAGGTACCTCGTTGTGAACGCTCCATCGGCATACAACATCCTGTTGGGAAGGCCAACACTCAACAGGACAGGAGTTGTGCCTTCAACATTCTGGCGATGAGGAGCCCTGCCACTGTAAAGGAGGTGCAGCAGCTCACGGGTCGGATGGCCGCCCTGTCTCGATTCGTATCCGCCAGTGGAGAGAAGGGCCACCCGTACTTCCAATGCTTGAAGAGGAATAACAGGATTGTCTGGACGAAGGAGTGCGAAGAAGCTTTTGTGAAGGTCAAGGAGTACTTGGCGAGCCCGCCGGTTCTGTGCAAACCTCAAGTGGCAACGCCCCTCAGGTTATATTTTGCCATAACTGAGAGGGCGATAAGTGCGGTGCTTGTCCAGGATCAAGATCAAGTCCAGAAACCCATCTATTTTGTTAGCAAGGTGTTGCAGGGCCCAGAAGTGAGATATCAGGCCTTAGAGAAAGCGGCGCTGGCGGTTGTGTTCTCGGCGAGAAGGCTGTGCCATTACTTTCAGAGCTTTACAGTGTTGGTAATGACTGACTTACCCATCCAGAAGGTTTTGAAGAAACCGGATGTAGCTGGGAGGACAGTAAAGTGGGCGATGGAGTTGTCGGAATTCGACATCAAGTATGAGCCCCGAGGACCGATCAAGGAGCAAATCTTTGCTGACTTCGTGGTCGAGCTATCTTCTGGAACAGTGCAGAACGCCGGGGACGATTTTCGTTGGGTGCTCTCGGTGGATGGGTCGTCTAACCAGCTGGGTAGCGGGGCTGGGGTTATTTTGGAAGGACCCAACGGCGTGTTGATAGAGCAATCTCTGAGGTTTGCCTTTAAAGCCAGCAATAATCAGGCGGAGTATGAGGCTTTGATCGCTGGTATTTTGTTGGCAAAGGAGATGGGAGCAAAGGTGCTGATAGCCAAGAGTGATTCGTTGTTGGTCACTGGCCACGTAACCGGCGAGTTTCAGGCCAAAGATCCGCAGATGGCGACTTACCTGGAGTACGTGCAAGAGTTAAAGAGGTCCTTTGTCTTGTTTGAAGTGGTGCACGTGCCAAGAGAGCAGAAAGCCCGAGCTGACTTGCTGGCCAAGCTCGCCAGTTCGGGCAAGGGGGGCAGGCAGAGGACCATTATACAAGAAACTTTGAAGACACCTCGAGCGTTTGTGGCAGATCACCATGTTCTTCAAGTGTGCAAGTCAATGGAAAGGACGGCCAGGAGTCATAGATCCTTGACCCAGGAGACTTTGAGGACACCGAGAGCTAGGGCACATCCAGCGGGAGTGACAAAGATGACGCAAGTTTGCACTATCCATGAGCCAGATACATGGATAACGCCCTACCAGCGCTACATGGCGGATGGCGTGCTCCGAATGGACTCGACAGAGGCTAGAAAGATAAAGAAGAACTCCAGCAGGTTCACCCTCATCGATGGCGACTTGTACAGGTTTGGGTTTACGCACCCTCTTCTGGTATGTGTACACGGAGAGAATTGCGTGAGAATCATGGCTGAGCTCCACGAGGGGATCACATCGGGGGTCGAGCTTTGGCAACAAGAACCCTCCGTGCAGGTTATTATTGACCCACAATGAGGGAAGATTGCAAGAAATATGCCCAGCGTTGCAAGCAATGCCAGCAGCACGCCGATTGGCACAAGGCGCCTCCAGAGGAGCTAATACGTGGGGAATCGATATTCTGGGACCCTTTCCGTTGGCGATTAGGCAAATGAAGTATTTGGTTGTGGCAATCGAGTACTTCACAAAGTGGATTGAAGCAGAACCAGTAGCCCAGATCACCGCGCACAAGATTCAGAGTTTCGTGTGGAAGAATATTGTGTGTCGATTTGGTGTACCCAAGCGTTTGGTATCAAATAATGGGACTCAATTTGCGAGTCACCTGTTGAAGAAGCTGTGTGGGGATTGGAATACAACAGGTGTTTGCTTCTGTGGAGCACCCATAAACGAATGGGCAAGTGGAGTCAATCAATCGGGTATTGTTCAGAGGCTTGAAGAGGAGGTTGGAGAAGGCCAAGGGGTCTTGGCTGAGGAAGTTCCCCGTATAGTATGGGCATATCACACCACCGAGCAATCGGGAACCCACGAAACCCCGTTTAGTTTGGTGTATGGGTGTGATGCAATGATTCCAGTTGAAACCCAGGAAAGCTTGCCGAGATTCCAAAACTTCGTGGCGGAAGACTCGAACGAAGAAAGGAGGATGAACTTGGATTTGTTGGATGAGGTTAGGGAGGAAGCACGGGTGAAGGCCGAAGCAGTGAAGGGAAGAGTTGAACGCAAGTACAACTCTAGAATAAGGCCAAGGCAATTTAGAGATGGCGACCTGGTGATGAGGAAGGCCCACCAGTACGAGATGGAGAACAAATTGTCACCCAAGTGGACAGGACCGTTTAGAATAACCGAAGCACTCGGGAACGGCGCCTACTGCTTGGAGACGCTGGAAGGAGGGGCGATTCCTCGCACTTGGAACGCCACCCATCTCAAGTTTTATTACAATTAGAGCATTGTAAGTACTGATTAACTTGAACGATTTAAAGCAGTTTTAGTTAAAACATTTTTTCACGGGGGCACTCTTTTTTCCCTAAGGAGGGTTTTTAACAAGGCCACCCAATAAAGAAGGTTTCGAAGTTTATCAAAGTTTCCAAGTTTATTAAGTTTGCATGCTCATCATTTTTTAAGTTTTCGGAGAGAGACTTTATCGCCTTTGCATCCAATACAAAGTTTTAAAGTATAAAGTTTTAAGTCCTCATCGCCATCTGGCGATCGGAGGCACGAGTATAAAGTTTTTTAGTTCTCATCGCCATCCAACGAGAAAAGATTAAAAAGTCCTCCCCGCCGTGAGCGAGTGTAGGCGAGAAGAGATTAAAAAGTCCTCCTCGCCGTGAGCGAGCGTAGGCGAGAAAAGATTGAAAAGTCCTACTCGCCGTGAGCGAGTGTAGGTGAGAAGAGATTAAAAAGTCCTACTCGCCGTGAGCGAGTGTATGCGAGAAAAGATTAAAAAAGTCCTACTCGCCGTGAGAGAGTGTAGGCGAGAAAAGATTAAAAAAGTCCTACTCGCCGTAAGCGAGTGTAGGCGAGAAGAGATTAAAAAGTCCTACTCGCCGTGAGCGAGTGTAGGCGAGAAAAGGTTAAAAAGTCCTACTCGCCACGAGCGAGTGTAGGCGAGAAGAGTTTAAAAAGACCTCCTCGCCTTGAGCGGGTACAGGCAAGAAAAGATTTCAAGACCTCTTTGCGTAAGCAAATCGAGGCAAGTTTGAAAGTCCTCAGTGCATCCGGGGGAGGAGGAGATGTAACCCCTGGGCAAGTTGAGGCATCAGAAAAAGTCCTCCTCGCCGTGAGCGAGCGCAGGCAAGAACAGGTTGCAAGACCTCTTTGCGTAAGCAAATCGAGGCAAGTTTGAAAATCCTCAGTGCATCCGAGGGAGGAGGAGATGGAACCCCTGGGCAAGTTGAGGCATCAGAAAAAGTCCTCCTCGCCGTGAGTGAGTGCAGGCAAGAACAGGTTGCAAGACCTCTTTGCATAAGCAAATCGAGGCAAGTTTGAAAGTCCTCAGTGCATCCGGGGGAGGAGGAGATGTAAGCCCTGGGCAAGTTGAGGCACCAGAGAAAGTCCTTCTCACCCTCGAGTGAGTTCAAGCAAGATGAAACTGAAAAGTCAGGGGTGTTAATGATCTTAAGTATAGGAAAGGAAGATCGATAGAAGACGCCTGTTCCCTTGAGTGAAACATCAATATTGACCTAGTAAGGCCAGTTAAAGCCTCCACGCTTGCGGGCGTTGTCGAAGGTAGTTAAAATCCTTCTCGTCTTGAACGAGTTCAGGTGTGGTGCAAAGGGTGGAAGAAGTTACAGGGTGGCTGAGGTAGGTTCGTAAAGGACACCTCACTACCTAGATCATTGTTCTGAAACTCAGGGAGGTAGAGAGGGATTTGAAAGGCAGCTCTACCCCCAGATGAGGGAACAATGGTCAAGATCAAGTTGTTTCAGATTAAAGGCTCAGGGAAGGCAGAGGGGGATCCGTTAAAGGCAGCTCTCCTCCAAGAATGAGCAAAGTTGATAGCTCAAGGTATGAGGCAGCTCCACAGAGGACGCCTTGGCAGTTAAGAGGAAAATAGCATCCTTGGAAGCCTATGGCTTTGTGGTTGAAGCTCGAAAGAAGAAGTACACGGCGAGAACTAAGTTAGCAGAGTTTTAGGCGATGACACAGAAATGTGCATGACACTTAGCAGTTCAGGTGAACGATATTTCAGATATTAAGATTGACCCAAGCCTACTGCCCAGTAAGTGATCTTGCATTAAGTGTTATTGCTACGAACTAATAGTTTCTTCAGTTAAGTTGATTTTCACAAAATTAAGCAACAGTTGGTGCTAAGTTGATTTCTTTAAGGCAAGAGTTAGTCAGTTATATCAGATGATTACACAACAGATAGAGGCGAAACCATGTGCATATTTACAAAAAGCGCAAACGGCAGTGAATGATAGTCGTTGATAAGTCCACGTGTCAGTTGACAGAAGGGGGTTGGTGAAATGTCAAATCAGTAAATAGCGTGGGCGTTAGCGCGCAAAGCCACGTAGGTCGCCGAAATTTCAACTTCTCAGTCTTTTCGCTGGACAAATCACAGCTTAAGACTGGGGGACTTGTGTACCGATCAGGTCATCGGGTGTGATGACGTGGACAAGAGAAAGGGGGGTGGTCAACAAGTCAACATAGTCGTCGTTTGTGGAAGTGGCGTTCTGCAGATATTAAGATTGACCCAAGCCTACTGCCCAGTAAGTGATCTTGCATTAAGTGTTATTGCTACGAACTAATAGTTTCTTCAGTTAAGTTGATTTTCACAGAATTAAGCAACAGTTGGTGCTAAGTTGATTTCTTTAAGGCAAGAGTTAGTCAATTATATCAGATGATTACACAACAGATAGAGGCGAAACCATGTGCATATTTACAAAAAGCGCAAACGGCAGTGAATGATAGTCGTTGATAAGTCCACGTGTCAGTTGACAGAAGGGGGTTGGTGAAATGTCAAATCAGTAAATAGCGTGGGCGTTAGCGCGCAAAGCCACGTAGGTCGCCGAAATTTCAACTTCTCAGTCTTTTCGCTGGACAAATCACAGCTTAAGACTGGGGGACTTGTGTACCGATCAGGTCATCGGGTGCGATGACGTGGACAAGAGAAAGGGGGGTGGTCAACAAGTCAACATAGTCGTCGTTTGTGGAAGTGGCGTTCTGCAGTGTACATAGTCGCCATTTGTGGAAGTGGCGTTCTACAGTGTACATAGTCGCCGTTTGTGGAAGTGGCGTTCTGCAGTGTACATAGTCGCCGTTTGTGGAAGTGGCGTTCTGCAGTGTACATAGTCCGTTGTCGCCAGGTTGGTGTCGTCGCCGTGTTAGATAACGGAAGATCAGGTGGTCTGACATCGCCGCAAGAAGCACATCGCCGGATTTCCCAGTAAACTCAGTTGAAGCTGTTGGGGGTTCAGGCGAGGAAGTTCAAGCGTGTAAGTTCAGTAAGGATGATTGTTACGTCAACATGAGGCGTGAATGTTAAATGAGTTGGAGTAAACAGCTTGCTCATCAGCGACAGGATTCCCAGAGTGGACATTCTTTGGTGTCAAGGTTTCCTCAGTTGAATCATGCATGGCGTAGCAATAAGGAGGGTGGCACTTGCGACGAGCGATATCAAAGAGATGGTGTACTTTGTTGCATCCGATACTCGCCTTGTCGAGTGGTGTTCCAGAGCGTATTACGTGCTAGATTACTCCTTGAATAGGGAACTTGGCCGCGCGACTGGTTATTACACAGAAAAGACGCTCAAGTTACCCCGACTCAGATGACGATACGTGTAGGGTTGGATGCTACCTGTTACTCCAACCTAGATGATGACACGTGTAGGGTTGGATGCTACATAGAAGTGACGCTCAAGTTACCCCCGCCCAGATGACGACACGTGTAGGGCTGGGCACTACCTAATATCCCAGCCCAGATGATGACACGTGCAGGGTTGGATGCGAGCCACGCGGCCAAAGCGTAACTGCCTGGAGAAAGAAAAAACATAGGTATAAAGGTAAACTTAACAGAATTTGCAGAGGGATGTTGATTACGGCTCATTGTTTTTAGGGTTGAGAATATTTGAGTACGGCCCTAGAGCACTTAGTTTTCTCTCAGTTTTTGGGTGTTCCTGTTACTGACTTGAGCGTCGGAGCGCCACCGGCCGCAGAGGCGCCATACTGTGTTTTCGGGTTCTCAGAGAGACATTCTGTAGTGTGGACTTGAAGCGCTCGTGGTGTTAAAGCTGGTGAAGGAAGACCGTGACAAGGCAACGTTCTTGCGCTTGGTCAACCGTGACAAGGCAACGTTCTGTGAAGCAATGCCCTTTGTATCTCAAGTGGAACCCAAGAATCTGAATGAAGCTCTCAAGGACAACAACTGGATTTTAGCCATGCAAGAGGAACTGAATCAATTTGCTCTTAATGAGGTCTGAACTCTTGTTCCTAGAATACCTGAGATGAATATAATTGGAACAAAATGGGTATTCAGAAACAAAATGGATGAGCACGGGGTGATTACCAGAAATAAGGCTAGGCTAGTGGCTAAAGGGTATAATCAAGAAGAAGGAATAAAAAAGGATGAAGGCGGTTTCTAAAGCGCATAAGGAATAAAAAATGAAAGCCCTCCTAACCGCCCTAGCCCCTACTGAAAAAGAAGAAACAGTCTTGGGGTGGTCTTCACGACGAAAAGGAAGTTCCTAGCAACCCCCACCGAGCACTCATGCTCAGTTGGGCGGGTTCCTTCCCATCATGTCGCTCCATCTGGATGCCAAACTACTCTTCTAGACGTGGTAGATATCCAGAAGTGCAAAACAGGGAGCTCGAAGAGGCCAAACCTATGGAACCCCAACCTGGACGCCTCCTCCTACCTCGAAGAAACCCTGTTGCCCAACTAAAAGAAGTAGAAGCTATTTATTCCACGAGGCCATGAGGCAGTTTGGTCAAACCCTGACAACTAGCTGTTTAGCTACTTCTAAGTTGAAAGAGAGAGTGGCAGCAGAGGACGTAAGAACTAAAGAGACCTCCAAGCTGCACAAAGAGGTAGAAAAGCTGCACAAGAAATGGATCAACACCTAGCCGCCACGACCAAGATGACTGCTGCAGAGAAAGAGAAGTTCTTAGTCAAAGCTACAAAACTTAAGGAGGAGTTGTCCGACCAGAATGAAGAGTTTGCAAAGAAAATTGAAGCATGTAAGCAAGATGTCACCCATACCTTCTTTATGGGGTTTGAGGCGACCGTACAACAAGCTTCAGGTCCTCAAGTTGCCTTAGCTCAGATGACGACACATGTAGGGCTGGGCGCTACCTGCTATCCCAGCCCAGATGGCGACACGTGCAGGGCTGGATGCGAGCCACGCGTCCAAAAGCATAACGGCCTGGAGAGAGAAGAAACCTAGCTATAAAGGTAACCTGAACAGAATTTGCAGAGGTACGTTTTTCATTACGGCTGATACTGCTAGGGTTGTGTGCCTACAGTACGGTCCTACAAAGCATATTCTCTCTTAGTTTTTGGGTGTTCTTGTCACTGACTTGAGCATCGGAGTGCCACCGGCCGCAAAGGCGCCACTGTGTGTTTTTCAGGTTCCCATAGAGGCTATCTGTGGAGTGGACTGGGAGGGCACGTGGTGTCAAGCTGGTGAGGAAGATCGTGACGAGGCAACGCTCTTGCGCTAAGTCAACCGGCAGGATCAGATGGCATACCAATTTAACATCTATGCTAACCTACCTAAGCTAAAACAACAACAAGATTAACAAACTTTCTTCGCTAGCTATTTGACTTAACAAACTTTGACTAATGTATCAAATGCATGTCTTGTTGTTTAATTTAGTTAAACAAGATTAGCATAAGCTTGACACCTATTGATGGCATACCAATTTAACATCTATGCTAACCTACCTAAGCTAAAACAACAACAAGATTAATGCATCAATCAAGTATGAAAAATGACAACGCTCTTGAAAAGCTATCCTTTGGATTAACCATACCCTCTGGTCACAAAAAGCCTCTTGACTCACATGAGTTCTCTTCAGCTACATGAGTATGGATCATATACTTTGACCTTTCTAAACAAGGTCTCCTGTACCTAGAGGATTGTACCCTTTCCAAGCTTGATCTTTTCCCCTTACACTAAGAATGATTCATTTATATTCTTAGAGTGTCTGACTCGAGTGTTGGCCTACACACGAAGTCAACTCCTAAACAATCACGTTTGCTAGGAGTATCAAACTCGGGTGTTGGCTTACACACCAAGTCAACTCCTAAAAAATTATCTTTGTTTAGATCATCTAACTCGGGTGTTGGCTTACACACCAATTCAGCTCCTAAAGAATCACCTACGTGGTGTATTACTACCCCCACAGGGTGCTTGAACTCAGGTGGTTGCTCTCTCGACGGACTATCCCGACTTCTTAGACAATCTTAGTCTCAACATTCATCTGCAGAGCGCCCGAGCTCGAGTGGTCTTATCAACGCCGAGGTAGGTCGTATTACTTGCCTATAGATGACCAATCTTCTCACAGAGCGCCGACTCGGGTACTCTTACCGAGGGATGTCGTCTTACCTGCTTTCAGCCAAAACGATCTTAGTTATGGCTAATCGAGGCTCAAAGTGCCTGAACTCAGAATATTATCAAGAAAAGGTTGCCTCATCTAAACCACAATGAACTTCAAAATGCCTAGACTTGGAATCTTACCAAGAAAAGGTTGCCTCACTAGGCACTACATAATCGGTTACACACGCATGGCGCTTATTCGAATAATCTCACCTGCAAGTCGCCTTATCATGTGCTAACAAACAAACAAT
Source organism: Phaseolus vulgaris (assembly GCF_000499845.2). NCBI lineage: Eukaryota > Viridiplantae > Streptophyta > Magnoliopsida > Fabales > Fabaceae > Phaseolus > Phaseolus vulgaris. The sequence goes on along the minus strand of NC_023749.2, from coordinate 38,895,572 downwards.
TCTAATGCATCATCTTTCAAGAACAATTTTCCATTGGGTGACCTCATTAAAAAACCCTCGTAAGGGAAAAGGAGTGTTCCCTTAATTACTACATCGTTCACAAATAAAACAGTAACAAAATATCTTAACTGAAATAAAATTTAAGGTTCGACATTCCATGTTCGAGGTATAGCTCCCCCTTGAGGGTTTCGAGCCTGTAGGCTCCATTCCCGAGCACCTCCACCACGTGGAATGGGCCAATCCATTTTCGAGACAACTTATTCTCTAGCTGATAGGGGTGAGCCTTTCGCAGCACCAAGTCGGCAACTCGGAACTGTCGAGGCTTCAACTTGGTCTTTTGTTTCAACTCCACCCTTATCTTTAAAGCTTCAGAATTGATGCGAGCTTGTTTGCGCACTTCGATTAGCCTGTCGAGGTTCACCTTCCTTCCCTTGTTAGACTCCTCTATCACGAAGTTCAGGAACCGAGGCAAGCTTTCTTGGATCTCTACTGGTATCATGGCGTCTGACCCACATACCAAACTGAAGGGCGTCTCCCTAGTTGTTAACTGAGGAGTAGTGTGATAAGCCCACAAAATTCGAGGAACCTCCTCTGACCAGGTCCCCTTGGCCTTCTCCAACCACCTCTTCAAACCTCTGAGCAAGACTCTGTTGGCACACTCAACTTGGTTATTCGTCTGAGGGTGCTCCATAGAGGCAAATACCTGTTTGATGTCGATCTCTGTGCATAGCTTGCATAACTGCTGACGTGCGAACTGGGTTCCATTATCAGACACCAAATGTCTAGGGATCCCAAAACAGCATGCAATGTTTTTCCACACAAAGTGTTGCACCTTGTGGGCAGTTATCTGTGCGACTGGCTCAGCCTCTATCCACTTCGTGAAGTACTCTATGGCTACCACGAGGTACTTCATTTGGCGGATTGCCATAGGAAAAGGAGCCAAGATGTCTATTCCCCAGGTATGGAAAGGCCATGGGCTATATATTGACCCCAACTCCTCAGGTGGTGCATGATACCAATCAGCATGCTTCTGGCACTACTCGTATCGTTGTGCATGTCTCATACAGTCCTGCTTCATAGTTGACCAATAATACCCAACTCGGATGACCTTTAGCGAGAGAGCTCTTCCTCCCTCATGACTCTCACAAGTGCCTTCATGGAGCTCTACCATGATGCAGGTACACTGATCCACAGTTACACAGGTGAGGATGGGATGGGTATAACCATGACGAAACAACTTTCCATCCACAAGGGTGTACTTTCCCGCATTCTTCTTAATCACCTTTGCCTCTGTAGGCTCTGCCGAGAGCAAACCATCAGCTAGGTAGCGTTCATACAGTGTCATCCAAGTCTCCACAGTGTTGACCTGCAGAACCTCTAGAGACTCTTCTTTTGTCACGCCATAGGTGGTTATCCTGGCCACCTTTAGGGTCTCTAGTGTCTCCTCCCTTATTTCGAGCTCATTCCCAAGACTTCTACATGGATAACCTCTATTATCCCCTCTGCAGTGGTCCTAGGTAACTTCGAGGTCTCCTGAATGACTGACCTCTGTCGACCTTTCTTCCCCGAGCTTGCCAGTTTGGACAGTAAGTATGCTCAGGAATTCTGTTCTCTTGGTACATGCACCAGCTCGAACATGGAGAAAGGGGCTTTCAGAAGCACAACATACCTGAGGTACGAGACTAGTTGCGGATCTTTACCCTGTGACCTACCTAGTAACTAGCAACGAGTCACTCTTCACCAACAAGCCTCGAGCACCAAACTCCTTAGCCAACAACATCCCAACTATCAGGGCTTCGTATTAAGCTTGATTAATGATGGCCTTGAAGGCAAACCGCAGGGCCTTCTCGATTAACAACCAACTTGGACCTTCTAGAATGACCCCAGTGTCACTCCCTTGTTGGTTAGAAGATCCATCCATTGAAAGGACCAACTGGAAGTCATTACCATCTACCTGGGTAGCCTCAGCTGATAGTTCCGACACAAAATCAGCATATACCTGATCTTGGCCCTCGGGGTTCATACTGTACGTCAAACTCAAACAACTCGACTGCTCAACACACCATCTGTCCTATTATGTCAGGCTTTTGAAAGACTTTGTGGATGGGTAGATCAATCATCACTATTACAGTAAAACTCTGGAAGTAGTGGCGGAGTCGCCTCTCTTCGAATACCACTGCCAAGGCGGCCTTTTCAATAGCCTAATACCCCGTATCTAGCCCTTGTAGGACCTTGCTCACGAAGTAGGAAGGCTTACGAACCCTATCTTGCTCTTGCACAATGACTGAGTTGATTGCCCGATCTGTGACTGCAAAGTAAAGACAAAAGGGAGTACCTGGCAGCGGCTTACAGAGGATAGGCAGGCTGGCCAAGTACTCCTTCAATCTGATGAAGGCCTTTTCACACTCGCGAGTTGATACAAACCAAAGCAACCAGCAGATGACTAAGGACATATTAAACATCTCACAAAAAGGACAGTCATCTTAGTATACAAAGTTGGGCCCCACCAAACCTCGAGAAAGCATCAGCGGAAGAAGAAGCTATAAACCAGAATATCTGAAGTTCTTCCTTCTGGTCTTTTTCAAAAGAGAAAAGTGATGTAAATAAATTGGACTCACTTTAGGGGTCCAAATAGCAAAGATAGGCTAGAATAAGGTGCCTTTATCATAATAGGGGGTGTAGGTATCATTTTAGCTTATTCCTAACCCTTTAGGAAGGCATTTTGACTTAGTTTTTTAAAAGGACAATCCATGTAGGATTAACTTAGTCAAACCCTAAGGCAACCAATTTTTTTCCCTTTTCCCATCCAACCCCTCTTGCTTGTTTTCCAAGGCTCCTTCCCCTATAAATAGGAGGCCTACCCATTATATTTTACAAGTTGAAATTAATAGAAGAAGAGTTACTTTGCACAAATTGTGTGAGGTTTTAGTGAGGTTTGAATTCCTCTTAGCATTTAGGTCTTAACTTGTGAGTATTGAGAGCTCTCAAGTGGCAACAATCTTCACTAGTCTCAGAGGTCAATCACACTCCAAGTGGCGTGTTCCACTTCTCAAATCCATCACATAAGCTTTCTCCTTCCTTCATATATTCTTCCATTGTCATTCCATTTTTACTCTTTGTATCATGTTCTTGTTTGGTTTTCCTTGTTTCCATTCGTCAATTTTATTTTGGTTTCTTTTCCTTGTTCTTTAATTCCACACCTTCTAGCATCATTTTCACCTTATAATTGTCTTTTCCTTTTGCCTTTGTGAAATGAACCTTCACATCTACTTAACCACTTGGTTAAGTTAATGTTCAGTGGGGATTTTCCTAAGGTCTTCACTCTTAAATTCCTAAAATCTCAATCTAAGTAAAGTGTCACACTATAAAATGAACAATCCTAAAATCAACTCATGTCACGAGTCCACACAAAACGGTTATTCTTCTTCAAGCATTGAAAATAAGGGTACGCCTTATCTCCACCAGTTGATAAGAATCTAGACAAGGCAGCCATGGGCTCACTCAGCTGTTAAACCTCCTTTACATTGGGAGGGCTCTTCATTTTTATGATCGTTGTGTACTTGTCCGGGTTTGCTTCTATACCCCGTTCAGTGAGAAAAAACCCAAGGAACTTCCCTTCTTCCACCCCAAATACACATTTTTTTAGGTTCAGCTTAAAGTTGTACATGGCTAACGTGTTGAATAGCTCTTCCAAATCAGCAATGTACTGATCCTTCTCTTCTGAAATGACAACCATGTCGTCCACATACGCCTGTACATTTCATCCAATCTTGGGGCAAGGATTCTATCCATCAACCTTTGATAGGTGGCACCAACATTCTTGAGGCCAAAGGGCATGACCTTGTAGCAATAGCTGGAGAGTTCGGTCATAAAGGCAGTCTTGCTCTCATCTCGGGGGTGCATACGGATCTAATTGTACCCTGAAAATGCGTTTAGGAAACTCAACAATCGACAACCTGAGGCCCTGTCCACCAAGGAGTCTATCATGGGCAGTGGATAAGAGTCCTTGGGACAGGCCTTGTTCATATCAGTAAGTTCACGCACATCCTCCACTTCCAATTAGCCTTTTGCACCAATACTACATTTGCCAACCACTCAAGGTATTGTATCTCCCTTATGTGGCCAGCCTTCAGAAGCTTCTGGGTCTCTTCCCTGATGATCAGGCGTCTCTCCTCGTTAAGCTTCCTCTTTCTCTGCACTACCGTTCTAACCTTCTCGTCCGTAGTAAGCCTTTGGCACAAAAAGTCTGGATCTACCCCGAGCATGTCCACGAATGACCATGCGAAAACGTTCATGTGCTTCGATATTACCCCAGTTATCTTGTCTTGCAACTCTTGACATATCGATGTGTCGAGCTTGAACTTCTTCTCTCCTATCTCTTTCTCCTGAATCTCACCAACAGGTCCAAGTCGCCTCTTGCTGGCGACTTCAGTTTGCATGATCTCCTCTGGCTCTCGCGCACTGAATAATGATTGAGTACACCCCCCTTCTACTCTTCAAACTGCTCTCATATCACTTCCCCGCCGCCTTCTAATCAGACTTGATGGTGATTACTCCTCCATCAAGGGAAGGCAACTTCATCTTCATGTGCCTCGTTGAGGCCACCGCACCTAGCCTGTTCAAGGAGGGCCTTCCCAAGAGTAAATTGAGGTCGAGACAGCATTAACTACTATATACATTATGTTGATCGTTCGAGCTGAGGTGCTCTAAAAAATTCGTCCTCAACTCAAGATGTCCACGTACTTCCACCTCATCTCCCGCAAAGCCAATTAAGAAACCATCATATGGTCTTAACTGGTCAGGAGACAACTGCAAATTATTGAATGTTAGCCAGAACATCACATCAGTTGAGCTCCCCTAATCGATGAGAACTCGGTGTACTTTTCTTCCAACGGTGACGATGGATATCACCACCGAGTCATTTTCATGTGGGACCACATCTTCCAAATCAGAGCTCATAAAGTAGAGGGTGGACTCTGCTGGTTGGTTAGGTCTCCTCGCCTCTACTGCCATTACCTCTTTCACATATTTCTTACGCTTAGAGGCAGTGCACCCTCCCTCCCGAGATAGTGTTCAGCTCCCCATGGACTGGTACCTCATGCACTTGATCTCCAGGAGCAACCTCTTGCTTTGTCCTTCCTGGTTGCCCTCCAAATATTCCTTCAAGAATATGTCCTTCACTAAACCTACCAATTCATAGCCCAAATTTATACATCGCTCCACGTCCTGCCCAAATCCTTTGTGAAATTCGCACCAGGTATCCTTTCGTTGCCCCAAATTCCTATCGGACTTCAAGGGAAATTTCAATATTTTCACAACCCCATGTATACTCAACAACTCCTTGTAGGTCATTCTGAACTTGGGTTGAAATGCTAAATCTCCTGCACTTTTGCCTTGGGAGCATTCTTCCTAGTTGAGCATGGTGCTCGCCTTGCGTCTGTCCTCTTCTCGGTCGTGGCTTCGTTGACCCTCAAAGGTCGGGCTCGGCTACCCTCCTTTGGCTTGGACTGCCTTGAATATGTTTTGTTGTGTTTCATGGACACTGCTTCCTTCATGCTGATGTGAGTGACAACCCGATGTCATGTATCAGCGAATGTTACTGCCGAATTCTTGATCAGCGAGTCAGTGAATGGTCCTGCCGTGAATCCCTTCCCAAAGGCATTGACTATCTGGGGCTCGTCATGGGCCTGGAGATTCATTGTGAACGTCGAAAACCTGTTCAAATAGTTTTTCAGAGACTCACCTTGCCTTTGCTTCACATTGAAGAGATCAAATGCGACCTATGATTGGGCCTGGTTGACAATGAATTGTTCCTTGAACAACTCAGAAAATTGGTCGAAGGAGGTGATGTGGCTGTTAGGAAGGCCACTAAACCACTGCAGGGTTGTACCCATGAACGTACCCATTAACATTTTGCAATGGATAGCGTATGTTCGTCCATAAATAATCATTTGGGTGTTGAACGTCGTAAGATAGTTCCAGGTATTCTACTTCCCTGAAAAGGATCTTAGGCGTTCTGTAGTTCGCTGGTACGAGAGCATCCATGATCACCTGCGAGAATGGCTTGGGATGATCTCTTGGCTGTACACTCGGACCTCGCTCCACTGTAAAGCGTTGATCAAGCTGTTGTAAATTCTTGCGCAATTCCTCGTTGACCTTGAGCAATTCCTCACTGTTTGCTCGTGAAGCATCTATCTCTGCCATCACTTCAGCAACTACCTCTGCCATCAACCTCTCTTGCTCGGCTTTTTCTTTGGCCAACAGCCTTTCCTGCTCGGCTTTAGTCTGTTGTTGGACCCACTTCTGCTCTCGCCTGTACTGCTCGTTGGCCTCTTGGAGAGCATTCATGGTATCCATAAGCTGTTGTAGGGTGGGAGCATCCTTCCCTTTAGATCTTAATGGACCTTGCCTTGTGTTCCTCATTATGCCAGAGAACTCAAACACAACTGTGGATGGGATTAGGTTTTATCAGGCCCCATGGTGGGCGCCAAATGTTTTGCCGATTGACTTCCTCGTCAATTGACCTTGGCGACAAGCTCTAACCCCAGTTTGCCTCTTCTGGAATTGGCTCTAAGTCTTATTGCACTGGAACGCGACTCCGTTGAAACAGAGGGGGCCCTACCTGTTGATTACACTTCAACGATCAAGTCAGTAAGGGCTTACTAGAATTTAAGAAGTATTCAATTTCAGTCTCAGAAACCACGTACCTTTACCTGGGGTCTCAAGCCCCTTTTATAGCTTGTCTCTTGTAACAACTTTCTCTTTTGAGAATCTAATCTCAACTGAAAGCATACTCAACAGGAAGACATTTTGTTTATGAGCGCCTTCTTTTGAGGTGCTACAACATAAATGAATCTTATTATCTCTAAGGAGAGCATAAAATAATAAAAAGACAATTGCCTGCCAGTAAGGCACCAACTTATGTATGTTGTATGTTTTCTTTTTTTCATATCGCGTTCTTTTTTTTGCTAGGTCTTCTTCTCTTTTAATCATTTTGGATACAGTTGCTTCCAATTTGATACAGGTGCTACAACATAAATGAATCTTATTATCTCTAAGGAGAGCATAAAATAATAAAAAGACAACTGCCTGCCAGGAAGTCATTTTTCACAGTTGCTTCCAATTTGATACTCATTTGTAAGACTTGCATTAATATGTAATAATATTTTGCATCAATAATTAATTTAAATATTATGGTGTTTTAGCTGTCATTGTAATATTTTTAATGTACAAAAACTCAAACTAAGAAAAACTCATCTCTAAACCCCTTTGTAAATTAAAACCAATGAGTTCAAGATTCAATGATGAACACAGAAACAAGATATAAAGAAATTTAACAGTGATTGGTGTTAGAATAGATGGCTTTAAACTAGAAGGGGGGTGAATTGTTTAAAGAGAATTTTTGTAAACTTTTAAAACAAGAATGAATTTATCTCAGGAAACAATTGATTCAGAAATTCAATTCGCCAAAACAATAAGCAAAAGCTGCAATACCAGAAAAACAATCGGTTGTTTCGCAAAAACAATCGGTTGTTTATACCAACAAACAACAAAATAAAACTGAATTTAAAGAGTTAGAGATAGAGAGATTGTACACAGTTGTTTATACTGGTTCACTCCAAACCCAGAGCTACATCCAGTCTTCTCAGAAACCCTGAGGAAATCCACTAAGCAACCACACCTTGATCACTTACACAACAACCAAGAGAATGACCTTGAACACCTCAAGAAACACACTCTCCTTGGTCAACACACCAACACTAAGATTGCTGATCTTGATCCCCTCAAGAACACTCAGCCAATCTCATCAAACACAGAAACGAAACTTGTTTAACAGAGTACAAGGATTACACTTGTTACAAAAAATAATCTGAAATCAATACAAGTAGAATCCTATTCCAACACTTTGATCAATCACAAACTCTTAGCAATCTCAGCTCTTTGAAAAACTAAAAAACTCTTAGCAAAAACTTCTCAAAGATTGATTATCAAATCTGTTTTTCTGAATTTATTCAAAGATGTAGTTTGTTATCAAATCTTAACAAACTCTTAAATTGCATTTAAAAGATTGGTCAAAGCATTTAATGACTGGAGCGTAAGCAGTTAAAACATTTAAAAAGCTCAGTCAAACAGAAAACAGTTTTTCTGTTATGGTCCCAAAACAAACAATCGATTGTTTCTTCGAATCAATCGGTTGTTTTGGTACCAAAACCCTAAACCATTTTAAAAACAGTTTTCAATCTTTTTCTCAAAACACCTAAGTACAAACAATCGGTTGTTTCGACAAAACAATTGGTTGTTTTACCTTAGTTTGAAAACATCTTACTTCCACAAAGATTGAGATGCTTATGCTTTAGATTTAATCAAAGGGTGGATTACAACATCCAAACTACCCCAGAACTAAGCTAAACCAGCACAGCAACATCAAGCACAGCAGAGGCTTCAACATCCTTCAAAGGATTTGGATTCTTCAAAGCTTGAACACCACTTGGTTCAACAATCTCCCCCTATTTGATGAAGACAAATCCCTTATGCTTGTTAATCCTGCCTGTTGACCGGAACGCTGGAGAATGCCTCGTCAAAGGATCGACGTGCGCACCGCTTCTCACTTCCGTTCCTTTCCGGGATCTACTTCAAGAACCTGCAAAGAAACAATACGGCGTCGCTGCGGCCGATCGCACTCCGACGCTCAAGTCAGTGACGGTATCACCAAATACTAAGAACGAGAACCGTGCAAATCCTCTCTCACAATCAACTCTATCACTCGCAAGCGTAAAGTGTATGAACTGAACGTGCGTACCTCAGAAAGTTCGTTAAAAGCTCTTATATACCTGGTGGCTTTCTCTCTCCTGGCAGTTACAGACTTGGACACATGGCTCGTATCCAACTGTACACGTGCCATCATCTGGAGGCTCCCTGACTTGGCGCTGCTTCTACTCTCATTTTGGCTAAGTTACTTATGCATGGTACTGCCCAGTGCATAGCTAACTTAGGAGTGCGATCTCTGCTGGAACTGGCGAGTTTAGGGCCTTCATACACCTTCCCTGTGGTCTCGCCGGCCGCCTTCACAATCTGCTTCTCCTTCATCTCCGGTGATGTGCTTTCTCTGGCGATCTCCAATGACTAGGTCGCCTGAATCTACATCGGGCGACTTCGTCTTCAACCTGGCGATCGCTTATTCTGGTAATCTGGAAATCGGAACACGCCAACTTAACAACCGGCGACTACACGTGCCCCCCGACTTCCTTCCCTTCTGCCAACCTGGCGCCTTGTCAACACGCTTATACTGTAGGAGGATGCCACGTCATCACACCCGACCACCAAGGCGGTACACAAGCCCCCTAGTCTTAAGCGAAGACTTGTCTAGCGAAAAGACTGAAAGAGCCTTCGTTAACACCGATCTACGTGGCACTGACGCAGAATTCCAAGCGGTTGTACCTTCTGCTGCTCTGACGCTCCACCAAACCCTTCACTCATCGTTCGACACGTGGCTTCATCAACGACTCTCTTCATCTGCCGTTAGCGCTTCCTAAAATCATTTCGAAAACCCTTAAACCCATTACGCTCCACTGTTCCATCACCTTCTTCGTGCTTGCAAACGCTCTCACTTCCTTCTGCGAAAGATCTCGACGTTCTTCAACGCTCTAGATCACCATCTCCCTTCACCGTCTTCCTGATCATCGAAAGGTAACTACTTTCCTTCATCTGCTGGGTTTCCTTGCATTTTCACCGATTTGCATCATCCTGTAACTGCCTGGTGCATACGCTGTGGGTTGTTTTTCCATTTCTCCTTCTGCGTAACTTAGGGCTTTGTCGATCGTCGCAACGAACATACATTCGTTCGTTTTTTCACCTTCCTTCTATGATCGAGTCAGCCTCTGTAATCCCCTGATCATTTTTTCTTTCTTCTTCCTTTGCAGTTGCTATCATGACTCGCACAAAGATTACCCCGAACCCACCTCCTTCAGCACGAAACCTTCCTTCACAAGCACACGACCCAACACAAGTTCGTGGCGCTTCGTCTTTGCAGGCTGTGAGGCCTGCGTCTTCCCAACCTGTCCTGGCTCAGGCGACTCCATCTAACGCTGGAGGAGCCCCCGTCCCTCTGCCAGACTTCAAAACTCTATACCCCTGGGCTAACTCAACCCTTCTGAAGGAGACCTCGTCGGTGAACACTGCGGGAGCAGTTTTGCGGTTGACTAAGGGGGACGAGGCCTATCAATCGTTTCACAAGGAGCACGACGAGAAGATGATGGTGCTGCCTTGCCCCGCCGCTCTGCCAGTGTGTGCTGATGACAGAGTAAGCGCCGACGGGCCCTTCTGCTTTGTCTATACAACTTTCTTCAAGAAGGTCAAGCTCAGGTTCCCTCTCACCCGATTCGAGAGGGAACTTCTGACCGAGCTCAACATTGCTGCCGCCCAGCTTCACCCCAACAGTTGGGCGTTTGTTCGAGCCTTTCAAATAACATGCGACCACCTGGGGTTGCCCGCGTTGGTGGACGTGTTTTTGTTCCTTTTCGAGGCCAAGCACCCAGGAGACCGCCTGTGGGTCAGCTTGAATGCGATTGCTGGGAGATCCATTTTTACCATCTTCCAGCAATCATACAAAGACTGGAAGGGGAAATTCGTCCAAGTACGTGCAAACCACAAGGACACCTCCCTTCTTGATGGCTTCCCCTTGTACTGGGTGGACAAAGGGAAAAAGGAGTCCAAGAGCTGCTTCAGGAGGCCCAGAAGTCCTGATAGCATGGGAGCATTGGACAGAGACCTCTGCCTTTTCTGGAAGAGGGTGGCGGACGCCAACATAACATTCCTGACCACCACCTTGATCTCCTTCGAATTCTTTGAGGATCAGCTAGAATTCCAAATAGGTTAGGACATCCAAACTGTTGCTTTGATACTGCTTCTGATACTGCTTCTGGGCGTCTTGTGCGATACGCACAAGACTTTGGTTTTACCTTTCCTGCACATATCTGCTCTGTTGCTTATTACCTTATACACTTATCTTTTTCTTCTTTGAGCTAACCCATGCATTTTCGTTTCATGCAGACAACATGTTGGGCAGAAACATGCTCGCCGAATTGAAGGCGCTCGCCCGAAACCACGGGTTGGCGACCGGTTCCCAGACGGTGCCCAACTCGGCGGTCGAGAAGGCCATCGTATATGGGCGATCACCGCCCAAGGAACCCACCCAGCGCAAGAAACTGGTCCTTAAGAGACCTAAGCGGAAAGCCCCTCAAATCGTCCATGAGGAGGAAGAAGAGGATGACGAGGTCACAGAGGATGGCCTCGTTACGAAAAGGAAGAGGGTGGCACCTTCTTCTCCACCTGCTCCACCCCCTCTTCCAACTTCAACACCACCGTCGACGCCTGCTCCTCCTCTATCATCGCCAACGCTGCAGGCTCCTCCCTCTCCAGTCCAGGCGATTCCACTGGCCACTGCGCCACCTGCAGCTGAGGCCCAAGAGCCAAATTTCCTGGAGGACCCCCCAAGCGCCTCTACGCCACACATGTCAGCTGGACGGGGCCCCCCTTCAAACGCTTCAGCTGCAGAAAATGCTCCAATCGGGGATGAGGTGGCTCATACCTCTCCAATCCTGATTACCGAATCCCCGATTGCGTCGCCACGCCAGGAAGCAACCACTGAAGATATTGCCAAGGAAGGTGGCGGCGAGAACCCTCAACAAGCCCCCCTGGCGCCTCTCCAAGCAGCAAACCTTTCCCTTGAAGTCACAAGGATGTGGGAACCTCTAACTGCCAAGTTGAAAACCATAGCAGAGGATATCCCCGCGATCATAACGAGGGCTGTGGAGAGCTCCACCAGGAGGCTTCAAGACGATCTCTTCAACCTCAAGACTGAAAATAGCACTATGAAGGTCGAGGTGGAGAAAATGTCATTCAGCCTGACGCTCGCAGAAATCGAACACTCCCGAGTGGAGGATGCCATGAATACCGAGCTCAGGCTGGCGCGCAAGGAAGCTGCTGGCCTTCGCCGCAAAGTTCACGATCTTTTCCAAGAGAAGGTCGAGTTGGAAAGCAAAATCGTGCCTCTTCGCGCCAAGGCGATCGACCTGGAGGCTCACATTCAAGCTGACGCTGCCAAGGTGCAAAAACTGGAGCAGAGGTCGATCAACCGTGAGAAGCTACTTGAGCAAGTAGAAAAGGCGAGGGACGACGCCATGGCTGATCTCGCCGAGGCAAACAAGGAGAAAGGAAAGATGGCTGCTGAGTTGGCCCAAGCTCAAACGGAATCCAAGAAGGTTACTGACGACCTTCTCCATGCTCAAGAGATCAACGAACAACTCAGAAAACAGGTTGAAGAGCTGGAGCAGCAGAACAAAGAGCTCAAGAAACAGGTTGAAGAACTTCAAGGGCAAATTGAAGAACTTAAGCTAAACTCTGCTCAGATTCTGGCTGCTGGATTCGAAGCCGCTCGGGAACAATTCGCATGCCTATTCCCCGATCTCGACCTCAGCATGGTGTCGTTGAACAACGAAGTAGTAGATGGAAAGGTCGTTCCTGCTGAAGACTAATCAACTCCACCTCATCTGCTACTTTATGATTTCCCTTGTATATATCTTGTAATAAACTCGCGCCTATGTATTTTTAACAGATACTCATTTCAATCACAAAGCTTGGATATTCTCTCCCCTGACTCCTTTTAAGCGCTTTCGCCTTCTTTGCATGTTTAACTTTGTCGGATTTAACTTAGTGATTTTGCAAACGCGACCTGATCCTGCCTGTTGACCGGAGCGCTAGAGAATGCCTCGTCAAAGGATCGACGTGCGCACCGCTTCTCACCTCCGTTCCTCTTCGGGATCTATCTCAAGAACCTGCAAAGAAACGATACGGCGCCGCTGCGGCTGATCGCACTCCGACGCTCAAGTCAGTGACGGTATCACCAAATACTAAGAACGAGAACCGTGCAAATCCTCTCTCACAATCAGCTCTATCACTCGCAAGCGTAAAGTGTATGAACTGAACGTGCGTACCTCAGAAAGTTCGTTAAAAGCTCTTATGTACCTGGTGGCTTTCTCTCTCCTGGCAGTTACAGACTTGGACACGTGGCTCGTATCCAACTGTACACGTGCCATCATCTGGAGGCTCCCTGACTTGGCGCTGCTTCTACTCTCATTTTGGCTAAGTTACTTATGCATGGTACTGCCCAGTGCATAGCTAACTTAGGAGTGCGATCTCTGCTGGAACTGGCGAGTTTAGGGCCTTCATACACCTTCCCTGTGGTCTCGCCGGCCGCCTTCACAATCTGCTTCTCCTTCATCTCCGGTGATGTGCTTTCTCTGGCGATCTCCAATGACTAGGTCGCAAGCGTATCCAATAACTTAGGAGTGCAAATCCTCTCTCACTCGCAAGCGTAAAGTGTATGAACTGAACGTGCGTACCTCAGAAAGTCTGTTAAGAACTCTTATATACCTGGTGGTTTTCTCTCTCCTGGCAGTTACAGACTTGGACACGTGGCTCGTATCCAACTGTACACGTGCCATCATCTGGAGGCTCCCTGACTTGGCGCTGCTTCTACTCTCATTTTGGCTAAGTTACTTATGCATGGTACTGCCCAGTGCATAGCTAACTTAGGAGTGCGATCTCTACTGGAACTGGCGAGTTAGGGCCTTCATACACCTTCCCTGTGGTCTCGCCGGCCGCCTTCATAATCTGCTTCTCCTTCATCTTCGGCGATGTGCTTGTTCTGGCGATCTCCGACTGCTTGGTCGCCTGAGTCTACATTTGGCGACTTCATCTTCAACCTGGCGATCGCCGATTCTGGTAAGCAGGAAATCGGAACACGCCAACTTAACAACTGGCGACTACACGTGCTTCCCGACTTCCTTCCTATCTGCCAACCTGGCGCCTTGTCAACACGCCTACACTGTAGTAGGATGTCACGTCATCACACCCGACCACCAGGGCGGTACACAAGCCCCCCAGTCTTAAGCGAAAACTTGTCTAGCGAAAAGACTGAAAGAGCCTTCGTTAACACCGATCTACGTGGCACTGACGCAGAATTCCAAGCGATTGTACTTTCTGCTGCTCTGACGCTCCACCAAACCCTTCACCCATCGTTCAACACGTGGCTTCATCAACGGCTCTCTTCATCTGCTGTTAGCGCTTCCTAACTTATTTCGAAAACCCTTAAACCCATTACGCTCCACTGTTCCATCACTTTCCTTCGTGCTTGCAAACGCTCTTACTTCTTTCTGCGAAAGCTCTCGACGTTCCTCGACGCTCTAGATCACCATCTCCCTTCACCGTTTTCCTGATTATCGAAAGGTAACTACTTTCCTTCATCTGCTGGGTTTCCTTGCATTTTCACCGATTTGCGTCATCCTGTAACTGCCTGGTGCATACGCTGTGGGTTGTTTTTCCATTTCTCCTTCTGCGTAACTTAGGGCTTTGTCGATCGTCGTGACGAACATACATTCGTTCATTTTTTTCACCTTCCTTCTGTGATCGAGTCAGCCTCTGTAATCCCCTGATCGTTTTTCTTTCTTCTTCCTTTGCAGTTGCTATCATGACTCGCACAAAGATCACCCCGAACCCCCCTCCTTCAGCACGAAACCCTTCTTCACAAGCACACGACCCAACACAAGTTCGTGGTGCTTCCTCTTCGCAGGTGGAGAGGCCTGCATCTTCCCAAACTGCCCTGGCCCAGGCGACTCCATCTAACGCTGGAGGAGCCCCCGTCCCTCTGCCAGACTTCAAAACGCTATACCCCTGGGCTAACCCAACCCTTCTGAAGGAGACCTCGTCGGTGAACACTGCGGGAGCAGTTCTGCGGTTGACTAAGGGGGACGAGGCCTATCAATCGTTTCACAAGGAGCACGACGAGAGGATGATGGTGCTGCCTTGCCTCGCCGCTCTGCCAGTGTGTGCCGATGACAAAGTAAGCGCCGAGGGGCCCTTCTGCTTTGTCTACACAACTTTCTTCAAGAAGGTCAAACTCAGGTTCCCTCTCACCCGATTCGAGAGGGAACTTCTGACCGAGCTCAACATTGCTGCCGCCCAGCTTCACCCCAACAGCTGGGCGTTTGTTCGAGCCTTTCAAATAACATGCGACCACCTGGGGTTGCCCGCGTTGGTGGACGTGTTTTTGTTCCTTTTCGAGGCCAAGCACCCAGGAGACCGCCTGTGGGTCAGCTTGAATGCGATTGCTGGGAGATCCATTTTTACCATCTTCCAGCAATCATACAAAGACTGGAAGGGGAAATTCGTCCAAGTACGTGCAAACCACAAGGACACCTCCCTTCTTGATGGCTTCCCCTTGTACTGGGTGGACAAAGGGAAAAAGGAGTCCAAGAGCTGCTTCAGGAGGCCCAGAAGTCCTGATAGCATGGGAGCATTGGACAGAGACCTCTGCCTTTTCTGGAAGAGGGTGGCGGACGCCAACATAACATTCCTGACCACCACCTTGATCTCCTTCGAATTCTTTGAGGATCAGCTAGAATTCCAAATAGGTTAGGACATCCAAACTGTTGCTTTGATACTGCTTCTGATACTGCTTCTGGGCGTCTTGTGCGATACGCACAAGACTTTGGTTTTACCTTTTTTGCATATACCTGTTTCGCTACTTCATTACCTCATACACTTATCTTTTTCTTCTCCGAGCTAACTCATGCACTTTCGTTTCATGCAGACACCATGTTGGGTAAGAACATGCTAGCCGACTTAAAGGCGCTCGCCCGAAACCACGGGTTGGCGACCGGTTCCCAGACGGTGCCCAACTCGGCGGTCAAGAAGGCTATCGTTCATGGGCGATCACCGCCCAAGGAACCCACCCAGCGCAAGAAACTGGTCCTTAAGAGGCCTAAGCGAAAAGCCCCCCAAATCGTCCAAGAGGAGGAAGAAGAGGACGACGAGGTCACAGAGGATGGCCTTGTCACGAAAAGGAAGAGGGTGGCACCATCTTCTCCACCTGCTCAACCCCCTCTTCCAACCTCACCACCACCATCAACGCCTGCTCCTTCTCCCTCATCGCCAACACCACAAGCCCCTTCATCACCAGTCCATGCAGTTCCACTGGCCACTGCGCCACCTGCAGCTGAGGCCCAAGAGCCAAATTTCTTGGAGGACCCCCCAAGCGCCTCTACGCCACATATGTCAGCAGGAGGGGGCCCCCCTTCAAACACTTCAGCTGCAGGAAACGTTCCAATCGGGGATGAGGTCGCTTATACCTCTCCAATCCTAATTACCGAATCCCCGATTGCGTCGCCACGCCAGGAAGCAACCACTGAAAATATCGCTAAGGAAGGTGGCGGCGAGAACCCTCAACAAGCCCCCCTGGCGCCTCTCCAAGCGGCAAACCTTTCCCTCGAAGTTACAAGGATATGGGAACCTCTGACTGCCAAACTGAAAACCATAGCAGAGGATATCCCATCGATTATAACGAGGGTTGTGGAGAGCTCCACCAGGAGGCTTCAAGATGATCTCTTCAACCTCAGGACTGACAACAGCACCATGAGGCTCGAGGTGGAGAAATTGTCTGCCAATCTGACGCTCGCGGAGATGGAACACTCCCGAGTAGAAGACGCGATGAGCACCGAGCTCAGATTGGCGCGCCAAGAGGCCACTGACCTTCGCCGCAAAATTCATGATCTTGCCCAAGAGAAAGTCGAGCTAGAAAGCAAGATCGTGCCTCTTCGCGCCAATACGATCGACCTGGAGGCTCACATTCAAGCTGACGCCGCCAAGGTAAAAAAACTGGAGCAAAGGTCGATCGATCGCGAGAAGCTACTTGGGCAAGTAGAAAAAGCGAGGGACGACGCCATGGCTGATCTCACCGAGGCAAACAAGGAAAAAGGGAAGATGGCTGCCGAGTTGACCCAAGCTCAAACGGAATCCAAGAAGGTTGCTGACGACCTTCTCCATGCTCAAGAGACCAACGAACAACTCCGAAAACAGGTCGAAGAGCTAGAGCAGCAGAACAAGGAGCTCAAGAAACAGGTTGAAGAACTTCAAGGGCAAACTGAAGAACTTAAGCTAAGCTCTGCTCAGATTCTGGTTGCTGGATTCGAAGCCTCTCGGGAACAATTCGCATGCCTATTCCCCGATCTCGACCTCAGCATGGTGTCGTTAAACAACGAAGTGGTAGATGGAAAGGTCGTTCCCGCCGAAGACTCAACCAATTCCACCTCATCTGCTACTTTATAATTTCGCTTGTATATACCTTGTAACAAAAACTCGTGCATATGTGTTTTGAACAGTTACTTATTTCAATCACAAAACTGGGATATTCTTTCTTCTGACTTCTTTTGAGCGCTTTAGCCTTCTTTGTATGTTTAACTTTGTCGGCCTTAACTTAACGATTTCGCAAACACAACCTTTTGACTGTAACTGCTTCAAACCACTTCAAATTTAAGCAATAATTGCTTTAAACAACTTATACTCTTGAGGCACTAACCTGATCATAAGAATACCTTCCAAGCAACGAACTGTAACTCAATCATTGGCTCAAACAACGTCCCACTCGACCTGCTTTATCAAACAAGTCTTTCAATCTTCTCGCCGTGTTTGAACTTTTCCCGATCGCCAAGACCTCTTGGTAACACCAGCTTTTCCTAGCCTCATGCTTTGGCAATCGTTTCTTTATCTGGGGTAGAAACGCCCTTTGGGATCTTCCTTTGCCCCCCTGAACTTCAGAGCAAAAGACCGGCTGACTAGGCGTTCTCTTCGAACCTACCTTAGCCACCTTTCAAGCTTCTTCCACCCTCTTCGCCATACCTGAACTCGTCCGAGACGAGAAGGATTTTATCTTGCCTATGCTTGCACATAAGCGAGAAGGTCTTTAACTCGCCTGAACTCGCTCAACGGCGAGAAGGTCTTTTGACTCGCCTGAACTCGCTCAACGGCGAGAAGGACTTTATCTGGTGCCTCAACTTGCCCAGGGTGTACATCTCCTCCCCCCTGGATGCACTGAGGACCTTTTCTTTCTCTCGCCTGCACTCGCTCGACGGCGAGGAGGTCTTTAACTGGCCTTAGCTCGCACAACGGCGATAAGGACTTTATTCGGTGCCTCAACTTGCCCAGGGTGTACATCTCCTCCCCCCTGGATGCACTGAGGACCTTTCTCGCCTGCACCCGCTCGACAGCGAGGAGGTCTTTAACTTGCCTCTACGTTGCCCCAGGAGTTACATCTTCTCGCTCCCAGAAACACGGAGGACTTTTCCTCTTTCTCGCCTGCACTCGCTCGACGGCGAGGAGGTCTTTAACTTGCCTCTACGTTGCCCCAGGAGTTACATCTTCTCGCTCCCAGAAACACGGAGGACTTTTTCTCTTTCTCGCCTGCACTCGCTCGATGGCGAGGAGGTCTTTTACTTGCCTCGGGACGCGCGAGAGCGTTGAGGTCTTTCATCTGGTGCCTCCGATCGCCGAAAGACGATGAGGACTTTGAAAACTTAACTGGTGCCTCCAATCGCCGAAAAACGATGAGGACTTAAACTTAACTGGTGCCTCCAATCGCCGAAAAACGATGAGGACTTAAAACTTAACTGGTGCCTCCAATCGCCGAAAAACGATGAGGACTTAAAACTTAACTGGTGCCTCTAATCGCCGGAAAATGATGAGGACTTAAAACCTTTTAGAAAGCACGCGATATATCTTTTCTTGCCTTAAATCATGTACAAATGACAAGGTCTTTCTTCAAAACTTTTGAAAATAGCACACATGCAATCTGAAAACACCTTATACTTCGAAAACTCTTCTTTTAATGGGTAGCCTCATTAGAAACCCTCCTTAGGGAAAAAAGAGTGCCCCCTTCAAACTGTTTTAACAGAGACATTGTAATATAACATTGTGTTTGTTTTTACTTACAAAGCTCTTAACGATAGTACAACTTCAGGTGTGTGGCTTTCCAGGTGCGAGGAATCGCCCCTCCCTCCAGCGTCTCTAAGCGGTAGGCCCCGTTCCCGAGCGCCTCGGTTATTCTAAACGGTCCAGTCTACTTGGGTGATAGTTTATTCTCCATCTCGTACTGGTGGGCCTTCCTCATCACCAGATCGCCTTCTCTGAACTGCCTTGGCATCACCTTTGAGTTGTATCTTCGCTCGATCCTCCTCTTCACCGCCTCAGCCTTCAGCCTCGCCTCTTCCCTGACTTCATCCAGCAGATCCAGGTTCAGCCTTCTCTCTTCATTCGAGTCTTCCTCTACAAAGTTCTGGAATCTCGGCGAGCTCTCCTGGATCTCCACCGGAATCATGGCGTCACACCCATAGACCAAGCTAAACGGGGTCTCATGGGTTCCTGACTGCTCGGTGGTGTGGTACGCCCAAACTATACGGGGCACCTCCTCAACCCAACTTCCCTTGGCTTTCTCAAGCCTTCTCTTCAAACCTCTCAACAACACCCGATTAGCTTATTCCACCTGGCCATTTGTTTGAGGGTGCTCGACGGATGCAAACACTTGTTGAATTCCCACCCCTTCGCAAAGCTTCTTCAACAGGTGGCTTGCAAACTGCGTCCCATTATCTGACATCAGGCGCTTAGGCACTCCAAACCGGCACACGATGTTCTTCCACACAAAACCTTCGATCTTGTGTGCGGTGATCTGGGCCACTGGTTCTGCTTCAATCCACTTGGTGAAGTACTCAATCGCCACCACCAAGTACTTCATTTGCCTGATCGCCAGCGGGAAAGGTCCCAGGATGTCGATTCCCCAAGTATGAAACGGCCAAGGGCTATAGATCGACTTCAACTCCTCGGGAGGTGCCTTGTGCCAATCGGCGTGCTGCTGGCATTGTTTGCAGCACTGGGCATACTTCTTGCAATCTTCTCTCATAGATGGCCAATAGTAGCCTGCACGGAGAGTCCTCGCGGCCAGAGCTCGACCCCCGACGTGGCTTCCACATATACCTTCGTGGAGCTCTGCCATAATTCTCGTGCACTTCTCGCCATGTATACATTCCAGGAGTGGGTGAGTGAACCCAAACCTGTACAGATCGCCATCAATCAATGTATACTTGCTGGAATTTTTCTTTACCTTCCTAGCTTCTGTTGGATCCAGCGGGAGGAGGCCATCTGCCAAGCACCGCTTGTACTGTGTTATCCAAGTGTCTGGCTCATGGGCGGCGCAGACCTGCATCACGTCCACCTTCTCTCCTCGACATGCTCTAACTCTCGGCGATCTCAGAGTTTCTTGTGTCAAGGACTTATGGCTTCTCGCCGCTCTCTCCGTCGACTTGCTTATCTGAAGGACCAGGTGATCTGCTACAAATGCCCTCGGCGTCTTCAGAGTTTCTTGAATCACCGTCCTCTGCCTACCCCCCTTGCCTGAGCTGGCGAGCTTAGCAAGCAAGTCAGCTCGGGCATTCTGCTCTCGGGGCACATGCACTACTTCAAAAGAGGCAAAGGAACTCTTCAATTCCTGCACATACGCCAAGTAAGCCGCCATTTGTGGATCTTTAGCCTGGAACTCGCCTGTTACTTGCCCTGTGACTAGCAGCGAGTCACTCTTAGCCATCAGCACCCTAGCTCCCATTTCCTTGGCCAGCAAAATCCCGGCGATCAGCGCCTCATACTCTGCTTGATCGTTGCTGGCTTTAAAGGCAAACCTCAAGGATTGCTCAATCAGCACGCCGTTGGGCCCTTCCAATATGACTCCAGCACCGCTACCGTGCTGGTTCGACGATCCGTCCACCGAAAGTACCCAACGGAAATCGTCTCCTTCAACCCGCGCCGCCTCTGATGAGAGCTCGACCACGAAATCTGCAAAGATTTGCCCCTTGATCGGGCCTCGCGGCTCGTATTTAATATCAAACTCTGACAACTCCACTGCCCACTTCACCATCCTTCCCGCAACGTCGGGTTTCTTCAAGACCTTCTGGATAGGCAGGTCAGTCATCACCAGTATTGTGAAACTGTGGAAGTAGTGGCGCAACCTCCTCGCCGAAAACACCACAGCCAGCGCAGCCTTCTCTAGGGCCTGATATCTCGTTTCTGGGCCCTGCAACACTCTGCTCACAAAATAAATAGGCTTCTGAGCCTGATCTTGATCCTGGGCGAGCACCGCACTCACCGCCCTCTCAGTCACAGCGAAATACAACCTGAGAGGGATTCCCGCCAGCGGTTTGCACAGAACCGGCGGGCTCGCCAGATACTCTTTTAGTTTGACGAAAGCCTCCTCGCACTCTTTCGTCCAAACGAACTTGTTATTGCGCCGCCGACATTGAAAATAGGGATGCCCCTTTTCTCCGCTAGCTGACACGAAGCGAGATAGGGCTGCCATCCGACCTGTTAGCTGTTGGACCTCTTTCACCGTAGCCGGGCTTCTCATCGCCAAGATGGCGGCACACTTGTCTGGGTTGGCTTCTATCCCCCTTTCAGTCAAGAGAAAACCCAAGAACTTTCCAGCCTCCACGCCGAAAATGCATTTCTCCGGGTTGAGCTTTAACTTGAACTTGGCGATCGTCGTGAACAATTCTTCCAAGTCTGCAACGTGCTTGCTTTTCTCCTGCGAGGTCACGACCATGTCATCGACGTAGGCTTGCACGTTCCTTCCCAGCATTGGTGCAAGTACTCGATCCATCAACCTCTGGTACGTGGCCCCCGCGTTCTTCAGCCCAAACGGCATCACCTTATAGCAGTAGCACGACCTCTCCGTCATGAAGGCTGTTTTTTCTTCATCCATGGGATGCATCTTGATCTGATTATATCCCGAGAAGGCATCCAGGAAGCTCAGCAGCTTGCACCCTGCAGCACTATCAACTAGGGCATCAATGCTTGGTAAAGGATACGAATCCTCTGGGCAAGCTTTGTTCAGATCGGTGAAATCGACGCACATGCGCCATTTCCCGTTACTCTTCTTCACCAGTACGACATTCGCCAACCATTCAGGCTCACAAACCACTCCATAGCGATCAGGTCCGCTAGTCCCATGACGAATTTGTGCTTAGGCGGGCGATTGTACTCCCGGCGTGCTGGTTGCTGGCGTGCTGGTTGTTGGCGCACTTGGCTTCTTCCCTTATTTCTCCTATCGTAAGGATAGCGAGTCCTTTGGTCTTTCCTGGCCGCCGCCGCCGTTTCCAGCACCCTCTGCGGCTGGATCCTGGTCTGGGCGCGTGGTCTGGCGGGAGCCACGCTGCCTCTCTTCTCGGCGACTTCACTCTCATCGGCGATGTGGGCCACCGCAAGTCGCCTGACTTCAGCAAACGTCGCTGGATGAGCCCTGATCAAGGCCTCGCAGAATGGCCCTGGCTGCACGCCCTTCTTGAAGGCATAGACCAGCATTTCTTCATCCTTGGCCGGCGATCTGACCATCTGCGCTCCGAAGCGATTGAGGTAGTCTCTGAGGGACTCCCCATGGTACTGCCTTATATCAAACAGATCATAGGACACCCTCGGCGGTGCCTTATTCACAATGTACTGCTCGACAAAGATCTTCGAGAATTGTTGAAAATTGGTTATGTGGCCATTAGGCAGGCTCACAAACCACTCCATCGCCGTTCCCTGGAGCGTACTCACGAACATCTTGCAGTAGACGGCGTCTGACCCTCCCGACAGCATCATCTGCGTGTGGAACGTGGTCAGATGAGCCTCTGGATCCTCCACGCCGGTAAAAACCGCTTTAACCGGAACCACGCTCGTGGGAATTGGCGTATCGATAATCGCCTGAACAAAAGGCATTGGGAAAACACGAGGTGGCGTAGACGGCGCCACCTCTTCAGCAGAAGAACGTCCCTGCTGCTCCTGAAGAGCTCGACGCAGCTCCTCAGTCACCTTGCTGAGCTCCTCGTTCCTGGCGCGAGAGGCGACCAGGTCCTCATGTATCCTTGCCTGCTCTACGCGCGAGGCTTCCACAGTTGCCTGCAACGAGCGCATCATCTCTGCCATCTGCGCCATGGTCATGGCGGCGTCGCCTTCAGCAGCGACAGGCGCCACGGGACTGGAGCGATTGCTTCTCATTTTTCTCATTAACTTCAGCGAACCACAGAAATACAGCAAACAACACTTCAACCACGATCGAATCAGCGATCAATCGGAGAAAACTCAAGAAACTGCGCAAGAACTTCAAGAACACCGCAAACATTCGAAGAAAAGCACAACTTCACCAAAAAACCATCGTTTCCCCGCGGACAGCCAAACAAACGAAAGAACTCGAACTTCCACCAAACAGATTGCGCGCAAGCAACAAAAGACCTCACTCCACCGATTGAAAGCTAAACAAACGGTACAAAACGCAAACTCACCGAACGAAACTCAAAGAAACTGCGAACGACGGTTGCACCAGCACACAACCGCGCAGAAAACCTCGAAAACTTCCACGAACTCACGCTGTGGATGGGAGCAAGTTTTACACGGCCCCACGGTGGGCGCCTGATGATCCTGCCTGTTGACCGGAGCGCTGGAGAATGCCTCGTCAAAGGATCGACGTGCGCACCGCTTCTCACCTCCGTTCCTCTTCGGGATCTATCTCAAGAACCTGCAAAGAAACGATACTTGCCGCTGCGGCCGATCGCACTCCGACGCTCAAGTCAGTGACGGTATCACCAAATACTAAGAACGAGAACCGTGCAAATCCTCTCTCACAATCAGCTCTATCACTCGCAAGCGTAAAGTGTATGAACTGAATGTGCGTACCTCAGGAAGTTCGTTAAAAGCTCTTATATACCTGGTGGCTTTCTCTCTCCTGGCAGTTACAGACTTGGACACGTGGCTCACATCCAACTGTACACGTGCCATCATCTGGAGGCTCCCTGACTTGGCGCTGCTTCTACTCTCATTTTGGCTAAGTTACTTATGCATGGTACTGCCCAGTGCATAGCTAACTTAGGAGTGCGATCTCTGTTGGAACTGGCGAGCTTAGGGCCTTCATACACCTTCCCTGTGGTCTCGTCGGCCGCCTTCACAATCTGCTTCTCCTTCATCTCCGGCGATGTGCTTTCTCTGGCGATCTCCAATGACTAGGTCGCCTGAATCTACATCGGGCGACTTCGTCTTCAACCTGGCGATCGCTTATTCTGGTAATCTGGAAATCGGAACACGCCAACTTAACAACCGGCGACTACACGTGCCCCCCGACTTCCTTCCCTTCTGCCAACCTGGCGCCTTGTCAACACGCTTATACTGTAGGAGGATGCCACATCATCACACCCGACCACCAGGGCAGTACACTTGTGTTGTACCTGATTAAATTTGAAGCAGTTCCTGCAAGATATAGTTTTGAACAAAGCATAGAACTTCTTATATTTGGTTAGCACAGATAAACATTCAAAGCTAAATATCAGAAAATATTACATCCCAAACTGTGTTAGCAACAAACAAAACAGAAACTTAAACACAACATATATCTCCCCCTATTTGTCTTCACAAATAGACAAAGAGAAGAGATAAAAAAAACAAAATATTGTTTTGATTACATCAGAATTAAAGCAGCAACAGCAGAAAGAAAGAAATTAAAAACCAGATATAACAGCAAGCAAACAATCGATTGTTCCGATAATCAATCGGTTGTTTTTCCTTCATTCTTCTTCATCAGCAAACAGAAAATCAAAGATTTGATTATGGACAACTTCAATCTGTTCATCCAGAGTCATAAACCTTGCATCCATGTTGTCAAACCTGGTGTCAATCCTCTGGAAATTACTAACACAAAGATCATGGAGGCTCCTTTGATTTTCAGCAAAGCTATCAAGCCTATTCACCATGAGTCTTTCAAAAGGCGACATGGTTTGCATCCTTTCTCCTTGATTTCCAACACCAGCACTTGGTCTAGCATCTTGATAATCTTCAGGTGGATCTTCATGTTGAACATCCATATCAGCAGGTTCATCTTGTTCAAGATTAGCAGCACCACTAGATGAGGCACCATGATCACCATCCTTGCTTATCCATTTTCCACCTACTTTTGTAAAACCCATTTTGCTGAGTGATCCATTGTTCAACTCTTGAGTTGACTTAACCAACTCAGATGTTTCACCTTCAAGGTTTACTTCAAAATAGAGTAGAAATTTAGATACCAAAACAGCATATGGATAATGATAATTACCTAACCTCATGGCTTTTTGCATGTGCTCTTTGATGATGTGGATCCAATTGATCTTGATTTTCTTGGTGATGCAGAAGATATATACCAAATCTTCTTCAGTTAGAACAGAATGATTACTCCCCCTTGGAGTTAGAATCCAAGTTACAATGAGAGCAAGCAATCTCTCATCAAGCTTTAAACCTCCAACCGAGCATGTACTTACTTGAGCATGTTGATTCTCCAAGCAATTCTTGTAGAATTGGATTTTGTTAAAATCCTCCACCACTCCAAGGTTTCCCTTATTGATTCTAAGACCAGAGAACTTGAGACCAGCAACAGCAATCCATACTTCATGAGTTATCTCCATTTCTACACCCTTCACATGAGAAACTAGATTGTTTCCCTCAAACTTTAGGTTTGTGTAGAACACCCTCACCAAATCTGGATAAATGTTTCCCTTCATCTCCAGGAACTTTCTGAGAGATTGATCCTTGAGCAGCCTTCTCACATTATCAAGCTTTTGACTTTTCAGCCAATCAAAGCATACAACCTTGGGGTTGTTTATCTTCTTGATACTTGTTTCATACCTATACTTCTCAATAAGATCATTGTCTCCAGAAAACCAGCCTTTTAGCCTTCCTCCAAACCTTACAGCCCTGGTTTTGTCTCTCCTTGAGGTGGGAGGAGTTGATTCCATGATTGGCAGAGAAGAACTCACTTCACAGATTTTTGCAAGAGATGTTGCAATTAGTTGTTCTTGTGGAAGAGATCTGCTGCACCAGATTTTATAGCAGAAAAAGAATCAATTTGCATTTAATTTTATTCAATGAGTACCTGATTTTCAAAGAGAGAGGACTTGACTCTTCTCTGCACAGAAAATGTCAGAAAAAGCTGAGAATCACATGGTCTTCACATGTGATCTTTGACTAGTCATTAAGGCTCTTGAAATTTCCAAGATTTTGGAATATTTTCCTTTATGACTGTTGTAACTTCTCTCTGAACATAATCAGCTTTCAACACAAATTCTTTGACCAAGATTCTCCCTTTGAATTGATCTGCAACGGATAGAAATTTAAAATAGCAATTAAAACAATTTCTTCATAGTGTTGTCAGACCTAAAACAATTGGTTGTTTCGAAGAAACAATCGGTTGTTTTTCTGCAGCAGTTAAAAACTGTTTTTGAATTTTAACCATGAGCAGAAGAAGTTCAAAGCAGATGACATTGATCATAAAAAAGATTGTATAACTATGAGAAAGAACTTTGAAACAAAAATTAACAACAAATAAAGGAAAGTCTTATCCTTATGTTGATTTTTCAATGAGCCATGTGCTTTATGATCAAGAGTCGTTTTTCACTGTTGAGGTCTTTTGCATAGCATTGATTCAGCTTCAATGACTGCCTTTTTCTTCAACAGCTTGATCAGATGACTCAGTCCTTCCTTTTTCTTTAGTTTTCCTGCATAAAAGATTTCAAGCAGCAAGATTTGGTTCCCTTACAAATTTGGGTCCGTTTGACTTTTCTTTGCAGTTAGAAACTTCACATCCTTTAGGAATCTGTACCGGCCAGGTCATCGGGTGTGATGACGTGTCTAGCACGTGACCACGTGAGGCGGGTTTAGCAGAGCACGTGGCCAAAGAAGGGCGAGTGGTTCAGAAGCTAGTGTAGTCGCCGTTTGTGGAAGCGACGTGCTACAACGTACATGATCGGACGTCGCCGAGATCGTATAACGTCGACGTGTTGACGATGGGAGATCAGGTGGTCTGACGCTGTCGCGAGGAGCACATCGTCGGATCTCCCAGTAAGCTCAGTTGAAGCTGATGAAGGCTTAGAAGTGTAAGTTCAAGTGTACAATTCCAGTGAGGCGATTGTTGCGCCAGCATAGGGCGTGAAGGGCGTGCGGGTTGAAAGGGACAGCTTGCCTATCAGCGACAGGATTCCCAGAGTGGACATTCATTGGTAACAAGGTCTCCTCAGCCCAAGAACATTCATGGCGCAGTGATAAGAAGGGCGCCACCTTGCCTGGTGAGGTGGTGTTCTAAGGCACATTGCGTGTTACCTTGCTCCATGAGTAGATGACTTAGTTGCGTGGCAGGTTACTACATAGAAATAACGTTCAAGTTGCCCCAACCCAGATGACGACACGTGTAGGGTTGGATGTTATCTGTTACTCCAACCCAGATGATGACACGTGTAGGGTTGGGTGCAATAGAGAAGTGACGCTTGAGTTAACCTAGCTCAAATGGTGACACGTGTAGGGTTGGGCGTTGCCTGCTATCCCAGCCCAGATGGCGACACGTGCAGGGCTGGATGCGAGCCACGCGTCTTAAAGCATAACGGCCTGGAGAGAGAAGAAACCTAGCTACAAAGGTAAACTTAACAGAATCTGCAGAGGTACATTTTTTATTACGGCTGTTTCGCTAGGGTTGTGTGCTTTAGTACGGTCCTACAGAGCATATTTTCTCTGAGTTTTGGGTGTTCTTGTTACTGACTTGAGCGTCGGAGCGCCACCGGCCGCAGAGGCGCCACCTTGTGTTTTCAGGTTCCCTGTGGAAGCTTTTGTGGTGTGGGCTTGAAGGGCACGTGGAGTCAAGCTGGTGAGGAGGTTCGTGACGAGGCAACGCTTTGGCGCTAAGTCAACTGGCTAATAACCTCCATTTTATACCCTTCTCTTGGCTAAGCAAAGATGGAGCTATAAATGGCGGTTATTACCATAACCATCATATATACCCTTCCCCGAAGAGTATAAACGGCGGTTATGGTCATAATCTCCATTTATTATGGGAATTTTTGTTTAGTTCATTCTGTTTTATGCATTTTTCCATCTAAATTAACCTGTTTAGTTAAACCCAGTCAGCCAGATACATAAACTAAAAGAATCAAATTATATATATTGATAAAAATGTATTACAAACACTGATACATATTTCTATCTATCTAATTCCTATATTATTGCTTAGCTATCCTAGAGTTATAGAAATTAAGAAAATATGTGGCCCAAGCATGTCTTACATAATCTATGGCGAGCAAAGGCAGTGGTTGCTCATTCGTAAAGAATTGCATTACAAAATAAGGTTCACATTAGTTAGTGTTAAGATACATATACATTATAGAATTATGAAGAATAATTTAAATATTATTACCTGCTCCCAATGTGTTTTAATCTCTAGTCTTACAATGGTAACCATCTACTGCATAACGTAATAGCCACACTCAGAGCCTCCCGGTTGTCTATTGCACTATAACTTAATATAAATTAAAAGTTAATATTGATAAACAATGAAAAGAAGAAAAAAAAAATTACAAACCTTTATGTTCAATCATGTCAACTTTTGATAATTTGCACTTGGTCGACCTTTGAGTATGCTATATCCATACCATGCCCTAATTAATACAAAAAACCACATTAGTAGACGTTTAGTAACATACCTAGTTAAGTTTATAGTGTAATTACACATCGATTATATGCTTCAAATGTGTAGATGACTTTTTATGCAGGGAACAAAACCACACAACGGTCTTATCAACCGTGGATAACACAAGTAACTGCTAATGACCCCTCTATCATCCATGAAAAGAGTTAGTAAATATTTAAAACATGAAATAGTAATAATTGACGATTCTAATTGAACTTACTCATTAAGAAAAAAAGAGAAAATTGGAGAGAGGAATAAAGATTATGAATAAATTGATAATATGTTTTTCATGTTTTATTAATAGTTATAAATTTTCAATTTTTATTGTGTTGTAATATGTGAGTTTTTAAAGACAAAAACAGTCTTAAGAAATCAGTTAAAGAAAGTTTTTTATAATGTTATCATTTGCATTTAAAATTGATCAATTTCATATATTTGGATTTTTTTTTCTTAAATTTTATAATAAAGAAATATCACATAAGTCCCTTTGCAGATAAATTAATATTGTTAACAAATATGAAATTTACTTGAAATTAATATACCAATACCCTTCTATGTTTATCTTATTATTTATTAACTTAGTTTTCTTTACTTTAATTAGTTTTATAAAAAATAGTATTAAAAAATTATATAATCTTACTTAAAAAAAATATTTAGAATTTTAAAATTGTCTAATTAAAAGTAAATATAAATATTTATTTTTTATAATTTTTAAAATATTTATTAATACTTATTATTTTTTCATATTTTAATAGATTACGTAACAAACACAAATTTGAAGAGTAAATGTTGAAAATAGAAAGGAGAAATGGATACATGAAAAAGAACTTATAGAGAAAGGAGAAACAAAATTATTCATATGACAAATATTGTTTCAGAAATGAGATTGAGATCTATATGACATTTGACTCAATCAATAAAAAATGCAGTTAATAAAAATGTTATTACTGTTATTATTGTTTCAAGAACTGCTGGGACGTCATGAAATCTGACATTATGGAAGCTATGCACTCTTTCCATGTTTCAGGGACAATACCAAGGGGATGTAATGCGTCCTTCATTGCTCTTGTGCCCAAGGTAAAGGACCCATCATCACTCGAACAGTTTAGACCTATATCTCTAGTTGGGGCAATTTATAAGATTATTGCTAAGGTCTTGTCATGTCGAATGAAGAAAGTTCTGCCTATGATCATAGATGAGTGTCAGACAGCCTTCCTCAGTAACAGAGGCCTCTTGGATAGTGTGGTTACGGCAAATGAGGTACTTGAGGGGATTAGGAGGAACCGGAGGGGCGGGGTGTGCTTCAAAGTGGATTTTGAAAAGGCGTACGACTCCGTTAGGTGGAGTTTCCTGTTTGACATGCTCGAGAGGATGGGGTTCCACGTTAAGTGGATTGAGTGGATCAAAGGGTGTTTGGTGTCGTCGTCTGTATCGGTGTTGGTAAACGGGAGCCCTACGGAGGAATTTGAACCAACTAGGGGGTTAAGACAGGGGGACCCCTTAGCCCCTTTCTTGTTCCTAGTGGTAGCCGAGGGACTAGCTGGGCTGGTAAGACAAGCGTTGAGGAAAGAGGTTCTACGGGGGGTAAAGGTAGGTTCAAGGGAAATTGAGTGTTGTCTCCTACAGTTTGCAGACGATACAATTTTTTTCTGTGAAGATTCGTTCAACAATATCTTTGCTATAAAGACTATTCTACGTTGCTATGAGATTGCGTCAGGGTTGAAAGTAAACTTCCATAAGTCGAAGGTGGCTGGTGTAAACATTGGTGAATATGCCATATCCACCTATGCGAAGACGCTAAATTGTAATACTATGCGGATCCCGTTTCAATATCTGGGGGTAGAAGTGGGTGGAAATCCGAGGAAAAAGCAATTTTGGGACCCGGTTGTAAAGAAACTACAAGCTAGATTAACAACTTGGAAAGGAAGATTGCTATCTATGGCAGGGCGGATAAGCTTACTCAAGTCAGTGTTCACCTCTATCCCGCTGTTCTACTTATCCATATTCAGAGCTCCAATAGCAGTGTGCAATAAAATTAGTAGTATTCAGAGGCAATTCCTCTGGGCATGGGGTAAGGAGAATAAAGCGATCGCTTGGGTTAGTTGGGAGAACGTCTGTAAGCCATGTGAGGAAGGCGGGTTGGGGGTAAAAGAGGTGAAGAGTTTTAATTCTGCTCTCGTGGCCAAGTGGAAATGGCGTATCATGAGTGATGCCGGTGGAATATGGAAAGAAATTCTGTTCTCTAAGTATGGCCCCGAAACGGCTAGTAGTCAGGTAGGGTTGAAATATCAATCGTGGTGGTGGAGGGATCTAGCAAAAGTGTGTGGTGAAGGGAACCAACAAGAAGGATGGTTTCGTAAAGCGATAGGGTGGAAAATTGGCGATGGGAGTATTATTAGGCTGTGGGAGGACGTGTGGCTACAAAACAGTAGTCTAAAATCCATGTTTCCGAGACTATACTCCTTGTCCAATGATCAAGGCAAGACGGTAGGAGAGGTAGGAATATGGGAGGAAGGGAGGTGGAGATTTAAGCCGCTGTGGAGAAGGGAGAGGTTCGAATGGGAAGCAAGAATGGAGGAAGAGCTGTTGTCAATACTGGATACGGGTAACATACGCCAGGACACCCAGGACCGCCTAGTTTGGAGGGAGGATCCTGAAGGGGCTTTCTCGGTTAAGTCTGCTTATCAAATCCTGACGAAACAAACGGCTTATGTCCCTGTAGATGGTGTTTACCGTGCTCTATGGCAAGCGAAAGCCATGCCTAAAGCGCTCATCACCGCCTGGAGAGTCATTCTAGATAGAATCCCAACCATTGCCAACCTTATTGGGAGAGGTGTCCTAGTGGGTTCGCCGATCTGTGTCATGTGTAACCAACTACAAGAAATATCCCAACACCTGTTCTTAGAGTGCACGGTAGCACAAAGAGTATGGTATGGCTGCTACCGCTGGATTGGTATTGTGGGGGCCCAAAGCAACATGATTGGGAATCATTTGGAAAACTTCTACCTAAACCACTTATCTAATGAGCAGAACAAGGTGTGGAGAGGTGTGTGGGTGGCGATCATTAGGAGCATCTGGGAGCAGCGAAATCAGGTTGTCTTTAGAGGTGGGGTTCCGGACGCGGAAGAAATCCTTCAAAAAGCCCAACTGCTTTCCTGGTTGTGGTTGAAATACAAGGCAACCGGTTTTCTATATGCTTTTTCAGATTGGTTATTGAATCCAAATCACTGCTTTCCTGCAGCCACTTAACTGAGTACAATTGCATATTTTTTGAAAGGGTGATGGCATGCTAGTGGAAGCTTATGTATTCAGCTGGTGGTTCAACACATCCGGTTTAGCTGCAGAAGTGGTTTCGGTGTATGCAGGCCTTGGGTTGTTCGCGTGAAGATGTGGCAGGGCGTGAGTCCACTTGCACCAAGAAACCTCAGGAGTTTGGATGCCTTTTTGCTAGAAGTCGTCGTACTCTGAAGGGCAGGTGGGCTAGACGGTCTGGTGGAAACCTGGTGAGGAAGGCCACAGTTTCAAGGAATAGAGGCTGTTGTAATGGAGTCTGTCAAGGTCTTTTGATGCAATGGAGCTTATCATGGTTGGAAGGTTATACTTTGGGGGCAAGACTTGGTTACGTAACTCTTCACCGGCGGTAGCAGTATAGAGATTGGGGAATATGGCCTGTCAAAGGCCACCTTGCTGCAGCAGAGGATATCGATGGAGCAACAGGAAAACTGTGTTGGCTAATTTTTTTCTGTTAGTTTTGCAGGTACAGTCTCTATCTAAATGTTGAAGGAAGTAGTACGTGAGTTTGATGACGCGTTGCAACTGCCATGAATCACCTTTTCTGGAGATCCTTAAGTGGTTGCCACGTGTGTGGAGGAGGGAGCAAACACCTAAAAGGCGGAGCCCTATGGAGAACACGTAAGAAGAGGCTGGAATGGATGAAGGAAAGCCCAATGGGCTGGGTAGTGCTGGCCACTTTTCTTTTTTCCTGTTTTTGGAATAATGTACCCCAATCTTGTTTATGCATTGGTAGCCTGAGGCCATTAGCATGGTGGGTAGGCAAACTTTTGAGGTTGGGGGGTTTTACTAGTACAAACCTGCTCCCTACTATGCTCAGGTGTGTTGCTGATGTCCTCCTCTAATGGATCTGTAAAGGGTTGGGACACCCCTTAAGTGTCCCCTCATAATTTTATTAATTCATTGCTGTTCAAAAAAAAAAATTGTTCCATACTATGATTTTATTTTTATTGGTGATAATCTGCATTATAAAAATTTATTTAATTTGATTAAAATTTATATTTAATCAAAATAAAACTAAATTGAATAATCGGTAAATTTATCATGTATTATATGTTAGCTATGTTTTGATAAAATTTATGTATTTTCTTACATATATTCGTATTTATTAAAATGAACTTAAATTTACACTGATAATATAAGTGTGTGAATAATAATCTTGTTTATTCAATTTTAATATTAAACATAATTATATATAAATAATAAAAATAAAAAATGCGGATACACTCAGTGTCTGTGTTCCCACTAGTGAAACATAATAAAAATTAAAGTGATATAATTTATAACCTATTCATATTTGAAAAATAATGTTTTTTCTTATCAGAAAATTGAAAATAATGTTGATACGAAATTGATGACAATTAAAGAAAGAAATTAAAAATTAAGAATTTTATCTTCAAATATCTATAAATTTAATGTAAATATCGTAATATACAAAACTTTTGATGCTCTCCACTATATTGACCATATTAATTTTTTCTATTTTTCATTTTTTAATTTCATATTTTATGTCTATTTTAATTCTTCAAAACGAATATTTGTCATTAAAATTAATAAAAATTGATGTAATATTATTTATACTGTTATTAGGTTATGATGAAATTAGAATCTATTTATATTTGGAAACGATGTGAATTAAGTAAAGGATTTTGGATTAGGAATTTTATCTATGAATATCTATAAACTTAATGCAAATATTACAACATACCCACACCTTCTATAGATCTTTGCTATTTTTACCCTATAAAACTTTTTTTTCTATTTTTTATTTATTTTATTCCACATTTTATGTCTATTTTAATCTTACCAAACGAACCACTAGTCATAAAATTAATATGATATAATTTATACCGTTTGTCATACTTTTGTTTCCTGTCTAAACTCATGAGCATTAATTTCTACAATATTTTTTTTGCACGAGATGATGAAAAATGTGAAATGCAGACAAATGAATACATCAATGACTTGGACGAGGAATAATGGAAGTGGTGGCCCCTAATTTCCATAAGACGAGGAATTTTTAGTCAGCCATGCGTCATATAAGTGCATAAAATTTTATTTCGTTGAATAAATCTTGAGAAATACTTCAGTTGTTCTTCAATAAAATATTCCAGTATACTCGTGGTTCTGAAGTTTACTTACAAGTCATAACCCATTATAACCCATTGACAGTTCTATGATAAGGATATGAAAAATCAAATAAACAACTTCATCGTTAACTATGGGTCAATAACACATTTTTTTTAAACTAATATCTATAAACTTTATGCAAATATAGGATGACAATGTGATTGGTAATGTGGAGTAGTCCGCAACTAGCTACCAAAAAAAGTGTGGGAGGAGCTCATTAATCTAATCTACTGATCCGTTTTGTTCCATCCCGCATAACTTGTAGCTTGTGCGGGTTAATAGCAGGGTGGAGTGGGTTGACCGTTGGCCCACATAAATAAAAAATAATTATTATTTTATTTTTTTGTAAAAAAAATCATTCATCCATTATTGCAGTGTGACCTATTTTATTTTATTTTAAAAAAAATTGAATTTAATGTACTAAAGAATGAATGTTTTATTTTAATAATCTAAAATAGTTAGTATTAAGAGTGACAATGGATTTAGTTTTAAGTAAAGTCTTATATTTAAAATTTGTTAATAAAAAAATAATGTAAAGAAGAGATTTCAATAGGATAGTTAAAAAATTAGTCATCTCCATTAAAATATTTTGTAGCAAAACTTTTATAAGATACTCTTATACATTTAAATACATATATAGGAAAAAATATATGGAAAGCAAAACTTTAATTATTTTTAATCAAGCATTCTAAGAACTCTCATACTTGAATTTATATTTTTATCTTAATTGAATGAATTGAAACACGAATAAAATTTTAATTTTTAAGTAGTAGGAGTAAGTATTTTTATAA
The DNA here is from genome assembly GCF_000499845.2 of Phaseolus vulgaris. Classification (NCBI taxonomy): domain Eukaryota; kingdom Viridiplantae; phylum Streptophyta; class Magnoliopsida; order Fabales; family Fabaceae; genus Phaseolus; species Phaseolus vulgaris. The sequence continues at coordinate 38,860,976 of NC_023749.2, read as the reverse complement.
TTAATAAAATTTTAATTTTTGAAAAGAAAACAGGCTGGCCTGCAGGCTCGTGGGTTACCTCTTATGTGGAGCGGGCCAGTGAAATGAGTCTGCACTCCTTGCACAGGACGGGCCAACCCAACCCACATTTTGCAAGCCAAACGCAGGTCGAGCCAACCCGCATTGTCACCCCTACGCAAATATAATAATATACCAATACCTTCTATTGATATTTGCTATTTTTACCTTATATTTTTTTCTATTTTTTATTTATTTTATTCCATATTTTATGTATATTTTAATCTTATCAAACCATTAGTCACAAAATTAATATGATATATTCTTACATGGATTGGAAAAGGTCGTCTCTTCAAATAATTGTTGGTAGTTCTAGTCTTCGGCTGCGGTCCTCAGTCTTCGATTACAGTTGAAGGTTTCGGTCGGAGCTGAGGTACCTACAAAAGACACTCTAAGACTCAAGTTAGAGTTCGGTATATGGTGGTTGCAATATTGATTACTACTATAAATGCATACATTTGTCTCATTCTTGGACGTGTATTTATAGGGATATTAGGTGAGTTAGTGTTTGACACGACATACTGAATTAATTTTGTAATTAAGGCATAGTTTCGTACATGTTTGTTTTGCTTAACTGATTGTCTTAACACAAGGTTTGTCTTTAACTGGCCGACCCATGTTCTATATTAATTAACAGAACTGCTGCCTACATTGTAAGTGAAAAAATATATAGAAAACCTTTATTAATGCCAAATCTTATAATGGTAACCATCCATAGCATAACATAGCAGGCACACTCATACTCTGCTTGTTGCTTATTACACTACAATTCAATATCAATTAAAAGTTAATATTGATATTTTGGCAAGAAAATAAAGAGTGGAAGACAAAAAATTTAATTAATAAAAATTACAAACCTTTAAAATCAACCATGTCAGCTTATGACAACCTCTAAGTATGCTATATCCATGGTATGGGCTAATTAATAAAAAAAAATTCGTTAGGAGATGTTTAAGTATTATACATAGGTAAGTTAATAATGTAATTACCCGTCCACTATTTTATAGAGATATATGGGTGACTTCTTATGTAATGAGCATAACAACAATAATGTTATCATTTACGAATATCACAAGTAACTGTTATTGAACCCTGCATCATTTACTAGAAGTTCAGGAATAAGTCGGATGAGGTGTTTGGGCCAGGCTATGAATATCCAAAATGCCTCGACCACAGTAGTAACCTCATTAGTATGCAAAGGAACAAGAGCATCAACAACTCATGTTAGAATATATGGCCAATATGCAAGAGGGGGGTTGAATTTTTCAAAAGATTTTTGCAATTTTCACAGTTGTTTAAGTTAGATTGAAGATTTTAGAACAGTCAACTAACTTAAGTCAATGTTCAATCAATTGTACAGAGAGAAGCAAACATATAAACATAATATAAACCGGTTGTTATGTTTAATTAACCGATTGATATGCTACCCAAAAACCAGTAATACAGTAAAATGACAGAGATGGAGAGAATCACACAGAGAACTTATACTAGTCCGCAACACACCATTGAGAATCCACTAAACAAAGAATCAAAGATTACAAGAATTACACACAAGAGTTTTGTTTCTTAAACCCTTCAAGAAAGACAAACTCTTACAAACAAGAGAAAAACCATAAACCCTATTTGGATATGCCTAAGAACAGATTACAAGTAAGTATGAAATGAAATCACCTAAGTTTATTATAGAGAATGAATACAACAAATTACAAACTAAAGAAAAGTTTATTCACACAGTAGAATGATTCAAGAATGAAATTAATTTCCATGAATTTCAAAGACTGTTTTGAATATTTTTTCTTATATGAAATTTTTTACTTTCAAAAGTTCCAGAAAACACCTTTAGAATAGTTTTCAAATGATTGCTAAAATAGTTTGTAAAATTAATAAAAACAATTAAGTCAATCAAAACCAATTTGAAAAACATAACAAAATTTTGTTAAAACATTTAATTGATTTCGTGTAATAAAAGAAATCAACTAAAGCACTTGGTTTATTTATCGAAACAAGTGGTTGATTTCATTAAACAAAAAAGACAAAAACCTTTAATATTAAAGTCTTAAGATGAATGCTGAAAACATTTGACTTTTAAATCATTAAAAAAGACTTTAGTATTTTCTGTCAGTTGATACGAAAAATAAACTTGTTAAAATACTTTACTAAAGACACAAGGCTTCAACTTAAGTGGTTTTAACCAATTAAAATATGAATCAATTGTTTTGAAAACATAATAGGTTTTTAAAACATTTTCTTGGAGGTCTTAAATAATAATACTTAGTGAGAGAGATAAAACAAAATCTACCTACACACACATCCACAACTTTGCAGACTTCAAGGTTGAGTCAAATTCATCCACTTTAGTCAACAACTTGTACTTTCTCTACCATAACCTTTACCACATCAAGGGGGAGAGCCACATTATGTAATGTAGTGGCCTCTTTAAAGACTTTCCTTAAGCCCCCCACCCGAGGAGTGAAATCGTCCTCTACAAGTACCTCACATTGGCTTATCTCGCCAATGTCTTCCCCTAATCCTGTAAGAGTTGCACAACTCCTCTTTGTGCTTCTAAGAGTGGAGCAACAGGCGGCTAGACTGGAGCTATTTGTTATCCCAAGGTTTGGAGTTGTGATAAGTGGCATATACATGCACTTATGGATATTTATTGATAAAATAACTATAATTTAACCATTAATATATGAATTTAAACCATTTTACACATTTTGTGATTATAATATGAATAAAAATGATTTATTCCCAAATTTGTGTTAATTTCAGAATTCTAGGGGAAAATCGTGATGAAAGGGCTAAAGGAGAATAAACAAGATGAAAAGGGAAAGCTGGAATGCCCAAGAACATGCTCAAACTCGTGTAAGCCATAAGCACTCTAGAGGAACTCGCCCAAACTCGTCCAAACTCGTCCAATCTCGCCCACGCGAGATTACTCAAGAGAAGTTAGGCTTTTTCTCGTCCAACTCGCCCAGGCGAGCCCAATCACGCCTAGGAGAGAAGTCACTTAGCCCAAGTCCAACTAGGTTAAATATGAGGTGTGAGGTACAACCCTAGACATCATTGGAAGAATAGAAGGTGATAGAAAACCCTGAAGGAGGCAACCGTCAAGGAGAAACATCATGGATCTTCTTTTCTTGCTTTCCATGCTTGTGATGACCAACATGAGTGGCTAATTTTATCCTTTGGGATTGGGCGTAATCTGTTTAAACTCTTATGTATTGAGATGATATTTAAATATAATATTTCTTCTTGATTGATGATTGGTATTGTCATTTTATTTGTAATGCTTGTTTATCATGATTTTGAATCTTAGATTTGATTGAAAAGTACCTATAAGTTTTTGACCTAAATGATAATGCTTAACATATTTGAATGCTAGGAATAAATTTGAAATGTTAATTTTTATCAACATTTAATCGTAAGAATAAGGAGTCACTGGTGCAGAAACATAAAACAAGTGCGGCTATTTCAAATTTATAAATGCGGCTTTATAGCCGCATTTGATCAACACGCACTTGTAAATCAAGAAATACAAATGTGGCTATATAGCCACATTTATAAATACCATTTACAAGTGCGGCTATTTGTTTTAGCCGCACTTGTATATGCCAAATCATTAAAAAAAAATTAAAATTTTAAAACATCGTCAATCTTGTGTGAAGGCAACGTTGATGAAGAGTTACAAGAGCGCCAACAACGGTGGCGGCAGCAGAAGCGGCGGCGGACAGGGAAGCAGCAACGGAGCAAACCAAAAAACCCACAAGAACCCACGAAGACAATGAAAGAGTACTGAGCAATGCAAGAAACCAAACAATGTAAGAAAAACGAATGCCAACCAACGAAACAGTGCCAACCAATGCAAGGAAAAAAACATATATAAGAAAAAGGAAAACATCTATGCATATATTTGTGAAGATGAAGAGGAAGAAAGTGAGCTCAAGAAACTTACATTGCACAAATGGAATGCAGATGCAGCAGAAGGAGACGAACTCAGAGTGCGAACGTGAAACGAAGGCAAAGACGAGAAAGAAAGTATGAAATTGTGTGTGGCGCGCTTCAAAATTTAGGGTAAAAAAGGATTTACGAATGCAGCTAAAGGTAAAACCGCATTCGTAAATCAAAGAGTTTTGATTTACGAATGCGGCTATACAAATAGCCGCATTCGTAAATCAAGCTCTTTGGTTTACAAGTTCGGCTATATAAATAGCCGCATTCGTAAATCAAAACTCTTTGATTTACGAATGTGGCTATACAAATAGCCGCATTCGTAAATCAAAATAATTTAAAAAATGCCACCGCGTTTTTTACGAAAGCGGGTAACGCAAAAGCCGCACTAAATAAAGAGTATCATTTTCTTCTTTTTGCACTAGTGAGTTTAAATAAATATGTGAGAAATCAATATTTAGGAAACTATCTTAATAACTTTATATGCAAGAAATCGATATGAATGAATTTTATATGGGCATCAATATCAATCAAAGGATAAAATATTATTATGCTTTTCAAAATACAAAAAAGTGAGAAAGATGAACCCCAACCCCAATTTTCCCAATTGAATCAACAATTATTTATTTGGTTTTATTTACATTCTTGCAATCATACACAATAAACATCCTACAAAATTTTACTTATTGTTTTCTATTTAGTGATTCTTATACTTGATAATTCAATTGTTCCTTGTTGGTTCGATATCCGTCCTTAGGGACAAATTATTACTTATGACATAGTACATTTGTCATAAAATAGTCATAAAGTTTTTGGCGCCATTGCCGATGAACATTTTAATTTTTAAATACAAATTCCTAAATATTGTGAATATTTTAATTATATTTGTTTTTTTATTTTTTAAATTTTGTTTTATTTTATTTTCAAATTTATTTTGAATTTTATTTTATTTGTTTTCAATATTAATTTTTAAAAAGTTTTTTTTTCTATTGCTAGTGAATCCTTGTGCTAACCCTTGAGTGAGTTGTCTTATATGATATTAAGAGGTCAAGTCACTGGTGCAGAAAAGGTCAACAACAACCGCTCTTTTACCAGTTAGACAACAATTTCGAAGACAACAATTTCGAAATCGCTGTTTATGCACACATAGTCTATTTTATTGCCCTACAAAAAAATATACATTTACGTACAACAAAAATCCATATATAAAATAATAAATTCGTATGTAAAACATGGTTACATATGGAAATTCGTATATAAAAGTCTCGTAGGTAACTATTACATACAAATTTAGGATTCGTATGTAATTATATAGGATTATAAATCGTATGTAATATCTGCATGTAATTACATAGGGATAAATTTGTATGTAATTTCCATATGTAATTACATACGAATAAATCTGTATGTAATATCCGTATGTAATATCCATATGTAACTCTGTATAGATTTACATACAGATATCCGTATGTAAATGTGGGCAAACTTACATACGGATAAATCTGTATATAATAGTGGGCAGGCTTATATACAGATAAATTTGTATGTAACGTTGGGCAGGCTTACATACGGATAAATTCGTATGTAACGTTGTGCAGTATTTTTACTATTTGGCACTGGGAATCCGTACAAAACTTGCATATATCAAAAGCAATTTCAGTTTTCAGAATTCATTCAAAGACAATATCCATCAACATTTAGACCTGTCCATAAATATAATACTATTTCCAAATGTTCAAAATATCTAAGACTCTTTCAAAGCACCGCTTCCTCTATGACACCTATCATACATCCATCTGCGATTTGATGGAAACTTATGCATGGTTTGTTGACAATGTACATGAACAAAAAGTCAACGAATTTTTAAGACAAGCCTTGGAATACTAAAAATATTCTCATAAATTGTATTTGCATATTAGTTATTGGAATAAATGTTTAAGAGAGTTTGTGTGACAGAGGAACATCTAAGAGTTAGTATTACAAACTCTGCCTAACTCAACCATATATAAATTTCCATAAGTTATCAAGATTTGGCTAATATTTTTGTTTTACGCAAATTGGCTATTACAACATATGATTATAATAACTATAATCAATTAACAACTAACTACATCTTTCAATTTTAGTAGATCTTACTAACTGAGCAATAATTGAAAAAACAAATTGCTAACCAACCTAAATTAAAGGGAGAGGATGCAGAGTGAATGGTGATGCAGATGCAAATATTATAATGGGCAACAGTTTATTGATCCAACATTGTAATCAATTTTAAGGAGTATTTAGCAATTCCTTAACATAATCTATATACATAATATATTTAGCAATTCCTTAACAGCAGTATAAATACACACTAGTAAAAATTACACTTGTATAAATACACATCAATATTATACAATCTCACCATTTGGTACCTATCAGGTTTTTTTTTCATACTACAACTATACAAACTAGTAAATTTTTATTATTACGAATCAATACGACAAACTAAATTTGAAATTTGCATATTAATATAACAACGTCACTAAACATGTTAGATTACCACAATACTAAAAATTACCTGCTATTCTTCGGTCAACCATATGAAGACTTGCAGACAAACCAGATTGAAAACTTGACAATAACAATTAGCCAAAACAACTTAGAAACAAGAAACTTTGCATTATTCTAATAAAGTCAAAATTATATTATACTTTTAATCATACCCTACAAAAATTGAAATTCTAATTTGGTGTTTTGGTACGTGCTGCTACTTTAATCTCATTTTATGTATTCTAGGATTAGGCAATAGATGATTATGTGAAAATTTGTTTCTGCTTTCCCCAAATTAACTCTTAGAACTTGTAATGGTCTATAAGAAGTTGAACTTTTATAAAATCAATATAATTATATAAACACTAAATTAGACTTTATTAATTTTATATTTATTTTCTGAGTTATCTCTACCTAAGCAAAGTTACTTTTTTTTAAGCCTTGGATTTTTCTCAAGGTAAGAGAAAAGAACACTGTTAGTATTTTTTGAACATTGCATTTTTTTAATGTACAATAAGAGGAGTTATAGCTTTAATTAACTAATTTAGAGTTAATATCTGTTAATGTATACTTGTTTTTTTTTCATATAGGTTACAGTACTCCATAATTTATAAAAAAAATTTCTAATTAAAAAAATAATTTTTAAATTACCCATTTATTATTTTTTGAACTATATTTTGAAATTATAAAATTAAGAGAGATTTCTTCAAATTAAAAAAATAATTTTATTTTTCCAAAAATATTTAATTAATAAGAAATATGTATTGAGAAAAATGTTTTCACAAATGTGTTGCTCGCATTTTTTATATCATGGCAACATGTATTTACATTTTTGGTGCAGAGGTTTCACAAGTTCATCAACAAATCTGAGTGTACAAGTAAAGTTGGGGATTTTCATATGCACAAGTAAGCATAATTAGAGTTCCACCCACTCCTCTCACATCGTGAAAGCAGGAGACACATGTGCTTCTGCTCAACCTTTCTCTATCTGTCCCTCACTACAAACACCTTCTCATTTTAATATCAAGTTACTATTCACCTTTCAACTTGGTTTGGGAAATCAATTATAACTGAGACAAAATTAATCTTGTTTAGATGTTTGATTTTCAAATCTTTATACTAAAAAGAAATATTTAATATTTAAAAAAATTAGTGGTTGTTTCTTGATCAATATTATAGGTTAAAATAAAAAACTGATTTTTTGTTAATATTATTTTTCTGTCATCAATCACTTTTGCAGCAGACCAACTACTGATTCTGCAGCACTATAATGTCTACCATAATTATGGAACTACTAAACCACTTACAACAAGCCACTATACAGATTCTAAATTGATCAGGAATCAACAGAGAGAATCTAAACACATAACTTTACAAGTAAAAAGTTCACCAAAAAGAAAAATGTGAGAAATTATGACAGTAAGTTAATAAGAACTATGTGTTTAAAATTTAAAAGGCCAAATAATGATTTCAGCTGTTAAGAGGATTGATATTTCTGAAATATGTATTCATTCAAGAACTAGACGTGGTCTACAACTTACCCAAGTCAATGCATGAGAAAGAACTCAGGAACCTTTGCATTGATGCAGTCATTTCTAGAGCTACCAAGCAAAAACCTTTAATTCAGCAGATAAAGTTTTTGAAAAATGATAAGAACGGAAAGGTAACTCAAGAACGCTATTCTAGGGGAGTTGCCTTTATTGAATTTTCTGAGCATCAGCCGAATACAAAGAAAACGAAAGGAGAAAACAGGACTATGCAACAAAGAAGTTCAAACGCATGAAAAAAAATGAAACTCCAAGGAGCATGGTGAATTGGCAAAGGAAACAGTACTGAATTCAAATGGTGAATCAGGTGGTACACTGGTAAATGGAAAATCCCCTCAAGGACAAAAGTTCCAAAAGACACAAAGGCAACAACAAGACCAAAAGGGCACCGAAAGAAAATCCAGAAGCTTAGTCCATGAAGCCAAAGAAAAACCAAAATGACCAGAAAAGTGGTCGTGCTGCAGTTGAAGACCAAAACACTGTCACTGCCACTAACAGGAGAAAATCAGGAAACAAAGCGGATGATACTGGATTTAACTATCACAAAATATACTTATTTAAACTTTAATCCAAACATATATTTCTCATTTCAATCAATAAAACCAAATCGAAAACCAAATAAAAAACCTTTTCTGATATATCTTAAAGACAGGAACATTAACAATCATAGTCACAATCAACACAAAACTAACCTGAACGCAATTATTGTTGAAGATAGGAGCTTTGATGTTTCAAATTCAAGATGAAGCTCGAAACCTCGCTGCCTTTGGTTTGGATATACTTTAGAGTGCTTAGAATTTATGTAAGATCAGTCTTGATTTCTACACCAAGCCTGTTTTAATTTGTTTTAAAGAACTAAGTGTTTTTCCATGCAAAGGGAAAAACAATTGATTAAAGTTTCGAGACAATCGGTTGTTTGTCACTTAGCTGACAAAGGATTTTTGAAACTGTTTTTTTGAATCAATTGTATAACTGACAAAACCATTCAACTGGTTAAATCGCAGTTTTAACCGATTAAATGTGAGTTTTCATAACAGTATTTTGAAAACCTGTTTTAACTGATTCAGATGTTCAAATCTGTCTTTAACGGTAGTTTTTCAAAGGCTATAAATATAGCCTTCCTTCAAATGTTTGAATGAAGAAAAATAGACAAGTTTTAACACTCAGATTTGAGATTAAAAAGAGAGATTACAATCTGTTTGTGAAAAGAAGTTTTCCAAGTTTAGCAAGATTACCTTTGGGCTTTCCTGTGATTCAAGAACTGATTATAGGGTTTCTGGTCTTTTGTAATCCAGGTGTTTTCTACCATTTCTTAGTTTCTTATAATTGTTCAAATTACATTCTATAAACGTTGTTGTAAAATCCTGTAAAGTCAGTGTGATTCTGGCTTGAAGTGTTGGTTGTGTACAAAGAGGGTGAGTAGGCTTTGTGGGATTCAAAGTCACCTCTTTGTGGTGTGTGTTGTTGTAATCTGTGATTGATTACATAGTGAAATACTTAGTGGTTTGACTGAGAACTGGATGTAGCTCTAGTTGAGTGAACCAGTATAATCTGTTTGTGTGAATATCTTTATCTCTTCTCTTCATAACTGTTTGATATTCTGTCATAAACAACGGGTTATTTTGTATTTTCAATCGGTTGATATTTCTGCCTTACAAAATGCTTTTGTATCTGTAACATAAACAACCGGTTAGATCGTGTTTTTAACCGATTAAAATACTGAAACTGTTTTTTGAATCTTTGTTTAAATGCCTTTCTGAATTGCTTATCTAGATTAATTGTTAAAGTTTCATTTTTAATCATATATTTGTGAAAAAGTTTTAGAAACAATTAACCCCCCCCCCTCTTGTTTTAGCCATCAATCCTAACAATTGGTATCAAGAGCAAGGTTCTTGAAAGTTATTCAAGTTTTGATCTTAAATGTTTTTAAATGGCTGAAAAGTTTTCTCTTATGGAAGGTGCTTTTTTAAACAAACCACCTTTGTTCTGTGGTATGAATTATGAACTGTGGTGCATAAGAATGAAATTCTTTGTTAATTCTATAGATAAGAAAATCTAGAATGTGATTACAAATAGCTATCTCATGCCTATATCTGAAACTGTTTCTTTTGAAAGAGAACATCTTGATTATACTGGTTGAAAATGATTAACTTTTTCAAATAACTGATTGAAATGTGAAAACAAGTTGAAAATGAAAATCACAGTTTTGGAAAATGATTCGAGTAATACAAATGTTGATTTCGAAAATCTTGAATTGATTTATAAAAGTCTTCTTGCAATTGTGATTCAAGTTGCTGTGAAAATTGTAAAACCCTTCAAGAAAAAGTTTTATACTTTGTGAAAACTATTGATATTATTTCTAAAGGGAAATCAAATTTTGAGAATGTTCTAGCTTCTCAACAGTGTGTTTTTGGGAAATTAGGGTTGGATTTTAACCCACAAAGCAAAAACTTTAGCTTTTCAGAATCTTTTTCAAACCTTACGGAAAATCAATCAGTTAAAAGTACGAAACAATCGGTTGTTTGTTGTTTCTACTGCATGAAAAAGGGTCATTATGTTAGATTCTGTAAAATAAGAAAAGTTTATGTTCCCAAAGGTATTTTAAAATGGGTGCCTACGATTTTGAAGGTTCCTAAGGTTGCTACTAACACTCATGGACCCAAATTCATAAGGGGACCAAATCTTGCTTCTTAATTTTTTCTTGTAGGTACCCTTGGCATCCAAGAATTACTTTTGTGCTTGAAGAATGACTGCTAAAAGGAAAAAAATAAGAGACTTTGTTTTCATAATAAAGAATATGAAGAAACTGGCTTTCATGGATGTAGGTTCTTGTGTTAGAACTGGTGTTATGGATTGTAGAACATTTTGTCAAATTTGCACATATGTTCTTAACAAGATATGTTCTTATCTTTCTTCTTTGCTTGGACAATCTGTCTTGAGTTCAATTTTGTGTGTCCATAAAGAGTTCTGGTTAATATCTGCTTTATTATCCTTCAAATGATGTATGCCTTAACATGTATATGTGTTTCTCGAATTCTAGTGAAGGATTTGGGTTTTCTATGTTCTGTTTGCTGTTACAGAATTTCAACCGATTGTTTCTTCGAAACAACCGATTCTTTCTCCTCTAACATCTTTGTACAATGTTGTCAAGTTTGCTTATGCATGCTTAAACCTATTTTCCTTTAAATCATGCTTTTGGTCATATGCAAGGAGGAGTTTACATGTGTTTTGGTTATCTTAATAGCTTTAAAAATGATGCTCTTCTCTGATTAAATCTGCTACTGTCATAATCTGTGCACACACTGATTTGTAATATCTTTGCACTGGTTTACAACATTGATTTCACTGGTTTATGTGTAACTTGTTATCCTGCTGCTATACTTGTTTTGTACATGCATAAATACTGTTTTGCAGGATCTTTTCAAATAATAGATGCTATGTTGAAAACTGATCAAAGCAATGTCTATGGTTCAAAAATATCCACCTTACTCAAGCTCATGTCCTATGGAAGGTAAGTAGTACATGATCATTCTATGTTTTGGCTTTGTTTGGCCTAATGAGCTTCTAGAAATGTTGAGGTAAGGTAAAGGTATGGATGTTTTTAGCACTTCTTATCTTTTTGAAAGATGTTTGACTGTTCCTTGCTGTCCCGGAATTTTAACCGGTTATTTCCTCGAAACAACCGACTATTTGCTCTCTGTCAGCACTGGGAAAATCGGGAAAATCTGCATTTAATCTTTGAGATATGATTGATGTTTCTATTCAAACCCATTGATATCTGTGGTCAATATTGCATTCATTGCTTGTTTGAATACAATTTACACCTTTTGTATCTGCTCTTTACAATTCAGATTCCTTCAAATCTTGGAAATCAAAATTGCTTTTAAAGCTTGGTCAAATCAACATGTGATTTTCAAAACTTTCTGTTTTGACTGACACAAACAGCTTTATGGCTCCGATTTGATTCATTTTTCAGTATAGAAAACAACCCACATTATGTCATCTTTGACAAAGGATTTTGGCTATATTAATAAAGATTTTAATTTTCACAAACAACCTGTTGTTTTTATTTTTTTCTACTTCAAGTTTTCTCTGCAGTGTGCCAAAGTCCCTCACTGATTTGAGCAATGGCTGGAACTCCTCCATCGACAAAGAGAATGAAAACCAGGGTTGTTAGAAGTGGTGGAAAGATTGAAGGGTGGTTCTCAGGAGAATTATAACAAATCAACAAATTTCTACTTGAAACAAGTTGGAAAACTATCAACACACCCAAGCTTGTCTCCTTCATATGGATGAAGCAACAGAATCTGTCCACTGTGCGAAGTCTACTCAAGGAGCAAAGATTGAAGAAATTCCTTGAGCTCACTAGAAACATATATCCAGATTTGGTAAAGGTATTTCACACTAATCTTCAATTTAGTGGTGACTCACTTGTGTCTCATGTGAAAGGTGTAGACATGGTCATTACAAATGATGTATGGACTGTTGTGGCTGGATTAAAGTTCTCTGGAATCCGAATCAACAGAGGACACCTTGGAGTAATAGAAGATTTCAACAAAATCCAGTTTTACAAAAGCTGTCTCAAGGATTCCCACTCCAAAGTGAGAAATTTTTTAGTTGGTGGGCTAAAGCTTGATGAAAGGCTCATAGCTTTCATCGTGCCTTGGATCATCACACCAAGGGGGAGCAATCACTCCACTCTTTCAAAAGAGGATTTGTTGATGATATATTGCATCATGAATAAAGTAAAGATCAATTGGATCCATACCATCAAAGAACATATGCAAAAAGCTACAAGGTTAAGTAACTTTCACTACCCTTATGCAATTTTGATATCTAAACTGCTGCACTACTTTGAGGTAGATGTTGAGGGAGAACTAGCTGAAATCATCAAGCCCTCAAGTGAGATCAACAATGGATCCCTAAGAAAAATGGGATTTACCAAAATTGGTGGGAGATGGGTGAGCAAGGATGGTGATCATGCTGGCCCAAGTGGAATCAATGATGAAGATGAAGTTGTTGAACCTGTTGCTACTGATTATGCTGGACCTAGCACTGATGTTGGGGGAGAAAGAATCACCTCAATGACATCCTTTGATAGGCTTATGCTCAATCGGATGGGTAGTCTTACTGAACAACAAAACAATCTATATGAGATGTGCCAAAACCGATTTCAGCAATTCGATCAGAACTTCCAGGGTCTAGATGCACGTTTTGGAAATCTGGATGAACAAATTGAGGTCATACAAAACCACATTTCAGATCTGTAGTTTGGCAGGGACCATAGTCCTTCTTTTTAAGTGTACTGACTTTCTTCCATGAACACTTTATCTTTGTTTCTTATGTGTTTTTGTTTAATCCTTTCTTTTTGTCTATTTGATAAGACAAATAGAGGAAGAATTAGTTGGTGCTTTGGGATGTAATCGTTTATAATCTACATTGTTAATTGCTTTTAATCACTGCATTAAATAGAAGCTTGTTTGTTGCTCTGATAATTTTAACCGGTTAATCCTGCGTTTTAATCGGTTGTTCTTCTGCTGTTGCACCCATGGTTTGTTTTTCACTCTAGTTTGGCTGTGAAAACTGTTTTATGGTGCTCTAAACCTTTGGCAAAGAATACTCTTTGTTTTTTTGGTTCTATCTGTGACTGCAGGTGATGATTAAATTCTAAACATAACTCCTCAAAGCAACCAAGGATTTGTCTCCATCAAATAGGGGGAGATTGTTGAAGATATGAGCTTTGATGTTTCAAATTCAAGATGAAGCTCGAAACCTCACTGCCTTTGGTTTGGGTGTAGTTTAGAGTGTTTAGAATTTATGTAAGATCAGTCTTGATTCCTACACAAAGCCTGTTTTAATCTGTTTTAAAGAACTAAGTGTTTTTCCATGCAAAGGGAAAAACAACTAATTAAAGTTTCGAGACAATCGGTTGTTTGTCACTTAGCTGGCAAAGGAGTCTTTGAAACTTTTTTTTGAATCAGTTGTATAACTAACAAAACCATTCAACCAGTTAAATCGTTGTTTTAACCGATTAAATGTGAGTTTTCATAACAGTATTTTGAAAACCTGTTTTAACTGATTCAGATGTTCAAATCTGTCTTTAACGGTAGTTTTTCAAAGGCTATAAATATAGCCTTCCTTCAAATGTTTGAATGAAGAAAAATAGACAAGTTTTAACACTCAGATTTGAGATTAAAAAGAGAGATTACAATCTGTTTGTGAAAAGAAGTTTTCCAAGTTTAGCAAGATTACCTTTGGGCTTTCCTGTGATTCAAGAACTGATCATAGGGTTTCTTGTCTTTTGTAATCCAGGTGTTTTCTATCCTTTGTTAGTTTCTTGTAATTGTTCAAATTACATTCTATAAACGTTGTTGTAAAATTCTGTAAAGTCAATGTGATTCTGGCTTGAGGTGTTGGTTGTGTGCAAAGAGGGTGAGTAGGCTTTGTGGGATTCAAAGTCACCTCTTTGTGGTGTGTGTTGTTGTAATTTGTGATTGATTACATAGTGAAATACTTAGTGGTTTGACTGATGACTGGATGTAACTCTGGGATAGTGTGAACCAATATAATTTGTTTGTGTGAATATCTCTATCTCTTATCTTCATAACTGTTTGATATGTTGTCATAAACAATAGGTTATTTCGTATATTTTCAACCAATTGATATTTCTGCCTTAGAAACTGCTTTTGTATCTGTAACATAAAACAACCGGTTATATCGTGTTTTTAACCGATTAAAATACTGAAACTGTTTTTTGAATCTTTGTTTAAATGGCTTTCTGAATTGCTTATCTGGATTAATTGTTAAAGTTTCATTCTTAATTATATATTTTTTGAAAAAGTTTTAGAAACAATTAACACCCCCCCCCTCTTGTTTTAGCCATCAATCCTAACAACTATAAGATTCACACCGCAAGCGTTTCCTCAATCACCACACTATCTGACCTAGATAAAAAGTAAATATCAAAAGAAAAAAAAAAAGGTCAGTTTACTCTTCATTTTCCATGCCCAAATTGACGAAACTCATCTTTAGGGTTTCAGATCTGCTTTTGAAGGATTTACCTCCTCACGAAAACAACCTTCGTATCATTTTGGATTCGAACTCGCCCCCTTCGCATATTAGGGTTTGTCAAAACTTCACTCTTAAAAGATGGAGGGTTCGGGGATTTACTTACCAGTAGGTCTTCCATGCTTCACCAACGACGTCTTCCAAGCTCCACCACCAACATCTTCCAAGCTCCACCACCAATAACTTCCAAGGTCAACCAACAACGTCTTCCAAGATCCACGAACGACGTCTTCCAAGCTCAACCAACGATGTCTTCCAAGCTCCACTAGCAACGTTAGAAATTTGTGGCCACGATTAGGGGGGAGAGAGAGTTTAGGGTTTAGAGAGCACGGTGGATTTGGGGGCACCAAAGAGATATGAAGTTTCTGATATTATTAACATGTGATTTTAATGCCTTTTTTTTCTCAAATTTCTATTTTTTTAATTAAATATATAATAACTTACATACGGAAAAATGCGTAACTATATTTTTTAAAATTAAATATATAATTTGTTATATACGTACATAATTCGTATATAAATTTTCCGCTTTATAGAATCCGTATGTAAATATATATATTTCAATTTTTTTAAGGTTTAATTACCTTTTTCGTCCCTATAGTTATAGCCAATAGTCAATTTGGTACAGTGGTTTTAAAAAAATTCAATTTGGTCCCCAAGTTTTTAAAAATGTATTCAAAATGGTCCTTTCTGTTAAATATCACCAAACAGCGTTAAGTGGTGCTTATGTGGCAGACACGTGTAAGTTACGTGAATGGTGCTTACATTACTTTAGTGAATAATGAATTAGGGTTTAGGTTATTCAAATTGGGGATTTCAAATTTCTGATTTAGGGTTTCTAATTCGAGGATTGCTCCCCTGGTTGGATTCTGTGGTGCGCTTCCCTGCTTCGATTCCATTCGGAGGTGTGCTCCCCTCATTCGATTTTGTGGTGCGAGTGAATTCGGAGGTGCGATCTTGTGGTTTGTGATTCGTTCGTGGGTGTAGTTCCGTTTGTGGTGGAAATGTGTGCATATAGATCTGCATCTGTATCATAATGTAGCTGTAACCGAATGGAAGTGCAACAACAACGATTGAATTCTAGCCATGGTGGTGGGAGTAGGAAGACTTTTGTTGCTCCCATTTGCGATTGTCGGGAATTTGTGGTTTTGAGAACCGCAACAACGGTCAAAAATTGTGGGAGGCAATTTTGGGGGTGTCCAAAGTATAAGGTGAGATGTATTAAACTATGGCTTATGAAAAAAAAAATGCATTGGTATTGATTTTTTGCTTATGGTTTTGTCTAATACAGAGTAGGAGTGGCGTAAGCATGGGATGCAATTTTTTTAGATGGTGCAAGTGCATTGAAGACATTGGGGATGACAAAGATGGGACTATTGCTAGACAAAGAAACAAGATTTGTAGCTTGGAAAAGCGTTTGAAGATGTCAAGAAAGTGGATAAAGATGTTGTTAGTAGGGTTGTGTGTTGTTGTTGTAATAAACCTTGCTATGTTGATTATTTTCTTAAAATTCCCTTGAGTGACGTCTGAATGTATGTTTTGGTTGGGATTATGATTGAAAGAATTAATGTAATATGTATTAGTGTGTTGAGTTGATTATTTCTAGTATGTAATATGTATCCTGAGATATGTATCAATGAAAAATGAATTTTAGCAAGTGGTTGGCATAAAAGTTATGTACTATTTTCTTGTTTTGTGGTGCTGCATAATTTTGGGGTTGAATAAGTTGGCATTGTGGAAAATAAGAATGGTGTAACCAAATTAAGATGCAAATTCATTCTTGAAATCAGTATCAGAATAAACTAACATGGGTTAGACTTGCTTAGCTTGAACATTTAATGTTAAATACTGCATCTAGTATACATCTTAAGCTTTTACTTTTTTATGAGACAATAAAGTTCAACTATCCTGTATCTGAATAAGGCGATATGCATCTCATAATGGTCTAATGGACAAAATTCCACAATGGTTGCAGTGAGCGAAGTAAACTTCATAATTGAAACTATGTTGGTTAACTGATTTGCAATTCCCAGGGCCAAGGCTGCATTGTAAACTCAAGTTTATTATATGTAAATGAAACCTGATTGAAGATTTCACAAAAGTGATGTGAGGGTACATCAAATACGTTGGTTGTTTAGAAGTTATTTATAGAAAAGATAAGTAGTGATATTCTCAGAAAAATTTAAACAACATTTAAAAATGTGCAACTGCTATATAAGTTTTTTCTCCAATGGCTTGAGATTGAAAGGTATTATACAATTGAAATTAAGAATCAAACATATTAGTATCATGAACAATTAAGAACTCTGATTTGGACAACACAGCAAGAAAATTCAGAGCAAGCAGAGGCCAATCTCATCAAAGACTAAATAAATGAAGGAAAACTGTGATGTTATAATAATATAAAGATAAAGTATGTAAAAGTAATACAAAAGATATGTAATACATTAGAAGATAAAGCACAAACAAATTTTCTTCACTAATGAATCCATAAGAGCTACCACAGTTTGGTCCATCGTAACTCACGATCGCACCACAGAATCGAATGAGGGGAGCACACCTCCGAATGTAATCGAAGCAGGGAAGCGCACCGCAGAATCCAACCAGGGGAGCAATCCTCGTATCAGAAACCCTAAATCAGAAATTCGAAATCCCCAATTTGAATAACCTAAACCCTAATTCAGTATTCACCAAAGTAATGTAAGCACAATCCATGTAACTTACACGTGTCTGCCACATAAGCACCACTTAATGTCGTTTGGTGATATTTAACAGAAAGGACCATTTTGAATACATTTTAAAAAACTTAGGGACCAAATTGAATTTTTTAAAAACCACTGTACCAAATTGACTATTGGCTATAAATATAGGGACGAAAAAGGTAATTAAACCTTAAAAAAATTGAAATATATATATTTACATACGGATTCTATAAAGCGGAAAATTTATATACGAATTATGTACGTATATAACAAATTATATATTTAATTTTAAAAAATATAGTTATCTTTGATATATTAGAGGAATTGAACTAAAGATATATATATATATATATATATATGTCATTTTGATGTGTCTAACCTCTCAATTGCACTTGTGAAAAGCTCAAGTTCATCAATGGTTCCATAAGCATCATAGAGGTCATCAATGGTGGAAGCTAGAGCTATTATTTTTGTTGTTATCCATCTAGAATATTGTGGCTCAAAGTAAACCCCCAAAATCCAAAAATAACATTCTACGATCCTATCTCGAGTAAAAGGTAAATTGGTTGAGACATTTAAATCCTTAGCCCACCATCTGCATCACAAAAAATAGCACTAAGATTCCAAAGACAATAACAAAAATCTTTAACTAATATTCATTGATTTATGCAACGAAAGGTAAATATGTATGAGGAAGATATTACTTGGTTATACTGCTGACTTCTTTCAAATGTAGCTCTTGCAGCATATTAAAATCTAATTTTGCAAATGCTAACAATTTTTCATCATGAGATGGATCTTCTTCGTAGAAAGACATATAATATGTCGCCTCCAACCTAGGCAAACCTCTACGAAGTGATTGTTTTAAGCTATGTTGCACTCGTGCCCCATGACAACAACTTAATTGGGTGGTTATAAACTTTATTAAGTGCTCGAAACTGAACTTATGTGCTTCTTCCAGCATATCTTCTCCATGACATCTTAGTCCTGCAGCTTCAAACAAGCTTAACATTCCTTGAATATCATCAGCTAAACTTTCCTTAAACTTTCCGGTTTGGTCTTGAAATTTGCAAAATATACCTGTTTAATTTATAAACATATGTTAATTTCAAGGTATATATTTAATTATATAACTAGTATAAGGATACTACCACACAATTGACTTACATAAATTAATATCAAACTATTTGCATAAGTTGGTTTGAGTCATCCTATAAACCCAACCTTAAAAGTGATTTTTTTTTGACAAATAATAAGTGTTGTATAATTTAAAATAAATTAAAGCTTATTTAGGTCAAATAATATTTATTAAAGGTTAGAAAATTTTGATAACTGAAAAATCTGCACAAATCGATGTATTTTTGTGTTTTATTTGTTTTTTTCAAAATCTACACCAAACAAATTTTGTAATCATAATCATAACCATAATAATAATGATATTAATATTAATAATATTAACGAAAATTGATGAAATGTACCTGTGATTAATAATATTCCACTATCGAAACACATCGAGAGTGAGAGATAAGAGAATTGTAACCAAGGGTCAAAGCTCATGATCAAGAGTGGGACTATACTCCGTGACCCATAATATTCATCATATTTATAAAAATGTTGTCTTTTCTTTTCTATGGTTGAGAAAAGACCACATTTTTATTGGTGTAGGTTTCCCTTACTCTAATGTAGTTTATTCATTTTTAAAGACAATACCTTAAAATTGTGGCTTAAACATAAATAGTTTAGAAGTTGTGGTCTTTAGTAGTTCATACGTACACACTTATAAAAGGTGTTGTCTTTTCATGTTTCGAAAACACTTATATCCTCGTGGGTAAGTTTAATATTGCCTAAGGCAAAAAAATGTTACAATTTAGAAAATGTGAATTAAGGTAACCACGTTTTAAAATCCTTCCATGTATTAAAGACAACTTTAATTAAATATGATTTAAAACATCCATAATTAAATGTCATATTTTTATTACTCTAAGTCACACTTTTTAATGTGGTTTATTTTTTAAAAAAAGTAACATTACAAAAATGTGATTTAAACAATTATGACCCAAAAAAATATGGTTTAAGATGATTCATAAGTTACATTTATAAAATTATTGTATTTTTCACGTACAATGCAGCCTAAAGTAATAATAAATGATATAGTGAGTGTATTTTTGTGTTTCTCTTACATATTTAACTTCATCCTTATTTTAGGTAAGAAACACATTATTTTATTCCCCTAGTTTATCTCCCGAAACCACGTTTTTTTCAATAATTAGATTTGTAGCCAAAATTATTATAGTTTACAAGTTTTTCTATTTTTGTTTTTCTTTATTTAAAAAATGTAGATATGCATCCTACCTCATGGTTTGGTCTGTTTCAAACCAACTTGAACTTGATTAACTCATTTTTTATTCATATGCGCAAATAAAAGCTCAAAATTTGATTCAAACAAAGTATTTAAATTTGTTTAGACTTGTTTGTATATAGTTGACTAGACCACACTCTTGTGCAGAGACAAAGACATCCATGATGTGATGATGCAATGCAACTAGTACCAAAGTACCCCAAAGAGCAAACTCAAAGAATAAATTTAATAGCATCACAAAAGAAGTTATTGTTTTTGAAAAAGAAATTGGTTAAAAGTAAATGAACACATACTTGAAGAAATGCGGTATCCATGTTGTCTAAGCAACCTAAAGAGTAGAGCCGTTTGGTAAAGATGATCACTATGAGCTATGATATTATTGTCCTCTGTTGAAATGTCATAAATTTGACATAGAAGAGTGTCAATTTCGTGCTCAAAATGGTAAGAGACACCCAAATGTTGGACAAAATCAATGAAGTTCAATTTAAAAGAGAAATTGTTATGATCAATAGGTGAGACAAGGGTCTTTCTCACGTCCTCTTTTAATAGTTTAGCTTGTTGAATGTGACTATCACTTTCCTGTATGAAGTAGATTAAATGTTAAATACATGCAAATGTGACATCTTAACTAAAGAGATTGAAAATGCAAAATGACATACAGCGGAAGTAGGAACGTAGGAAAGGAAATGATCGCCCCAATCGGAAGGATGAAAATTTGCAATGGGTCGATTGAAGGGAGGTTTTGCACCGTTGGCAGAAGTTGGAAGTGATAAGCTTCCATTAGACATGGTTTGTGGCGTAGTATAATGTAAGTGACGTTTTGGTGAAAAGGGCGTTTAGCTCTTAGCTTTGAATGTTGAACAACAAACAACCCAACATATCACATTTATAAGAAGGGAAAAGTTTTATTGACACTGCAGACATTAAATAACACTATTAAACAACTCTTTATAATAATATTATAATATTTAAAATTTAAAATTAAAACAAAAATAGTTAAAATACTATTTTATTTGTTTTGTTAATGTATCAGTGTCAAGGTATCACATTCTAAAGAAAACAAAGTGATTTGGAAAAGGTACTGAAGGAGACCCAGTCACGTGGCACAGAAAATTATGTAAACTGTGACCACCAATTATGTTCAATACAGGCTATTTAACGCAGATATTTAGCCAAGAAAAAGAAGTATTTTTTATAATGTTATCACATGAAAATATAGTATAAGAAGTATTAAAAAATATATTTCACCAGGATGAAAATGATGTTAATATGACAATTAACGAATAAATTAGTATTTAAGAATTTGATTTATGAATATTTATAATTTTAATTTAATACTATAATATGTACTGGTTATTACTATATGAGTCATATCACTCAGCTTCGATGACTGATCGAATTAAGACACATTTAAAACACTTACAATAAATAACAGTTAAGGCAGTAGCAAGAACTCTTTGAGAATTCGGAATATGTCTCACCAAATCCGGGTAAGACTACGAGAAATCAGGGAACCTCCCTATAATCAAGCTAACATTGATAGATGATAGATTCAACCCATCACAACAAATGGACCACAACTCACTACAAAAAAACGTGTATATGGTGATGGTTATAATATGGCGGTTATTAAAAACCGCCACAATTTGTTGTATAATACGTCAATTTCATAGACGCCATAATCTCCCTTCGAATTGTGACATGTAGAACCGCCATAATTATCCTTTGAAATAAAAAATCTCTCGCGTTTCGTTCCCTCCGTAATAACAATGTGTTTTAGTCCCAAAAAAGCCCAATAGTGACCCAAACATTAAAGTATTCCTCTCTTTTCAAACACCTATTTTCGTCAGCGTTGCCCCAAAACCCTAAACCCTTCGAACATTGTCTTGGAAACCCTCTGTGCCTGCATTCTTTGATCACTAAATAATTAGATCTCTAGAAGCGTGGGCGCGGTGGAGGTTTCAAGAGTGGGGGTGGTGGAGGTTTCAAGACTGGCCGCGACGGTGGCGGTTGCGGTAGAAGTGGATTTGGTCGTGGCGGTTGCGGTAGAAGTGGATTTGGTCGTGGCGGTGGAGGACGCGGCGATTTTCGTAACAAAGGGCCACCCTCCGAAGTCATAGGTTGCTTTTTTGTTCCAGAACTTAAGAAATGTTTCAATTTCTTTGTTTTTTTGTTGGGTATTTAACGAACAGTGTTTGAAGCCTAAAAAGTATCCTCCGGTATGTTGCTAATGAGACAATTCCATGGGAGGAGAAATCAATTGTGGCTAGGCTTTCAAATAGAGTAAACAAGTCTAAACGGAATAAACTATGGAGGAAGAGAAAAAGGAAGCGTGTTGCGGAGATGATTGCAAAGGTTGTCCTGCTTTGGTTTGGTTTGGTTTTGTTAGGTTTTAACTTCCCCTTCATTTTAGCTGCTATTAGAAATTGATTAATTAGTTTCTTTCTTTGTTGAATGATTGGATTGCTAGGGCAAAAGCCAAGGAAATTGCTAACAACAAGGTATGGAAACTCTTTCAATCTATACCTGCTTAGTATTTTTTTTCTACTCGAGGTTGAATCAAATAACATGCTAATATGATTTTAAATTTTAATTAGAAAGGGTTTTCAAAAAGATATACGATTAGGGTGGGTGCTTAAGTAAGCATGGACTATTAGTTGATTATGGTAAAGTTCTCATACTTTTTATTATTATTATTATTATTATTATTCTGACTTATAGTGAACTTCCTGTTACTGTATTGTTTATATGGCTATATACTTTCACTTTCAGATTAAGAGTGGGGCTAAGTGAAATGCATTCAGTTTATGGAATTTCAAATAATACATTTGTACATATTGGTTTAAACCAATGTGCCTATTTTTTGAGTTGTTTCAAACTCTTTGCTGCTATATTGTCTTTATTGTTATCTGTGGAAAATTGGGAAGGATAATATTGATTCATTGTTTTGGTAGTTGCTTATGGATATATTAGCAGTTACATTAGTTTGCATTGCAAGTCTTATTCAGGAAGAATTTCTGTTTACAGTCCTAAAAATGTTATACTATTGTTTTCAGTCCTTAAAACTTTATTATAATATTATTTTCATTTATTTTTTAAAAATTTAAAATGAACTCTAAACATATTTTTATTTATTTCAGGCACTGAATGTTAGAAGTGGTGCTCCATCACCAAACCAAAATATTATTGGATCAAGTGGAGGTAGCAAGACAAATTAGAATTAGGATTATGACTTTAGTTGTAATATGTTCAAATATGAAACAAATTATATTTTGACAATTTACTTTACTTGTTGTTTGGATTATTTTGACATTATCAACTTTGTTCTCTTAATGAATGAATGAAGTCATCTTTTCATTATGTTTATCAATTTTAATTATATTATGAAGCATAATTGTATTATGAAATTAGTTTATGTTATAATTTAATTATATTATGAAAATTATCTGTGTACTAAAATTTAATTATAATATGAAATTAAATAATATTATGAAATTAAATTATAAAACAGAATTAAATAAATTATTATAAATATTAAAAATAAAATTAAATATTTAATATTTGAATTATGATAGTCATAAAGGTTATCATAAACGTCATACTATACTGTATTAAGTGGCATTTATAACTGCCACAATTTACATTGAAATTGGTTTACCAGTTTGAAAATTACGACATTTATAACTAACGTAAATTACACGCTTAAAACCGCCACATTATACAATGCATAATATGACATCTGCTACAACGGTTCTCACTTGACCGCCACATTAAACTTTGTGGCGGCAAGAATGCTGGCGTTATGCGGTACCTCCACAAATGTAAAATGTGGCGGTTATAAACGCTAGGTTATATGAAAATAATCGCCACCATATACACGTTTTTGTGTAGTGACTAAACACTATAAATAACCCTTTAAACATTATAAATAACCCTCTGTAGAGGAGTAAGGTACACATTGAATCACTTCTTAATATACACTATCTATACAAAGTACTTTCTTGATCGTCGAAGTACATTTTGTAAGTCAACCCCGACCGAGCACCAAAAATGAAGAAGGAGACTTAGAGAGAGGATTGAGGAAGCAACTGAATGACCAACACGTCAACAATTGTACAACGAGTTCTAGGTATTATTTAGGTCCACTTTGTCTATACAAGTAGAATTGGAGCCCACCGTGGGGCCGAGGTAGAATACAACAAGCAACCATGGTTTCAATAAGGCAACATCCAGTGAACAATGCACCGAATGCCTGAAGACCAGATCGCTATGCTCCAAATACTTCAAAAACAAATGGAAGAGATGTGTCAAAATGGCATTGAAGATTGACAGAAAAATGAAGAAGAGACGCGTCTCCTCAAGGAACAAAATGAGGAGTTGAAACTACGACCGTTCAAAAATGAGCCTACCCAAAATCTAGAGAGAACAACAACCGTTCAGACTCATACCCAGCAGGCATCCAAACAACATACCAAACAAACACAAATTATTAAGAACTCAAAAGGACATCATTTTACTGATGAAATTGTGGAGGCCCAACTCCCTCCCAAATGGAAGGGGCTTAACATCAAGCTCTATCATAGTTCCACAAATCTAGATGAGCACATGAATGTCTACAAGACACAAATGAATCTTTACACTACAAATAAGGTGGTATGGTATAAGGTTTTCCCCACCTCTCTCAAACAAGGGGGCATTCAACTGGTTTACTCAGTTTCCATCCAACTTGGTGGATAGCTTGAAGGCTTTAGCAGCAAAATTTAGCACTCAATATGCTACTAGCCGACGACACCACATGTCATCTTTAGCTCTTCTCAATGTTAAGAAAAAGAGGAACCTTTACGGGCATTCATGGAAAGATTCAGTAAGTTATCTTTCATGCCAGAAATAGCCATGCATCATTTAGTTTTGGCCCTCAGACCCGGACAATTCATTGATAGTTTGATAAATAAACCAACAAAGAATTTAGATGAATTGAGAAATCGGGCAACCAAATTCATGAAAATTGAGGAATTGCGTGAAATTTAAAAAAAAAATGCTCAAGCTGACAAAGGAGGAGATAAGCGAAATGAGAAAGATCGAGGTATCCGACATATACCGATCGGTCCAACAAATTCAAAGATAATCGAGGTCCTCGGTTTCATACTTACACCCCATTGAATGCTGATAGGGAAAAATCATGGATGAAGTTTTACATGTCGACTTGATCCCGAAGTTAAAAAGGTTGTCGAGTCCGAGGGATGCTGATATGTCTAAACAATGTCGTTATCATCGAAACTTCGGTCATGCAACTAAAGAGTGCCAAACTCTGAAGGATAAAATAGAAGAACTTGTCCAAGCTAGTCACTTGCGCAAGTTTGTTCAAACAACAAACAAAAGCTTATACTAATCTCCACAAAGGGAAAGGTACCCATCCAGAGAAGAACGAAAAGAACCATACCCTCGGTGTGGTCGAGAAGAAAGATCACAACGTCTTGAGAACAACCGACGTCCTATGAAACAACAAAGAATGAGTGAGAGCCCCAAACGGGGTGATCGTTCCAGAAGAAGTGAAAATCCTCGGCATGACAACCGTTCAAGACGCGACATTCGTGAAGTATAAACACGATCACTAGAGGATTTACACTTGGTGATCATGGCTGAAAAGAAGAGCGACCACTTCACTGTGGTAGATGTCCTTCACCAAGGAGCAAAAGCCCAAATGTCGTTCGGGACAATGCGTTGGTGGAGTAATAAATACAATTGCGAGACGTTTTGCATGCAGAGGATGTTCCAGCAACCCGCAAGAAACACCTCCAAGTTATTCAATCCGTCCACTCAACCACTAAAACAAACTGACCGAGAATCCCTCCAATTCTCTTTATAGATGATGATTTTACTACCATTGACCCAGCTTAGGACGACCCCATGGTCATTACAGTAGAGATCAAAAAAATTGCCATTGCCAAATTTTGTTAGATCAAGGCAGTTCAGTTGATATTTTATATAGGAAAACTTTCAAAAAAATGAAGATTCCAGAATCAGAAATCCAACCCTATGATGATCAAATAGTAAGGTTTTCAGGAGAATGAGTCGACACTCGAGGCTACATTGATTTGTACACAACGTTTGATGAAGGCAGATAGATACCTTTGTAAAACAATCAAAATCAGGTATTTTTTCACTAGTACAAAATATCAGTACGACGACCCCATATAAAGACAGTTAAACTTAAACCATCATTAAAAAAAGAACGATGGCAAACTTGTAATTATTAAGCAACCGAAGGCATTTATAATGACGGTTCTAGGGATGAACCATTATTACTTTAAAGTTCAGGAAAAATAACGACATTGTTTTAATTCTGAGCTTTTCAAAATCCTGCGCACTTATCAACACTTATTTTGCTTCACACTTCATTTGCGCTCCTCCTTCACTCTTTCACTCTTCAGTTTTTCTCCTTCACTCCTCACCACTGCAACACCGCAACTTCGGATCCTGACTGTGCCGCTCAACATTACTCGCCATTGCGTTCGCGTTTTCGTTCCCACTTACTGCCCTAAATCCTAAACCCAACACTGCCACGAACCAACGTCGCCGCGACCCAACACCATCGGCCAGCTCCTCCCTCCACGACCCTGCCTTGCTCTGATACAACATGATGTGAGTTGATTTTAAGATTGCAAATTTTATGGTTTACTCTTTTGTTTATGATTTTTGAGATTAGCAATTATGGTGAGAAATCCAAAGAAGATTCCCACTTGACACGAACTTAACCAAGTGGTTAAGTAAGTGTGAAGGTTAACTTCTAAAGGGCAAACAGAAAGACACAATTATATGGTATTGATGATGATGAGGTACGAAAATAAAAACATATAATGGAAAGAAACAAGATGGAAAAACACAAGGACATAAAAAGGAATGAAAATGGTGCATATAAGAAAGGAAAAAGATGAAGAAATGAAGAACGCTTATGGAAAATGGAGCAAAGAATCATGCCACTTGGAATGGTGGATGGTTCCAAGATGAGTGGTGTATAGCCACCACTAGAGGTGCATTACACTCAAGATAAGACCCAAGAACTTCAGGAGATAAAGCTCACTAATCACTCAACAATGTTTCTTTTCTATTCAATTTCAATGTGTCTTTTACAATAGGGGAGACACCTTATTTATAGATATGAGTACCTTGGAGAGGAAGAGAGGAAGGGTAGGGGTGTAAATGACTAGAAGCTTCTAGAAACTAGGTCAAATGTGAGCACATGGTGGTCAAATGTACCTTGGAACATTAGTGAGTTTCTAAAAACTAGGTTAAGGTGGGCTTTGGCACAAACCCAATTTACCAAGTACACCCTCTTCTAGCTTATTTTTCTAATTGGACCCCCAAAAAGAGCCAAAATTATTTACATAAACAAGTCTTGTAAAAAGACCAGAATAAAGAACATCTGATGCTCTGGCCTATATCTAGTTCTTCTTCTGTTGATGTTCTTCTGATGATTGATGGGGCCTTGTCTTGGATGCTGAGATGACTGACTTAATTGTGAAGTGTTTGTGGTGTTCTTAGTCATCTGCTTGTTGATTTGGGTTGTATCACAGTTTCCCCGCCACGAACCAGCGCCACCACGAACCAACTCCCACCGCGCCCCCGAGCCCTAGCGCACTGCCTCCCACATCCCCAGGCCCGTGAACGCCCAACGTTGCATGCCACACCAGCCACCGTCGCGTCTTGCTGTAGCCGCGACCGCGTCCCACGTCTGCCGCCGCCGGACTTCTCTTTTCCTCAACTTCACTGTACCGTGCTTGCCAAAACGCAAAAACATTAGTTTTTTTTATTTATTTAATTAAGTTTTTAATAAATATTTTGCATGTATATTTATATTAGTTAGTATTTTAATTTATTTAATTAAATTTATAATATATATTTGTGTTTATATTTATAGTAGTTAGTTTCTAATTTATTTAATTAATTTTATATAAATGTTTACATGTATGTGTTTATTAGTAACAATTAGTATATGCATGTATTGAACATGTTGATTCTGAGTCTGGGGGTGTCCAACCCTTGAGGCCTTTGATTTAGTTATAGTATTTGTATTTATTGAACACGTTGATTCTGAGTCTGGGGATGTTTGAACCTCAACACATTTGATTTAATTATAGTATTTGTATTTCTTTAAGACGTTCATTCTAAGTCTGAGGGTATCGGACCCTCGACAATTTTGATTAAATTATAGTATTTGTATATATTAAGCACGTTGATTCTAAGTTCGGGGGTGTCCTACCCTTGGCAATTTTGATTTAGATATGGGTTTTTAGACCTTTAACTCATTCTATCTCTTGGAAACAAGAAGTCAGAAACACAAACATAC
The DNA here is from genome assembly GCF_000499845.2 of Phaseolus vulgaris. Taxonomy (NCBI): domain Eukaryota; kingdom Viridiplantae; phylum Streptophyta; class Magnoliopsida; order Fabales; family Fabaceae; genus Phaseolus; species Phaseolus vulgaris. The sequence continues at coordinate 38,832,416 of NC_023749.2, read as the reverse complement.
ATGACCACTACCTTAAAGAGTGGAGGAAAGAGAATTTATTTTGCTCCATATATCCATGAGTAAGTCCATATTTATTAAATAAGTTATACTAAATTATTGAAATAAGAGAAACTAATTGATTTGTTTTACAGGCATCATTGGTAACTGTTGATGATATCTATTCAAGATCACATTGCTACATGGTTTTTCTCCTTGAATAAGAAACCCCCTAACTATTTTAAACCCATTATAGATAGGTACGACAATTTCATTTAACATTTATTATTACTTATACATTATATAATGTTATATGTTCTAACATGAAATCTTATTATTTTAGTGCTTATTTTGGATATAACATGTTGAGTGGGAGAGAAAGTGCAAACGCAAAAAAAAACTGACTTAAATGCACCTTAAGGTATTTAATGTATATTTGTTCACTAACTTTAATGCTTCTCATTCATTCATTTAATAACATTATTTTGACTTACAGTGCAATAGGCAATTTGGAAATTGTGAGCGTAGTTATTATGTTATGCAGTGGATGTCGACTATTGTGCGAGCTAGAATTGATAGAGGTTGGGATCAGGTAATACCTCAATACAAAAACACTTTAAAATTTAAGGATTATTATTCATGCACTAATTCAAAAAAAAATCAAATGTCACGGTTTTTCAATTATCCACAACCGCTAGATTCAGAAGCATTGGAGTATGTAAAGACAACATGATCAAAATATTTTGTAACATTGTATAACACCTTAGGATAGATGAATGATTAGAAAAATGTATAGCTTTTTCATATATTGTCCAACATTTTGTAGAATGTAATATGAACTTAATTTATTTTATGAAGTTTTCCATATTTAAATCATGATATTATATGTAGTATTGTTTTGAAAATTTGATATTTTATGCAGGATTACAATGCATATTTAATAATCCAACATTTTTTTAAAAAAAAATGCATTTATAACGACGGTTCATTTTAGAACCGTCTTTAAAAAGTCAATTCTTTTTTTGAATTTTTCTTCCTTGTTTCCCAGAATAATGACGGTTTTTTTCACGTATCGTTATAATTTTTTATGACGATGGTTTAGGAACAATTGTTACAAAGTGCTGATTTATAACGACACTCGTAATAAAGACGTTTCGGGAACCATCTTTATAAGATGTTTTTAACCGTTGTTAAAGCCCTTTCTTGTTGTAGTGTTTGGTTAATGCTAATACTTCATATAATATTTTGCTCGGACGATCGTTCATCAACCGCCTCTGGCAATAGTGTCCACTTCGCACCTTGTTATGAAGAGACACTCAACCATTATTGAAATGTCTCTCACAAGATCGGGCTGACTATGTCATGCGCAAAATACATGAAAATGTACGTGGAAATCATTTGGGAGCAAGAACAATGGCTGCTAAGGTACTAAGGGCAGGATACTATTGGTCGACCGTGCAGGGTAACTACACAGAGTTTGTTCGTAAATTCCTAAAGTGTTAAGAATATGACACCTTATCTAACCAAAGGCTCGAGAACATGCATTATATGCTTTACCCATGGCCCTTTGCAAAATGGGGAATGGACGTCATTCGACCCTTCAGCCCAGGTAAAGGACAATGTAAGTTTCTCTTAGTTGAAATTGATTACTTTACTAAGTGGACAGAGGTCGAGCCATTAACTGCCATTACAACACAAAATGTTCAAAATTTCCTATGGAAGAATATAATATGTCGTTTTGGCATACCACATGTCATCATCACCAACAACGGTCGACAATTCATCGATCGAGGACTCGCTAAGTTTTATGAGAAACTCATCATCAAGCATTTTCCCAATTTGGTGGAGCATCCTCAAACTAATGGGTAGGTCGAAGCTGTCAACAAAATAATTCATAACGAATAAAAAAGAGACTCGGTCCGGTTAAAGGCAAATGGACCGAGGAACTTCTTGAAGTCATACGGGCTTATAGGTGCACATCGCAAACCATCAAGAGACCCCATATAGCCTAACTTACAGTACGGAGACTATGATTCTAGTTGAAGTAGGGGAGCCCCCTCTACGTCGTCAACTATTTGATATAAACATTGTTGAATAAGATGCTTTGATGTCTCCAAATCAAAGAGGAATGCATGAAGACCTTGTTGCTGGTTGTGTGTGTGTCTATAAGTATTTGAATTTGTTAATCCAATCTTTATGATGATCCAAGGTTAAAAGAATCTTAATCCTTTTGAAAAATATGTGTTTTCTAAAGAGTGTGAAAATTCAACCTGTTGAAATGTCGATTCAACCGGTTGTTTTACACTTAGTGGTTTTTTAAAAGGATTTGAAAAGCTTGACTTTGTTTGACTTTGATGTCAAGCTAATTCAACCGATTGATTCACGATTTCAATTGATTGATATTCTGGAGACCTTAAGAGAATTTTGTTAAGTTGTTCCAATCTGCTTTAAATGATTCAAACTGTCTTTGGTTCTTGAATTAAATGTTTTAAACATGTGATTGGAGTATAAAAAGGTTGTTTTACGCTCGTAGTCATTAGCTAAGAAAGAAAGATCAATCAAAATCAGTTTTTTCAAGATTTCAAAGAGCTTTTGGATCATTCTCAAGTGTGGAATAGGATTCTCTGTAATTTAATATTTGATTGTATCCAGGTGTATTCTACTCCTTTCTTCCTTAATCACTGTATTTTTGTGTGACTTGGTGTTGTGCAGTTTCAGAGGTTGTTCTGAAAACTGTGTGTTGTTGCCAAAGGTGGTGTGTGTTCTTGAAGGGTTTGAGATCACCACTTTGGTGTGTTTTTTGTAATCAAGGTTTGATTACTTAGTGAATTATCAGTGGTTGGATGAGGACTGGACATAGCTATTGGTAAAGAGCGAACCAATATAAACATCATGTGTGAATCTCTGTATCCGTACGCTCTTTAAATTGCTTTAGCTTTGTTTTTATAAACTGCTAGTATAAACAACCGGTTGTTTCGCAAAAACAACTTGTTGGTTTTTTGCAATCAAACTAAAAACAGTTTTCTAATTGGCTGAACAGTTTTCTAATTGATTAATTCTTCATCGTCTTTCACTCTACCTTTAATATTTTTGAAAATCTTTCAAAACAATTCTCCAAAACAATTGGCATCAGAAGCTGAGTTCTTAAACGTCATTCAAGTTTTTGATCCTAAACTTTCTTTAAATGACGGGAAACTACCCTTTAGGGAGGGTGCTTCAATAAATAGGTCACCTCTATTTTGTGGACTGAATTATCAGTTTTGGATGGTCAGAATGAAAATCTTTGTGGAATCAATTGATAGAGGAATCTGGGATGCCATTGTAAATGGACATTTTGTTCCAAAATTTTAAAAAGATAATGTATTCATTGAGAAACCTTGGTTCGAATGAACTCAGAGTGAAAGTAAAAAAGCTCAATCTAAGAACATCATCACTTCTACTCTAAATTCTGATGAGTTTTTTAGGGTCTTAAAATATGCTTCTGCAAAGGAGATGTGGGACATCCTTAAGGTTACCTATGAAGGCATAAATGAGAGCAAGGAGAGAGGGGCAAGCAAGAAGATTAAAAGAAGGGCAAAGCAAGAAAATTCTACATTGCTCGGCAAGATAATGATTATTCATCCTCTTACTCATCATCAATGGAAGATGAAGAAGCCAATCTATGTTTGATGGTAAAGGAGGAATCACAAACAAGTAGTGTAAGTTCCAACACTTCCATAAAATTTGAAAATTATAGCCAACTTCTTGATGCTTTTAAAGAGACACATGAAAAAGCTAATAGGCTGACCCTTTCGAACAACCGCTTCAAAGGCTTGAACAATTGGTTGGAAAATAGAGTCAAGACTTTGGAAGAAGAGTTGAACAACTCAAAAATAGATTTTAAAAATTTTGGAAATGATTTACAAGAACTCGTTTTGACGTAGGATCTTTCACGTAGAAAACTTGAGATGCTTGTTGAACCATTATAAATGGCTCATCTCGATACCCTATCTTTTGAAAGTCCACTAGTGTGAATCCTGAATCATCAATTTTAACCCCACTTTTATTGTCAACCCATTTACACTTGAAAACTGGAATGGAAAACTTAGTGTAGTCAATCTCCCATATCTCTTCTATAAACCCATAGTATGTCATTGATCCAAGTACTGGATTTGTATCTTTCGAAGTCGAAAACTGCATTGACTCGGCTTCAAGAGTAACACCAGAATTTTGAACTGTACTCTTTGTTGGGTTTAATAGTGCCAAAGTTCAAGAGGGGGGGTGAATTGACCTTTTAAAACTTTCTCGCAGAAACAGTGTTTAACACAGTTTTACAGAAAATAAATCGATTTATGTGAAAATGAACAGATTTATTTCAGCACTGTTTTTGTTTGAAACGCTTTTAATACAGCAAGGTTAATCACAAGACTATGCAGATGGATTTTCCAGATGCACACACACAGATATCAGATTGAAAAACAGTGAAACACCAAAACAGCAAACTTCAGTTTCAAGCAAGTGATTAAGGTTCAATTGATAGCATGTTAGTTAATTGAGTAACCTTTGCAAACAACCTGTTCCAGTGGTTTTTAATAGACTATGAGTGTTCTTCTTGATGACAAGCAATTTTCCAGAAATTAAGAACAATGAATCACAGAACAGCAAGCTTCAACTTTAAGCAATTGTTTAAGGTTCAATTAATAGCTTTGACAGTTTCTTGAGCAACCTATCACAGTCAATCTGTTCCAATGGCTTTTAGCAGATTATATATGTTCTTATCAGATTCAAACAACTTTTTTAGAAATCAAGAACAGTATGCACAGTGCCCAGAAAGAACAGATTTATTTTCAATTGAACAGATTTATTTCTTTGCTGTTTTATCAATTATGCAGAAACGAAATTGCAGAGAGTGAGAGAGAATGAACACAGGCAGTTATACTGGTTCACTCAACTGAGCTACATCCAGTCTTCACCAACAACAGGTGGAAATCACTAACACACAGTACAACCAAGTACAATTCCCACTGTTCTTGAAACCTACAAGAACTTAGGTACTCTTGCTGAAAAAACCTATTTCAGCACACACACACCCACTCTTCAAGAACACCTATCAAGAAGAGTGTTCAACCAAACTATTACAAAAATGAGATGTGAAACGACTACACCTGATTGAGGATACACAGATCTGCCTTAAACCAGTAGGCAAGATTGCTAGAACAGTAGCTGCACCTCACACCAAGCTTTTAGAACCAAACCAAGAACAAACACTTTGTGATTTTCGAAATCTTTGAAGAACAAATGCTAATCCTTTGTAAACACTTAACTCTCTGCTGTCAAAACTTGTTTTTGCAGATGTATGAATTGTTATGAAACTCAGAAACAAGTTTGCATTTTATAGAAAGCCAACTTATAACAGATTTTTGAAAAGCAGTTAAAGCTGTTATAAAATGAACAGATTGAAAATAAAATGAACAGATTTATTTTCAAAAGCAGTTAGAGAATTTGTTAAGAGAGGAGACTTAGTCAACCATTCTGGTGCTGAGATAAAACTGAAAAGCGTTTAAGCTTGACATGGCACCAGAGACAAAAAGAATCTATTCATTTACAGATGAACAGATTTATTTTTCAAAACGAAAACAGAGAAAGTTTAACAATTTAAAACTCAGTCGTTTTGAAAAGAAGAAGACTTAGTCAAAATACCTGATGCACAAAATCTAATTTTTACAAGACTTAGCCAAGACATCAGTGACAAAAATGAATCTGTTTATTTAGAAAAGAACAGATTTATTTTTATGCAGTAAACGTGTTTTTGTGTAAAACATGTGAAAAACAGTTTAAGAAAACTTATGCTTGTTCTTAACACATGGCCAGTGGTTATGAGGTGAGTTACTCAGCAAAAAGCCCACTCTTAGACAACCTCTAAGCACTACCTAAGACATACTTAAAGCAAAGCAAAATACAAATGAAATGTATATAAGTCTTCATCAAACACTACATATAAGTCTTCATCAAACACTACATATAAGTCTTCATCAAACACAATCTTGAAGGGGCAACAACCATCTTCAACACTCTTTTCATCCATGGACTTCGTGTAAAATATACAATTATTCACTTCGTACGCTGTACATGAGATGACATCAAACTTCAATCCAGCAGCCAACTAGGTCAAGGTCTCTGATGCCGTTGAATCCTTGAACACCTCGTCTTTAAACCAAGGCATGAAAGTTCTATTATGTTCCATCAAGACCCATTTCTCTGCTTGTCTTGGGTTATTTGCCTTCACAATGGCTTTATGAGCTTCTATGTAAGGTACAACTTCATCTGTGTTATTCAATATGTACAAATGTGCTTGCAAGACTTCTGATCGAGATTTGCTTACAATATTCACACCACGTAAACATTTACTTGTAGAACGCCTGTGGTGCCATGAATTAGCTGGAACACCTATTGGATTTGCTTTTGTCATGTACTCTGAAAAAAATTCAATACTTTCTTCAGCTATGTACCTTTCAATCATTGAAGCCTCTGGACGATAATGATTTTTCACATAACCTTTCAAAATTTTCATATACCGCTCAACAGGATACATCCATCTTAAGTACACTGGTCCACACAATCTAACCTCTCTTACCAGATGCACCACTAGATGAACCATGATATCAAAAACAGACGGAGGAAAAAACATCTCCAATTCACACAAGATAACAACAATTTCATTTTGAAGTTCATCTAGTTTTGAGGGATCAATGACTTTACAATAGATGGAAGAGAAAAATGAGCACAAACGGGTTATGGTATGTCTAACATTTTTTGGTAAGATCCCACGGATAGCTACCGACAACAACTGTTGCATCAAGATGTGACAATCATGAGACTTCAACCCAATTAACTTCAAATCTTGCATTGACACTAGGCTCTTCACATTTGAGGAATGTCCTTGTGGCACTTTCACACCTTTTAGACATTGACAAAAACTAATTTTTTCATCTTTTGACATTGTGTAACAAGCTGGGGGCAAATATGTACGCTTACCCATTTCTATGGGTGCCAACTCGCCGCGTATGTTCATCTCAATCAAATCTAAACGAGCATTTAGACCATCCTTCATCTTCCTGTTAATGTTAAGAAGTGTACCCATTAAGCTATCACACACATTCTTCTCAACATGCATTACATCTATACAATGTCTGACTTCTAACCTCGACCAGTACGGAAGATCAAAGAAGATTGATTTCTTCTTCCAAATATTTGTCACAGATGACTTTTTTTTGACTTACCGAAGGTGTGGTCTATGTTATTTACCTTTTCGTAAACCTCAACACCGGTTAATGGAGTTGGTGGACCACTACCCTTTTGGTGTCCATTAAAGGCTTTTTTCAACCTCCGGTAAGGACGATGACTTCTAAGAAACCTCCGATGCCGGAGATATACTGTTTTCCTTCCATGTTTCAATTGTTGAGAAGCAGTGTCTTCTTCGCATATTGGACACGCTTTGTGACCCTTAATACTATAACCTAATAAGTTACCATATGCCGGAAAGTCATTGATGGTGCAAAATAACATGGCATGAAGCTTGAAAGTTTCATTAGCAAATCCGTCAAATACTTCAACACCCTGGTCCCACATTAACTTCAAATCTTCAATTAGGGGACTTAGATAAACATCAATATCATTCCCTGGCTGTTTCGAACCGGATATCATCATAGACAACATCATGTATTTTCGCTTCATGCACAATCAAGGAGGTAAGTTGTAAATAACTAGTAATACAGGCCATGAACTGTGATTTGTACTCATATTACCAAACGGATTCATTCCGTCTGTAGCTAAACCAAGTCGGATATTTCTTGATTCTTTACCAAACTCTGGAAAGTCATCATCAAATTTCTTCCATTGAATAGAACCAGCTGGATGTCGGTACATGCCATCGCATTTCCTCTCATCTGAATGCCATCTAAGATTCTTAGCATCGTCTGGGTTGGCAAACAAACGCTTCATCCTTGGAATGATGGGAAGATACCACATAACCTTCATTGGGGGTCCATGCTTTTCCATCTCATCAATAGAATCATCATCTTTTTGTTTCAACTTATAACGTGATAACCCACACCTCGGACAACTTTTCAACAATTCAAAATCTTTTTGTTTCAACTTATAACGTGATAACCTCCATCATGACCACTAATAATCGCATTACGCTGCGCAAATTATATAAATTCCTCTACTCCCCTTTCGTACTCATCCCTTATACGAATAACATTAATCCAACCTCGATCCATTATATATTCTGGAATAGTTAGGATTTTCTAATAATTAGTATTCTATCTCACACATTTGCCGAGGGTCGAACACCCCCGGACTCAATCCAAACACGATAATTCTATTCTAAAAGTAACAACTAACATAACATAAAACTTTTATTAAAACGTAATTAACAACTAACTTAATATATAATATAAATTTAAGAAAATACAAATTATATAATACAAATTTATATATAATAATATATAAAATATAATACACAAAAATATAAATTCAAAATATTAAATAAAAATTCAAAAAAATTTAAATAGAACACCAACCTTTCCGTGAACCAAGGTTGCTGGTGATCGGAGTGGCAAAGGCACGCGACAACGGCGGCGGCGGAAGCGGTGGCGGTGGCGGAGCAGGGACAAACCAGTGAAGACCAAATATGAAGCAACAAATACAATGGAACAGTAACCTAAAATGCCAATGCGCCAACGAAGTAAGGAACGAAAATGCCAATGCCAACGAAGTAAGGAACGAAAATGAATGAATGAACGAAACTTACAATGGTGAAAAGGAAGGAAAATGTAGAGAGGACGTGAGCGCAAGAACAGTGGAAACGAAGGCCAGAGCGGAGAAGAAAGTGAAAGTCTGAAACTGGAGTGGCGCGCTTCAAATTTTTAGGGTAAAAAGCATTTACAAATGTGGTTTTACTCTAGAACCGCATTTGTAAATCAAATTAATTTCAAAAATGCCACCACGTTTTTTACAAATGCGTTTAATCGCAAACCCGCACTTAATAAGGAGTATTCTTTTAATCTTTTTGCACTAGTGATTCTAGCTTTTATCAAAATTGTGAATCTCTTGAAAAGAAAGTCCATTATCTTTTAAAAACTGTGGACAAGTTTTCCAAAGGCCAATCAAACTTCGAAAATGTTCTTGCATCTCAAATGTGTTATTGGAAAAGTTGGACTGGGTTTTAATCCAAACAACAAGAAAAGATCAGTTTCAAAGCCATTTTTAAGTTTCTTTGAAGAACAATCAATTGATTTATTGAAACAACCGCTTGTTTCGTGCTTTTACTGCATGAGAAGGGGTCACTTTATTAGATTTTGCAAAGCAAAAAGGTTTTTTGTTCCAAAAGATATTTTGAAATGGGCTCCTAAGGACTCTAACGTTCCTAAGGTTCCTACTAACATCATTGGACCCAAATTTATACAGGGACCAAATCTTGCTTCTTAACCTTTTCTTGTAGGGATCCTTAGCAACCAAGAATCACTTTTGGATTTGAAGAATGACCGCCAAAGGGAAAAGCATCAAGAGTAAAGTTAATCTTTATGCCTACATTTTTCAATTGCATATGTCCTGCAGGGTTCTTCGAAAGTCAAGACACATCTTTAGCACGTGCATAGTGGTTGCTCAAAAGAGAAACTTTAAAAATAAAGTTGTAATCTTTGTGGTGAGTCTTGAAAGAATTCGTTCACAATTTGCATTTGCATTTCCTTAGTTTGTTCTCATAATAGTTACAAATTAAATGTAGCTTGGTTGTTAGTGTGCTTGGTCATAACACTCACTTTTAGGTTTTGAATCTGGATTTTTGATGGAGTACAATAAAGAAAAGGCTGTAATGGCCAAGGAAGTTGCTAAACAGAGAATGCGAAATAAAGATTTCAATGGGGCTAAAAAATTTGCTCTTAAGGCTCAACAGTTATATCCTGAACTGGAGAATATTAATCAAATGATTATTGTTTGTGATCTGCATTGCTTTGCTGAGTAGAAATTGTTTGACAATGAGATGGACTGGTATAAAATTCTTCAAATTGAGTTGACAGTTGATGATACAACAATTAGAAAGTAATATAGGAAGTTTTCCCTCCAACTTTATCCTAAAAAAAACAAGTTTGTTGGTGCATAAGTTGCGTTTAAGCTGATTGGGGTTGCTTATATTGAATCAGCTACTACAGGCTATACAAAATGGTGACCCTTCCTGGACTGGCTATGTTGTGCCTTCTCAATATTTCTTAGAGTGGTCTTTGGAGTGTTATGTGAAGCTCAATATTTCTTGGAGTGGTCTTTGGAGTGTTATCTGAGGCTCAATATTTTCATAATGTTATGCGTGTTGGTTTCAGGTTAAGATCAACATTGGTGGTTGTTGTATTCCGCAAGTCTCTAAGGCTTACTCATGAATCACGAAAGCAATTTGTAACTAGAATATTTGCTCTTAGCAAAAGAAAGAATATTTCTACCAAATCCACCTCTTGATCCAATTTTAATTGCAAAGGCTAAGAGCCCTACATTGTCAAACATAAATCTGGAAAAACTTGTTTGTTGTATAGTTGCAGTTGTTGGGAGTACAGAAGAAGATGATCAGAACACCATTTTGCAGAAGTTGGAATCCTGTCTAGAAAAGCAATCGGTTGATTTTGCGAAACAACTTGTTGAAATTTTGCACCAGAATGATCTTCTCAAAAAATGAAGAATTCTTAGAGATGTTTCAGTGGCCAACATCCTAATCATGTGTACAAGCTGAAAAAGGCCTTGTATGGACTCAAACAAGCCTCAAGACTGTGGTATGAGAGGCTTAGCAATTTTCTCTTATCTCATGGTTATGAGAGAGGAAAAATTGATAAGACTCTTTTTATTAAAAAGTCAAAATCTGCCATCATTTGGTTTAAATTTATGTTGATGATATCATATTTGGTGCTACTAATGATTGCCTATGTGAGGAATTTGTGGCAGCTATGCAGGGGGAGTTTGAGATGTCTATGATGGGAGAGTTATCCTTCTTCTTAAGGTTGTAGGTTAAGCAATCAAAGGATGAGATCTTCCTAAGCCAAACCAAGTACTCCAAGGAGATTCTCAAAAAGTTTGAGATGGAAAACTGCAAAGAGGCATCCACACCAATGTCAACAAGCTGCTATATGGATATTGATTTGGTGGGAACAACAGTGGATCAAACCAAATTCAGAGGATTGATTGGTTCTTTGCTTGATCTCACTGCTAGCAAGCCTGACATCATGTTTACAGTTTGTCTATGTGCTAGATTTCAATCAAATACAAAACAATCTAACTTTAAGGTTGCAAAACGAGTTCTAAAACAGCAGCTTGAAGACTTTGGCCCGAAGGTCAACAAGGTGCCTTTGCTTTGTGATAACACAAGTGTTATCAACCTCACTAAAAATCAAATTCAGAATTCAAGGACTAAGCACATTAAGATCCGCCACCACATTATAAGGGATCATGTGAGCAATGGGGATTGTGAAACTCAGTTTATTGAAACTGAAAAGAACCTTGCAGATATCTTCACTAAGTCACTGCCTAAGGACATGTTTTTCTTCTTAGGAAATGATAGAGATCAAATAAGGGAGGATTTTACTAATGGAGGAAGAGGTCATTCACCCAAACATTTGAAGTTCTTCCTTCTAGTCTTCTAAAAAATTAAAGAAGAATTAAAATAAAGAGAGGACCAAACCTAAAGCCAAAAGAAGACTCAAGAATGGACTTCAATTAATATTTCTCTTTATAGTTTCTTTTGTTTAAATTTGTAAATAATATAGAATAGTGTTTAGGTAGGTGTTAAGAGGGAAACCTAAAGATACCTCTTGTGTAAAGCATCTTTAAATATTAGCTTTAGAAAATTCTAGAAAGATATCCCTTCCTCCTTCACTTTAGGCGCTAGAAGTGGAAGAGTTACAAGGGAACTTTAGTTAGCTTCTTTTGTAAGCCTCTTGTACTTTCATGACTGGTCCTTCTCCTATATAAGGAGGGCTTGAGTCTTTCTAATACAGATTTGATATTTTGAGTAAAGAAATTCTCCCAAATTGGTGAGTGATTGAGAGACTTGTGTCTTCTCTTCTTCTAGTCTCATCTTGAGTGCATCTTGGAACCTCAAGTGGCGGCATCTACACTCATCTTGGAGCCTTACATCCTTCAAGTGGCGTGTTCATCTCCAAGAACTCCAACCACATAAGTTCCCTATTTCATTTCATCTTCTTCATCCATTTTCCCTTCATTCCAAATTACCCATTTTTGTTCTACTTGTTTGTTTTCACTTTCAATCGATGCAATCTCTTCCTTATGATGTCCTCTTTCATTTTGTGCACTTATATTCAATTTTAATTGGTGCAAATTGGTTGTTCTTGCTATTTTTGTGACGTCCTCCATGGGTATAATTGCTATATGTAGTGTTCTTGAGTTTCTATCCATGGGTTGTTGTTCAAAATAGGTTTCTATGTGAGTTTGGCTTGGTTACTTGTGTTTTGGTGAGTTCTTGAATGTTAAGAACATTGATCCAATTCTTAAAAAGTGCCTAATCATATTCCAACTCAAGTTGAATCCATAACATGTCCTTAGAATATCCCTATCATGTTATTGGAATCATGTCAGGAAATGAGTTGGGTATTCTTGATTCTCAAGTTCTTTCTTAGTTATGTTTTTTATCCCTTCTCTTATTCTATTTGTGAAGATAAATAGGGGGATGTGGTTTCTATGTTGTACCTTGCAATTACACTGTATGGTTTCTTATGCTGCCATATCTTTGATAACTCTTATCTGCACCTTATTCACCACTATTTTCACACTATTTTTCTGGTTTTTTTGCTTGAAAGCTTATGCAGAGAATTGGTCTTTATATGCTTGTTAAACTTGGGTTATCTTGCTGCTATGTATGCCTTGTATGTGCACAATTTCTGTTTTGTAGAATCTATCAAATTCAAAAATAACAACACAAGCAAACTTGGGATTTGTCTTCATCAAATAGGGGGAGATAATGGTGTGGTTTCTGTGTTGCACCTTGCTGCTACACTCTATAGTTTCTTATGCTGCTATGACTGTTGCTGTACCGCCCTGGTGGACGGGTGTGATGACATGGCATCCTGCTACAGTGTAGGCATGTTGACAAGGCGCCAGGTTGGCAGATAGGAAGGGAGTCGGGAGGCACGTGTGGTCGCCGATTGTTAAGTGGGCGTGTTCCGATTTCCAGTTTAGCAGAATAGGCGATCGCCAGGTTGAAGATGAAGTCGCCAGATGTAGACTCAGGCGACCAAGCAGTCGGAGATCGCCAGAATAAAGCACATCGCCGAAGACGAAGGAGAAGCAGATTATGAAGGCGGCCGGCGAGACCACAGGGAAGGTGTATGAAGGCCCTAACTCGCCAGTTTCAGTAGAGATCGCACTCCTAAGTTAGCTATGCACTGGGCAGTACCATGCATAAGTAACTTAGCCAAAATAAGAGTAGAAGCAGCGCCAAGTCAGGGAGCCTCCAGATGATGGCACGTGTACAGTTGGATGCGAGCCACGTGTCCAAGTCTGTAACTGCCAGGAGAGAGAAAACCACCAGGTATATAAGAGTTCTTAACAGACTTTCTGAGGTACGCACGTTCAGTTCATACACTTTACGCTTGCGAGTGAGAGAGGATTTGCACGGTTCTCGTTCTTAGTATTTGGTGATACCGTCATTGACTTGAGCGTCGGAGTGCGATCGGCCGCAGCGGCGCCGTATCGTTTCTTTGCAGGTTCTTGAGATAGATCCCGAAGAGGAACGGAGGTGAGAAGTGGTGCGCACGTCGATCCTTTGACGAGGCATTCTCCAGCGCTCCGGTCAACAGGCAGGATCATCAGGCGCCCACCGTGGGGCCGTGTAAAGCTTGCTCCCATCCACAGCGTGAGTTCGTGGAAGTTTTCGAGGTTTTCGGCGTGGTTGTGTGCTGGTGCAACCGCCGTTCGTAGTTTCTTTGAGTTTCGTTCAGTGAAGTTTGCGTTTTGAACCGTTCGTTTGGCTTTTCGATCGGTGGATTCGAGTTCTTTCGTTTGCTTGGTTGATTCGCGGGGAAACGGTGTTTTTTGGTGAAGCTGTGGTTTTCTTCGAAGGTTTGCGGTGTTCTTGGGTTCTTGCGCAGTTTCTTGAGTTTTCTCCGATCGATCGCTGATTCGATCGTGGTTGAAGTGTTGTTTGCTGTATTTCTGTGGTTCGCTGAAGTTAATGAGAAAAATGAGAAGCAATCGTTCCAGTCTCGTGGCGCCTGTCGCAGCTGAAGGCGACGCCGCCATGACCATGGCGCAGATGGCAGAGATGATGCGCTCGTTGCAGGCAACTGTGGAAGCCTCGCGCGTCGAGCAGGCAAGGATACATGAAGACCTGGTCGCCTCTCGCGCCAGGAACGAGGAGCTCAGCAAGGTAACTGAGGAGCTGCGTCGAGCTCTTCAGGAGCAGCAGGGACGTTCTTCTGCTGAAGAGGTGGCACCGTCTACGCCACCTCGTGTTTTCCCAATGCCTTTTGTTCAGGCGATTACCGACACGCCTATTCCCACGAGTGTGGTTCCGGTTAAAGCTGTTTTTACCGGCGTGGAGGATCCAGAGGCTCATCTGACCACGTTCCACACGCAGATGATGCTGTCGGGAGGGTCAGACGCCGTCTACTGCAAGATGTTCGTGAGTACGCTCCAGGGAACGGCGATGGAGTGGTTTGTGAGCCTGCCTAATGGCCACATAACCAATTTTCAACAATTCTCAAAAATCTTTGTCGAGCAGTACATTGTGAATAAGGCACCGCCGAGGGTGTCCTATGATCTGTTTGATATAAGGCAGTACCATGGGGAGTCCCTCAGAGACTACCTCAATCGCTTCGGCGCGCAGATGGTCAGATCGCCGGCCAAGGATGAAGAAATGCTGGTCTATGCCTTCAAGAAGGGCGTGCAGCCAGGGCCATTCTGCGAGGCCTTGATCAGGGCTCATCCAGCGACGTTTGCTGAAGTCAGGCGACTTGCGGTGGCCCACATCGTCGACGAGAGTGAAGTCGCCGAGAAGAGAGGCAGCGTGGCTCCCGCCAGACCACGCGCCCGGACCAGGATTTAGCCGCAGAGGGTGCTGGAAACGGCGGCGACGGCCAGGAAAGACCAAAGGACTCGCTATCCTTACGATAGGAGAAATAAGGGAAGAAGCCAAGCGCGCCAACAACCAACACGCCAACAACCAGCACGCCGGGAATACAATCGCCCGCCTAAGCACAAATTCGTCATGGGACTAGCGGACCTGATCGCTATCCCTAACATATCTGCTAGGTTGAAGGCGCCCGAAAAGGTGGGAGACAAGGTGCTGGGGTCAAAGCCGGACGCCTGGTGCGAGTTCCACCAGTGTTTTGGCCACAACCTGGACTCGTGTTTGTCTTTAGGATACCAGCTCGACGATCTGGTTAAGAGCGGGTTCCTAAATGACTATCTGCTGGACAGGAGGACGGGGGGAGATCCACACCATTGCAGGGGGTTTCTCAGGTGGTGGATGCACCGCATCGCAGAGGAAAAAGTATGCGCGATCGGTGATGGCAGTGGACATGTTTGAAGATCACTCGCCGGAGGTGGACATTACGTTCACAAAGCAGGATCTTAGGGACGTTGTGCCTCACGACAACGATCCCATAGTTATTTCGTTGATAACAGCAGGAAGGAAGGTCCACCGAGTTCTGGTGGACCAAGGAAGCTCGGCAGACGTGATGTTCTGGCCGACTTTCACGCAGCTGGAATTGCCCCTTGACCAGCTAAGGCCCTATGGAGGGTGCTTATATGGTAAAAGAACTGTGTATATGTGTGTGTGTTGTCTCCTTTGGGCAAAAATGTTCTCCCGTCACTTGTACGTAATCTCAAAGCACGGGCAAGCAACCAGAGAGTTTCTCGTAAATTTGCCAAAGGTTCCAACCCTTTTTCCGACATCCCCAGCGCTATTTAAACTGCCCCAGCATTTAAAGCGCCTTAAAGCGCTTTTAATCTCTAACGTAACGCACTCATTAAAGCGCTTAATTACGAAACGTAGCACATTTAAGACGTTGAAACGCTCGGGAGCCCTAATAGTACCAGAATGCTCGAAAGGGAAACTGTATTGAATATCTTTAATTACCTGGCACCTGACTAGAGGGTGTTTCTATTCTGGCATGGCTGTCGTACACGTGGAGGGCCTCACGACGCGATGACCCCATCTGGGGGCGTTTCTACCCATCTGGGGACGTTTCTACGTGTGAGTCCTCCTGGTTGGGAGTGCTACTGCGCTAGGGGTGGCTTTTTGGGTGCCAACTCATGCGCCCAAGTATCTAGCCACTTCCTCTGAGAGCGTATCTGCCTTCCTCTCGCACCCTGCACCCGGTTATCCTGGGCGTGACCTTCCTCTTGGGTCGTATCTGTCCCGAAGGCGTCTCTGGGGTTGCAGGGGTACTTCACGAGTCAGGCTGCCCTTCACTGGTATTATCACTATGGCCTTGAAGCCACCTTTTCCTTCTCTTTATCACTTTCCCGAGATATCGGGTCCTGAGGCTTCCCACGGCGTCGCTCCCTCCATGGTATTTCCTACCCATGGGTATCGGGGAACCATACTGTGATTGCCTTACTTTTACACTGTTTGATCTGGCCACGCCCTGGCTGGGCGACGCCTCCACCCGGGCGACGCCTCCACCCGGGCGACGCCTTGCCTTGGCGACACCTTGTCCTATCTTGGCGACGCTTCCTCTTGGCGTCTCTACACCTGGGCGACACCTTGAGTTGACTTTGACTTTCCAGTCGTTGACTTTGACTTAGTCAACGCCCTGATACGGGACGGTACAGTTGAGGTCGCGCACAAAGACGTCCCAGGTCAACCGGACGGAACAGTTAATTATATTTTAAACCTAAAGTGGTTGTTATCGCATGTGACGGTTAGGTCACATAAATACATTTGACCTAAGTGTGCATTTTAGGACACGTGCTAGAACAAGTTGCTTGCATTGTGAATAGATAACGTTGTACCATAAGTAAGGGTGCCCACGTGAACAGAATGTTTCCTTCAGTTAGCACCTAGAGATAAGTGGTGCCTCGTAGCATGTAGTTTTTCTGTTGTAATTTTATGCTTTCAGTTGAGATAAGATTCTCATGACAGAAAGTTGTTACAAGAGTAGTTATAAAAGGGGCATGAAGCCCCAGGTGTAGGTACACAGTATTTGAGTACTAGACTAAAGTTAAATACTACTTTTATTTTTATGCTCTCACTGACTTGATCGTCGAAGTGTGATCAACAGGTAGAACCCCTCTGTTTCAGTGGAGCCACTTTCTAGTGCAATTCAGGAGACGAAGGGTAGACTTCCAGACGAGACAACCTAGAAGCGGAGCTCCACCCAGGTCAACTGACATAGTGGTAAACCAACAAGAACATTTGGCACCCACCGTGGTGCATGATAAAATATGATCACATCCACGTTTCTGTTCAAGCTTTCCAACGAACATGAGGAGCATGAAACAAGGACCAGCGGGATCTGAAGGTAGTGAGGTCCTTACATTACAACAGTTAATGGAGATCGTGAGGGCTCTCCAGGAAGCCAACGAGAAGTACAGGATAGAGGCTAAAGCTGAGCAAGAGATATTGATGGTAGAACCCAAAGTCGAACATGAGAGAGTCATTGCAAAAGCTTTGGCCGAACAGGTGCTTAAGCAAGATCAGCTGATGGCAGAGATAGATGTTTCGTGTGCAAACGTTGAAGAATTGCACAAGACTAATAAAGACTTGCGCAAGAGTCTGGAACAACATGAGCAACGCTCTGCAAGGGAGCAAGGTTTGAATACGCTCTTGAGAGCTCATCCCAAGCCGTTTTCACAGGCAATCATGGATGAGCTGGTGCCGCCACACTATATTATGCCAAAGATAGTTTTCACAAGGGTAGAGGACCTTGAGAACCATCTTACGACGTTCAACGCCCAAATGATTATTTATGGGGGAACAAATGCGGTTCATTGCAAGATGTTCATGGGCACACTCACAGAAACAATTATGCAGTCGTTCAGTGGTCTTCCTGATGGCCACACCACCTCTTTTGACCAGTTTTCCGAGTTGTTCAGGGAACAATTCTCCGTCAATCAGGCCAAGCCTCCCATTCTATTTTTGGCATGAGAAAAAGGGAAGGGGAATCTCTGAAAAGCTACTTGAATAGATTATAGGCACTTACAATAAAGCTCTAGACTCATTACGAGGTCGTGATGGTAACACTTTTGAACAAGGAATCATGGTAGGACCTTTTCAGCGACTCACTGATCAGGAAACCGGAAGAAACATTCGCTAAGATATGGTGACGTGAAGATGAAGTTGCCCTCTCTTGATGGAGTGACCATCATCAGGTCATGAGGTGGAGGATGTGTGTCGACTTCACCGACCTGAACAAGGTTGTCCCAAGGATTCTTATCCATTTCCAAGTATAGACTCGTTGGTGGACAATGCTTCGAGTTGCCGACTATTGAGCTTTCTGGTGCGTGCATGGGATACCCATATTTTCAGTGTTTAAAGAAGTATAACCGGTTTGTATGGACAAAGAAGCCTTCATCAAGCTAAAGAAGTATTTGGCCAGTCCTCCCGTCCTTTGTAAGCCATTTCCAGGTATTCCTATTCGTCTTTATTTTGCAATTACAGATCGGGCTATTAGCTCGGTCATTGTGCAGGATCAAGGAAAGGTTCAAAGGCCCATCTACTTTGTGAATAAAGTGCTACAAGGGCTAGAGGTGAGGTACCAAGCCATTGAGAAGGTCGCCTTGGTAGTGGTGTTTACAGCTGGGTCGCTCCGTCATTATTTCCAGAGTTTAACTGTGATTGTGATGACAGACTTGCCCACTCGTAAGGTCCTCCAAAAGCTCGATATAGCAGGTCGGATGGTCCGCTGGGCAGTTGAGTTGTCCGAGTTTGATGTGTAGTATGAACCCCGAGGGCCGATCAAGGGCCAGGTGTATGTTGATTTCTTGGTAGAGTTGTCATCTGAGAGTCTCCAAATTGATCATGATGATTTCCTGTGGGTCTTTTTAGTGTACGGATCCTCGAACCAACAAGGGAGTGGAACAGGGGTCATTATAGAAGGACCAAGTGGTTTGTTGATCGAGCAAGCTCTAAGACTCACCTTCAAAGCCAACAACAACCAGGTTGAGTATAAAGCCTTGATAGTCGGGATGTTGCTAGCCAAGGAGTTAGGCGCTCGAACTGTGTTGGTGAAAAGTGACTCATTGCTAGTCACCAGACAGGTCGTACCAGGCTAAGGATCCCAGTTAGCCTCGTACCTCAGGTATGTCATGATTTCGAAAACAGCTTTCTCAACGTTTGAGCTAATGCATGTCCCAGAGAACAAAACTCCCGAGCCGACTTGTTGTCCAAACTGACAAGCTTGGGAAAGAAGGCCGGCAGTGGTTAGTCATTTAAGAGACCTTGAGAGAGCCAAGGACCACTGCAGGGGGACTAGTCGTGTTGAGATCTTGGGGGTGATTTCGGAGCAATGAAGAAGGCATCGGTCCTTGTCACAGGAGACTTTAAAAGTTCTAAGGATAACTACCTAAGAGGTGGAGGAGGAGGAGTCTTTGGAGGTGGAGGAGGAGGAGTCTTTGGAGGTGTTGCAGGTCAACATTGTGGAAACATGGATCACTCCTTACCAATGCTACCTGGTTGATGGTCTACTTCCTATAGATCCTACAGAGGCTAAGACAATCAAGAGGAATGCGGAAAGTATACGTTACTAGATGGCAAGTTTTTCCTTCATGGCGATACCCATCCTATCCTTACTTTCATAAGTGGGGATCAATGTACCAACATCATGGAAGAGCTCCACGAAGGTATCTATGGGAGTCATGGGGGGGCAAGAGCTCTCTTGCGAAGGTCGTCCGAGCTGGGTATTATTGGCCGGCCATGAAGGAGGATTGCGTGAAGTATGCATAGCGATGTGAACAATATCAGAAACATGTTGATTGGCATCACACACCTACCGAGGAATTGCAATCGATCTATAGCGCTTGGCCTTTTCATACCTGGTGAATAGATATATTGGGTCCTTTCCCATTAACGATGCGTCAAATGAAGTATCTCATAATTGCTATTTCATGAAGTGGATCGAAGCCGAGCCAGTTGCACAAATAACCACTCATAAGGTGCATCATTTTGTGTTGAAGAACATTGTATGTCATTTTGGAGTCCCTAGACACCTAGTGTGCGACAACGAAACCTAGTTTGCAAGCCACCAATTGCCCAAGCTATGCTCGGAGCTCGACATTAAACATATATTTGCTTCAGTATAGCATCCCCAGACGAATGGCCAGGTTGAGTCTGCTAACACAGTCTTGCTCAGAGGATTGAAGAGGAAACTAGAGAGAGCCAAAGGTACTTGGTCAGAGGAAGTTCCACGAATTTTGTGGGCTTATCATACTACTCTTCAGTCGACGACCAAGGAGAGGCCCTTCAGTTTGTTGTTGAAGAATCTAACGAAGGAAGAAAGGTGAATCAGGATCTGCTAGACGAAGTGCGCGAGCAAGCCCGCATTCGCTCTGAAGCGTTCAAAAGAAAGGTGAAGATGAAGCAGAAGACCAAGTTAAAGCCTCATCAATTTAGGGTTACCGACTTGGTGATACGAATGGCTCTTCCCTACCAACTGGAGAATAAGTTATCTCCAAAGTGGATCGACTCAGAACTAAGATTGTTTGGCTTAAGACAGATAAGGGGACCTTCCTCGGTGAGATGGTTCGGGTAGGCGCTCTATGTGAAGATCCCTCATCTATGAGTAGGTAAGGCGACCTGACTTGGTGTCAGTACGACCATCCCTATTCGGACACTCTACAGATGAGTATTGGGACTAAGTTGTCTCAATGGGTGATAGATCATCCAAGTTCAGGTGCGGTAAGATTGCCCGCCTATGCTTGCGCTAAAATAGAGTTGGCTTGGTGTATCATTTTAGCTTAGGGATTAGTGTAAGTATTAAATCAGTATGTTGTCAATGGATGCTATACTTATGTTAATCGTCTTTTACTACGTTAAACAACAAGGCATGCATTAGGTACACTAGTCGAAATTTGTTAAGTCAAATAGTTAGGCTAGCAAAGAAAGTTGCAATAATCGCGCATGAATAGAAAGTGCTTATAAATTAGAAACTGTAGTGATGTTCAAAGTGTTCGAAATATTAAGAAATTACAAGTAGAGTGGAGAGTAAGGTTACTCCTCCACAAGTTGGTTGTTGACCACGGTTTTACCCAGGCCAAACTTAGAGAAATCTATATCTGGATGAATACCTGAGGCTTGTTTTATGGTCGCCTAAAACACTACAAGGTAGGTATGGGCAACATCTTACTTGCATGCTTTAGTTCTCTTTGCAAACTCTTCATTCTGGTCGGACAACTCCTCTTTAAGCTTTGTAACTTCAGCCAAGAACTTTTCTTTCTCTGTTGCAGTCGTCTTGGTCATGTTAGGTGTTCCGTCCGGTTGACTGGGACGTCTTCGTGCGCGACCTCAACCGTCAGCTAGGGACTCCTTCCCACTGGTTACCTGTGGATTCCTGCAAAAAAGAGGACAAAGAGGCGCCCTAGCGGCCGTTTGCACTCCGACGCTCAAGTCAGCCAGCAAGAAACACCAAAACTGTGCACCTCTGTCTCTGAGCACCGCGTATGGCACTCTGAAGGTGGTAAAAAGAACTGTGTATTGTGTGTGTGTTATCTCCCTCAGGCAAAGATCTTTCCCCAGTCCCTTGTACGTAACCTCGAAACACGAGCAAGCCACTAGAGAGTTCTCGTGAATTTGCCTAAAGTTCAAACCCTGTTCCCAACATTCCCAGCGCTATTTAAACTACCCAAGCATTTAAAGTGCCTTTAATTACAAATGTAACGCACTTAATCAGCGTATCTAATTAGAAAACGTAGCGCATTTAAGACGTTGAAACGCTTGGGAGCCATTATAGTACCTGAACGCTCGAAACGGAAACTGTATTGAATGACTTTAATTACCTGGCACCTGACTAAAGGGTGTTTCTATTCTGACATGGCTGTCGTACACGTGGAGGGCCTCACGACGCCGTGACCCATCTGGGGGCGTATCTGCCCATCTGGGGACGTTTCTACGTGTGAGTCCTCCTGCTTGGGAGTGCTACTGCGCTAGGGGTGACTTTTTGGGTGCCAACTCATGCCCCCAATCATCTAGTCACTTACTTTGAGAGCGTATCTGCCTTCCTCTCGTACCCTGCACCCGGCTACCCTGGGCGTGACCTTCCTCTTGAGTCGTATCTGTCCCAAAGGCGTCTCTGGGGCAGCAGGGGTACTTCACGAGTCAGGCTGCCCTACGCTGGTGCTATCACTATGGCCTTGAAGCCACCTATTCCTTCTCTTTATCGCTGCCCCGGGTTATCGGGACCTGAGGCCTTCCCACGACGTCGCTCCCTCCATGGTCTTTCCTACCCATGGGTATCGAGGAAGTACACTGTGATTGCCTTGCTTTAGTACTGTTTGATCTGGCGACGCCCTGGTTGGGCGGCGCCTTCACCTAGGCAACGCCTTGCCTTGGCGATGCCTCTTCTTAACGACGCTGGCACTTAGGGTCTCTTCACCTAGGCAACGCCTTGTGTTGGCTTTGACCTCTGGTGTTGACTTTGACTTTGACCTTGACTTAGTCAACGCCCGGGTACGGGACGGTACACAAGCCCCCGAGTCTTAAGCCGAAGATTTGTCTTCAGCGTAAAGACTAAGGCCTCGCCCACGACGTCCACGTGCCACCCTGATGACGTGTCGCTCCCTGCTGGCTCAACAATTCTCGAATTATTGACGGGACACTCTCTGAACCATAGGAGTGCTCTTAATGACTGATTGGACATCTTCTGAAACGGGGAGAATAACACCTTTTGGGGCTACCCTTGATCGCGCGCCACGTAGCCCATCGCACGGCCAGCCTCTAGAGACCCTTGCGTTTCCCTTGGGCGATTGATCCTTTGACACGTGGCACGATCTCACGGCTCTTAGTTAGCGCCTCTTGGGTTGCAAAATGTAACGTTTAAGTTACCCCCAAACCCCGCGCTCACCCCACTGTTACATTCATTCCCTCTGCGTCTCTGCACTGTTCATCGTCTTCAAACCCCTTTTCTCTGCAATTGCTGTTTTCTCCTTCCTGTGCTCTTCTTCTGCCTTCACTTTGACATCAAAGGTATGATTTTCGAATACTCACGACTCTTCCCTTTCGTCGCTTTGTATGATTTATTGAACTGCCTGGGACTGTTGACATTCATGCATTACTACGTTCTTCCGCTTCTCCTTCCTTCTCTGTTCCCTTCTCCTTCTTTCTGGGTTTTCTCGTGTGGGTGATGTTTCCTGGGGTTCACTCCCCTTCCTATCATGGCTACACTTGTTAAAACCTTTTTCCTCTCTTCTTTCTCCAGCTATTTATTTACACCATGACGCGCACGAACGCGAAACCTGATTCCTCCCCCAAGACCCCCAAGTCTAACTACAAAGCCTACTACCCATGGGCCCCCGACGAGCTCTTGAACGAGTGTACCAGCCTGACTACCTTCCAGGACCTGGAAGCTCACCGTGGGGATCCCCATTTGTATAACTTTAACGCTTTCTGCCGCACTCACGACGCACACATATCCGTCCGTCCCAGCAGGCCTGGGGAACCTGTCTGCGTGGACGACAGACCTAAAAAGGGGAACCCTTTCTTCTTCATGTACCAGACGGTGTTTAAACGCGTAGGGGTGCGTCTCCCATTCACCCCCTTTGAACGGGAACTCCTCACCGAAATCAATACCGCCCCCGCCCAGCTCCATCCCAACAGCTGGGCATTCGTGAGGGGTTTTCAAATCCTTTGCGGGCACTTGGGCATCATTCCCTCCGTAGACGTTTTCCTGCATTTCTTCGAAATGAAGAAGTAGGGGAAAAGCTTCTGGGTAAGCTTTTCCGGGATCGTGGGCAGGATCCTCCTCTCCCTCTTCCAAAACTCTTACAAGAACTGGAAAGGGAAATTCTTTAGAGTGTGCAGCGCCAAGCACGACCCCACAGCCTTGGACGGCTTTCCCCTCTATTGGACGGAGCGCCCTAAGCTGCTTAGGGCCAAAGCCCTGGAAGAGCTATCTCCTACTGACAGGGAAGTAAGCAAGGCCTTGGCTGGGCTGGGGATCGTTTTTGATACTTTGAAGCTTGTTGCTAGCGAATACAATGCCCACGCCCTGACAACATACTTTGGTAAGGAGACTTTTCCCTCGTCCCCTTTGCTGTGAACACCCTGCTACCAGATGTTTGTTCCCACTGCTTCCTCCCCTGTTTCCCATGGTGCCATGTTACTCGCGTCTCACGCATCTATGTGCTTTGTAATTTTATATAGTTGCTTTGGCCCTAATTTCTGCTGTTTGGTCTGTTTTGATGTAGGATCGGTGATGGACGCCTCTAAAAGGATGATGCTGGCGAAAGCAATGAAGGAGGCTTGTGCCGCCAAGGCGGGCGCCTCCTCCGCCCCTGCTGCTGATCCGATCCCCCCACCAACTCTGTCACCGACACCTCCAATCACCGCCGAAGCCCCCCTAAGCTCATCTCCGTCATCTCCACATAGCCCCGAGGCGCTTCAGACTCTCAGCTCTCCTCTGCCCATCGCCGCCGTTCCCCTAGCCGCGGCCTCGTCGCCGGCTCCAACCCCCCTTGACAAAGGGAAACGGGTCTTGGAGATTTTATCGGACGATGAGGACTCGGAAGGTGTGGCACCCTTCAAGAGGAGAAAATCTGTGCGGGTTCCTCTTCTCCTAGAGGCGTCGCCCCAGGGAGGGAATCCCTTCATGGATGACCCTCCAAGCGCGACCTCACTTCCACCCACAACAGTCCAAGAGGAAGGGGACGAAGGTGCCGAGTCTGCCCCGCCCCCGCCACCGGTGGAAGTCTCCGCTTCCCCTGCTCCCGTCGCTGCCGCTGCCGTTGCCGCCCCCGATCTCATCGCCATCCCTCCTCCAATCATGCATCTGATGAGGGGCTTCAGTGGCGGAACTATGCCAGAGGGCACCAACAGGAAGGAAGGCATGCCCTTCTACTTGGGGGCCTTCTTGGCGGTGGCCCTTGAATGGCGCGCCCAGGCCAGGAATGCTGTCCTGCAAGCTCAAACTCTCCATGCCTTGGAAACAAAGGTAACTGCTCTGGAGGAAGAAAAGAAAACCCTGGGATGCCAGAATGAAGCTTACCAAACCTCCCTGAAGCAGGCGCAAGAGTCCAAAGCAGAAGCTGAGGGACAACTAGCAGAGGCGTTGGAGCTCCAGACTGACTTCTGTTGAAGATGGTTGCTGCTCCTTCAAGATTGTGTTTGATGAAGACTTTTATGTACATTACATTTGTATTTTGCTTTGTTTTAAGTATGTCTTAGGTAGTGCTTAGAGGTTGTCTAAGAGTGGGTTTTTTGATGAGTAACTCACCTCATAACCACTGGCCATGTGATAAGAACAAGCATAAGTTTTCTTAAACTGTTTTTCACATGTTTTACAAAAAACACGTTTACTGCATAAAAATAAATCTGTTCTTTTCTAAATAAACAGATTCATTTTTACACTGATGCCTTCGCTAAGTCTTGTGAAAAATAGATTTTGTGCATTAGGTATTTTGACTAAGTCTTCTACCTTTCAAAACGACTGAGTTTTAAACAGTTAAACTTTCTCTGTTTTCGTTTTGAAAAATAAATTTGTTCATCTGTAACTGAATAGATTCTTTTTGTCTCTGGTGCCATGTCAAGCTTAAACGTTTTCAGTTTTATCTCTGCACCAGAATGGTTGACTAAGTCTCCTCACTTAACAAATTCTCTAACTGTTTTTTGAAAATAAATCTGTTCATTTTATTTTCAATTTGTTCATTTTATAACAACTTTAACTGTTTTTCAAAAATCTGTTATAAGTTGGTTTTCTATAAAATGCAAACTTGTTTCTGAGTTTAATAACAGTTCATACATTTGCAAAAACGAGTTTCACAGCAGAGAATCAAAAGTTTACAAAGGATTAGCATTTGTTCTTCAAAGATTTCAAAAATCTCAAAGTGCTTGTTCTTGGTTTGGTTCCAAAAGCTTGGTGTGAGGTGCTGCTACAGTTCTAGCAATCTTGCCTACTGGTTTAAGGCAGATCTTTGTATCCTCAATCAGGTGTAGTCGTTTCACTTCTCATTTCTTGTAATAGTTTGGTTGAACACTCTTCTTGATAGGTGTTCTTGAAGAGTGGGTGTGTGTGTGTGCTGAAATAGGTTTTTTCAGCAAGAGTACCTAAGTTCTTGTAGGTTTCAAGAACAGTGGGAATTGTACTTGGTTGTACTGTGTTTTAGTGATTTCCACCTGTTGTTGGTGAAGACTGGATGTGGCTCAGTTGAGTGAACCAGTATAACTGCTTGTGTTCACTCTCTCTCACTCTCTGCAATTTTGTTTCTGCATAATTGATAAAACAGCAAAGAAATAAATCTATTCAATTGAAAATAAATCTGTTCTTTCTGGGCACTGTGCATACTGTTCTTAATTTCTGAAAAAGTTGTTTGAATCTGATAAGAACATATATAATCTGCTAAAAGCCATTGGAACAGATTGACTGTGATAGGTGACTCAAGAAATTGTCAAAGCTATTAATTGAACCTTAAACAATTGCTTAAAGTTGAAGCTTGCTGTTCTGTGATTCATTGTTCTTAATTTTTGGAAAATTGCTTGACATCAAGAAGAACACTCATAGTTTGTTAAAAGCCACTGGAACAGGTTGTTTGTAAAGGTCACTCAATTAATTAGCATGCTATCAATTGAACCTTAATCACTTGCTTGAAATTGAAGTTTGCTGTTTAGTGTTTCACTGGTTTTTAATCTGATATCTGTGTGTGTGCATCTGGAAATTCTATCTGCATAATCTTGTGATTAACCTTGCTGAATTAAAAGCTTTTGAAACAAAAACAGTGCTGAAATAAATCTGTAAAACTGTGTTAAACACTGTTTCTGCGAGAAAGTTTTAAAAGGTCAATTCACCCCCCCTCTTGAACTTTGGCACTATTAAACCCAACAATTGGTATCAAGAGCTAGGATTTGTATTTTAATCAAGTTTGTTTGTAATAATGTCTGAGTTTAATGTGCTTTTTGCTGAAGGTTCTACTGTTAATAGACCACCTATGTTCAATGGAATGAATTATGCATTTTGGAAAGTTAGAATGAGAATTTTCATGGAATCCATTGATGCATTAATTTGGGAAGCTGTGGTCAATGGACCTTATGTGCCAATGCAGGTTGTCAAGGATGAAGAAGTGGTAAAGCCAAGATCAGAATGGAATGAGACCGAAAGGAGGAAGGCTCAACATGATCTTGTGGCCAAGAACATCATAACCTCTGCATTGACAATGGATGAGTTCTTCAGGATATCCCAATGTAAGTCAGCTAAGGAGATGTGGGAAGTCTTAGAAGTGACTCATGAGGGTACTGAAGATGTGAAGAGGTCAAGGAAACATGCTCTCATCCAAGAATATGAACTGTTCAGAATGCAACCCGAGGAGAGCATTGCTGATGTGCAGAAAAGATTCACCCATATTGTGAATCACCTCACTGGCTTGGGAAAAGAATTTGACAGAGAGGAACTCAACATAAAGATATTGAAGTGCCTCGACAGAAGCTGGCAACCAAAGGTGACAGCTATCTCTGAAAGCCGTGATCTGTCAAAGTTGGTAACTGCTGCACTGTTTGGAAAGCTGATGGAGCATGAGCTAGAGCTCAAAAGACTCAAAGAGCAGGAAACAACAGAGAGAAAACCCAAAGGTCTTGCACTGAAAGCAACTGAATTGGATGAGATCAAGGAGGAAAAAGAAGATGCTGAAGATGATGACACAATCAGCCTTCTTACAAAAAGATTCAGCAAATTCCTGAGGAAGAAAAGCAAAAATAGGAACCAACAAAAAAAAAGGTATCCTAAACCCAATGATTCAAATTCCTCTAAATATACTTGCTTTGGCTGTGGCAAAACAGGGCATATCAAAACAGATTGTCCAGACAATCAAACAAGGGACAAATCTACCAGCAAGAAATTTGAAAGGAACAAGGGAAGAAGAGCCTACATCTCATGGGAGGAAAATGAAGTATCCTCAACCAGCAGCTCTTCAACAGAAGATGAGGAGAACAATTTGTGTTTCATGATGAAGGATGAGGAGTCAAGCTCTGAATCAGTAAGTAATTTTTCTGCTGATTCTGATAACTATGATGATTTGCTTGCTGCCTTCAAGGAAACACATGATGAAGCCAATAGGCTAGCTGTAATATGCAATAAGCTGCAAAAGGTAAATAATGTGCTTGCACCTAAAGTAAAAACACTTGAGGAAGAATTGCATAAAGCCAAAACAGATTTGGTAAGCCTTGAACTAACTTGCTTGCATGCCTCTATTAAATCATGTGAAAACTGCAAAAAATTGGAAAAACAAGTGGAGTATTTGCTGAAAACCCTTTCCAATTTCACCAAGGGAAGAGAAAACCTAGAGTCTCTCCTTGGATCAGAGAATGCTTTTTTCAATAAGAATGGACTTGGTTATACCCCTGGAAATGTAACCAATGTCAAAAAGCTTTCATGTTTTTTTGTTCCAGCAAAATCAGTTTTTTCAGCCTTTAACAGTGGCAAAAAGGCATCTCATTTAACCTGTTTTTACTGCATGAAATATGGTCATACATCTAGGTCTTGCATTGCTAGAAAACATCTTGTGCCTAAGAACTTAGCAAAATGGCTACCAAAGAGAAGGTTTTAATCTGTGCTGGACCCCATACTGTAAAGGGTACCATTTGTATCATCTTTGTTCTGTTTTGCAGATAGGAAGCAAGAAAAATCAATGGTACTTGGACAATGGCTGTTCCAAACATATGATTGAAGATCTTACAAAAATTCACTAGCTTGGCTGAAAATTTGTATGCTTTAGTTGTTGTGGATGATTACTCTAGATTTACATGGACTCTATTTCTTGCACATAAACATGATGCTTATTCTGCCTTTAAGAGATTAGCAAAAATTCTGCAAAATGAAAATGGTTGCTGCATAAAATCTATTCGAAGTGATCATGGGGGAGAGTTTCAAAATGCTAAGTTTGAAAGGTTCTGTGAGAAGCATGGGATAGCTCATACCTTTTCAGCCCCTAGGATACCCCAACAAAATGGTGTAGTTGAAAGGAAAAATAGATCACTAGAGGAACTTGCTAGAACTATGTTAAATGAATCTAAGCTTCCTAAGTATTTTTGGGCTGATGTTGTTTATACTGCAGGTTATGTCTTAAATAGGACCTTAATAAGACCAATTCTTAAGAAAACCCCATATGAATTGTATAAGGGCAGAAAACCTAGTGTAAGCCACCTTAGAGTATTTGGGTGTAAATGCTTTGTATTGAATAATGGCAAAGAAAATCTTGGTAAGTTTGATGCTAAATCTGATGAAGCTGTGCACATTGGTTATGCTTTGAATGGTCATGCATATAGAGTCTTCAATAAAGGGTTGCTCATAGTAGAAGAATCAATGCATGTTATTTTGATGAAACTGATCATAGTATATCTAAAACTGCTGCTGATGAACCTGACAGTAATGAATTTAAATCTGTTTTAAATCAAAATGAATCGATTCATTTTGATACTGCTGATACACATGCTATACAAGAATCTACTGCAGCTGCAGGTTTGCCAAAAGAGTGGAAAACCCCAAGAGACTTAACCCTTGATAATGTCATTGGGAACATTGAGAAATGAGTGTCAACTAGAAAATCCTTGAACAATTTCTGTGAAGCAATGGAATTTGTATCTCAAGTTGAACCCAAGAATTTGAATGAAGCTCTCAAGGACAGCAACTGGATTTTAGCTATGCAAGAGGAACTGAATCAGTTTGCTCTTAATGAGGTCTGGACTCTTGTTCCTAGAATACCAGAGATGAATGTAATTGGAACAAAATGGGTATTTAGAAACAAGATGGATGAGCATGGAGTGATCACCAGAAACAAGGTTAGGCTTGTAGCTAAAGGGTACAATCAAGAAGAAGGAATAGACTATGATGAGACATATGCACCAGTGGCTCGGTTAGAAGCTGTTAGACTGCTGCTTGCCTTTTCCTGCATCAAAGGGTTCAAGCTATTTCAAATGGACGTGAAGAGTGCCTTTCTAAATGGCTATATAAATGAAGAGGTATTTGTTTAATGATCCTGCCGGCAACTCGAACGTGGAGGAATCGCTTCGTAGCACTCTCTGCCCTGTCTACGCGACTGTGTCTTCTGCAAAACCACCCTTAGAACCTTCTCTTGATGCTCCAAACGTGACCTGCAAAACACACAGACGGCGCCTCTAGCGGCCGTTTGCACTCCGACGATCAAGTTAGTCCACAGAACCACCAAAGATGAGAAAACTAGCAGTGTGTGTGAAAAACTCTTGCTCTCTTTTTTCTCGTCCCCCTCCATCTCTCCCTGATTCCCTCTTTTATCTCTCTTTCTCTCTGTTTCTGGGCATAACAGAATTCTGTTATGCTTTTCTGGCATGTGTCAGAACCCTGTTATGCTTTTCAGAGACAGTGTACCTGCAGAATCAGAGAGTGTGGGTGTCTGTGCGTGTCCGCGCGTCTCTGCCCTTGGCTGCGCTTGTCTGTACCTGTCTGTACCTTTAGTGGTACGGAGTGCCTCTTTGTCTGGACCGCACCCCTCTCAGATGATGACACGTGGAGGCATGCGACTCGCATCTAACCACACATGTGTCACTTACTGGAAGGGCTCTAGCGCTTCTCTTTGCGTGCTGAGTTACTCCCTTGCGGAGTAGCTTAGCATATTTCTTTCATCTGGGTAAATTGCATACTCTCAGGAGAACGCCAGGTGTGGCTGGTCTAGGCACACTCACCAAGCGTTGCTCTCTATGTAGACGACTTACCCTTCACGCACGTAATGGGTTGAGGGAGTCGCCAATCACTGATCGGTTTACTAGCTCCCTCAGGCCACTCTCGTGCGCGACTCACTGAGATGTGCTCATGCGAGGTCCATGTATAACGCTCTCGCTGGGAACCCGAGTCCCAGTTTAACTACGTGTAACACGAGACCCCGATGACACTGCACCTGATGACTGATCAGTGCTTATTTGCTTCTCGCGTCCTGCCTCCAGGCGTTAGTCTGAGGACTGGTCTGTTGGTGGCCATTTGACTGCTGACCACCGATCACCATTCTGGATGATCCGTCTCCTGACCTCTCTTCCGCCTGATCTACCGATGGTCCCCTGGTTACTGGCCCCCGATCACCGCTCTTGGCGATCGCCTCCCTGGTCTCTCTGTCACCTGGTCCACGTGTCACCCTGCGAGTGGTCCACGTTGTTCTCTGCTGCTGACGTCATCGACTACCGATGACCGATCGGATCATTTCACAACCACCAGGTTTTGAAGACCATCAACATCCAGAATATGTGTTCAAACTCCAAAAGGCTCTCTATGGACTCAAGCAAGCTCCTAAGCAATGGTATGAGAGGCTAAGTGATTTTCTCACCTCATAAGGCTATGACAGAGGCACATCAGATAAGACCTTGTTCATTAAGAAGAAAGGAGATGACTCAATTCTAGTCCAAGTATATGTGGATTACATCATTTTTGGATCAAACAATGGAGAATTGTGTGAAGCTTTCGTGAAAGTCATGAAGAGTGAGTTTGAAATGTCAATGATGGGTGAGTTGAACTATTTGCTAGGCTTGCAGGTCAAACAACTCAAGCATGGCATTTTCCTAAGTCAAGCTAAGTATTGCAAGGATTTGCTGAAGAAATTTGACATGGACAAGTGTAAACCAATAAGCACACCCTTCTCAACAAGCTGTCATTTGGATCATGATGAAGCTGGAATTTCTGTTGATGAAACCAAATACAGAGGACTCATAGGATCACTATTGTATCTCACTGCTAGCAGGCCAGATATAATGTTTGCAGTGTGCACGTGTGCAAGGTTTCAATCTGCTCCTAAAGAATCACACTACAATGCTGTCAAAAGGATTTTGAAGTATTTGCTAGGAACTAAAGAAGTTGGCCTGTGGTATCCAGGTAATATTTCATTAAGCTTAACTGGATATTCTGATTCAGACTTTGCAGGTTGCAAAATTGATAGGAAGAGCACAAGTGGAACCTGTCATTTGCTTTGATCAAGCTTGATCTCATGGCAATGCAAAAAGCAGGCTTGTGTAGCTCTTTCCACTGCTGAAGCAGAATACATTGCAGCAGGGAGTTGCTGTGCTCAAACTATATGGCTAAGACAACAATTGAATGATTTTGGTATCTTACTTAACCATATACCTCTGCTGTGTGATAATACAAGTGCAATCAACTTAACCAAAAATCCTGTTATGCATTCAAGAACCAAACACATTGAAATTAGGCATCATTTTCTAAGGAAACACATATCTAATGGAACATGTGATATTAAGTTCATTGGTACTGATTTACAACTTGCTGATTTGTTCACAAAACCATTAGCCAAAGATAGGTTTAATTTTCTGCTTAATGAATTGGGTATTATAAATGTCAATTGTGCCTAGCAGTAAAAAATTAAATCTATTTATTCGTAATTGAATGTGTTTATTTTCTGCACTGATATGCATTGATGACTAGGAAAGAGAATTTCTGATCTTTGACTGCTTGACTGACTTAGTGGGCATTAACCTCTATACCTTTGACGGTTTTGGTCATGGTTATGTAACCGATTTGATGGTTTGGGTGCTCAATAAGAGTTTGAGTGTATGCATCGTGACCCTAAATATTTGGTGCATATTTTCAAAGATTCTCTGCACAAATTCAGAGCATAAAATCTTCATGCATATCCACTCATAACTGCCATATCAATCCATTTATTCTGCTATAAATCTGTGTGAATATTTGCTACCCACATTGGCTGCCTCTCTTTCTGTTCTCACCATTTGAAACCAAGAAAAGAATTCAGGTTCAACCATGGCTTCTTCTTCCAAGAAACAGAAAAATAAGGGGAAGCAAACCACATTTCAAGGTGTGTTAGAAGGATGGTTCGCTGGAAATGAAGAGGGCATCAATGCCTACATTCATGAGACAAGCAGGAAGTAGATCAACATACCCAAGGTGCTGGATTTCAACTGGCTGAAATCTGAAAAACTGGTAGAAACAAGGGCTGTGTTGAAGCACCAGAAACTGAAAAAGCTGCTGGAATTAACGGGTAATGTTTATCCCGACTTGGTTAAGGTATTTTATACTAACCTCACATTGGATGGGAAGAATGTTGTCTCTTATGTGAAAGGAATTAAGATGAAGATCACAAGTGAGGTGTGGAACTCTGTGGCTGGAATAAAATATGCTGGATTGAAAGTAGGAAAGGGAAATACCAGTGGAATCTCAGAATTCAACAAGCTGCAATATTATAAGAGTTGCATGAGGAATCCTACAGAGAGTATAAACAGGTTCCATGCAGGGCATTTGAACCTCACTCCACGTCTAGTTGCATACATCATAGCATGGCAAATGATTCCAAGAAGGACAAACCATGCTGTCTTACATGAAGAGGATCTCATTCTCCTATATTGCATCATGAACCAGATTAAGGTAAACTGGGTGTTCATTGTCAATGAACACATGCTCAAGTCAAAAAGGTTGGCTGATTACCGATTTCCCTATGCTGTTCTTGTTTCCAAATTAATTGATTACTTTGGTGTTGATGTTACAAATGAGAGAAATGACCCTATCAAAGCTGTAAGTGAGATTGATACTTCAACTCTCACCAAAATGGGTTTTCACAAAATTGAAGACAAGTGGGTGGTTCTCAAGGAGAAGGACCCTCAAGCAGAACATGAGGATGAGGGTGAAGCTGTTCCTATGGATGATGACTCACCTGCTATCCAATCTGAACATGAAGAAGTTGCTGCAAATGCCATTGTTGCCTATCAAGCTCCAGAATACCGAGGAGAACCAATGTCTATGTTTGAGAGGCAAGTGCTGTATCGTCTTGATGTAATGTCAGCAGAACAAAGGGCGTACTTTGAGACTACTCATGCAAGGTTTCAACACCTTGATGATCAGATTGAAGGGGTTCAGGCACAGCTTGCAGAGCTTTACTACAAGGATCAGTAGTTTTCTATGTTTAATGCTTTCTTTATCAGTTTTCAAGTTTCTGTAATGCTGAACAATTTGGTTTTCATTTCCTGGACTATTATGATTATGGTTTCTGCTTTATATCCCTTTATTCCCTATGCTTATATGCTGTTTGATGAATCCAAAGGGGGAGAAAAATGGCTCACCATGCTAGGTGAAGCTAGCTAAACAGGGAGTTAATTCTGCACCTTTAAACCATTTTTGCATGTTATGCAATGTTGCTGTTTTTTTTCTGGTTTAAAATCTGGTGCAGTGCAGGTGCTTAAAGTAACAAAGCTATGAGGTTAGCTATGGGGATTTGTCTCCATCAAACAGGGGAAGATTGTTGAAGATGGTTGCTGCTCCTTCAAGATTGTGTTTGATGAAGACTTCTATGTACATTACATTTGTATTTTGCTTTGCTTTAAGTATGTCTTAGGTAGTGCTTAGAGGTTGCCTAAGAGTGGGCTTTTTGCTGAGTAACTCACCTCATAACCACTGGCCATGTGATAAGAACAAGCATAAGTTTTCTTAAACTGTTTTTCACATGTTTTACAAAAAACACGTTTACTGCATAAAAATAAATCTGTTCTTTTCTAAATAAACAGATTCACTTTTACACTGATGCCTTGGCTAAGTCTTGTGAAAATTAGATTTTGTGCATCAGGTATTTTGACTAAGTCTTCTACCTTTCAAAACGACTGAGTTTTAAACAGTTAAACTTTCTCTGTTTTCGTTTTGAAAAATAAATCTGTTCATCTGTAAATGAATAGATTCTTTTTGTCTCTGGTGCCATGTTAAGCTTAAACGTTTTCAGTTTTATCTCTGCACCAGAATGGTTTACTAAGTCTCCTCACTTAACAAATTCTCTAATTGTTTTTTGAAAATAAATCTGTTCATTTTATTTTCAATTTGTTCATTTTATAACAACTTTAACTGTTTTTCAAAAATCTGTTATAAGTTGGTTTTCTATAAAATGCAAACTTGTTTATGAGTTTAATAACAGTTCATACATTTGCAAAAACGAGTTTCACAGCAGAGAATCAAAAGTTTACAAAGGATTAGCATTTGTTCTTCAAAGATTTCAAAAATCTCAAAGTGCTTGTTCTTGGTTTGGTTCCAAAAGCTTGGTGTGAGGTGCTGCTACAGTTCTAGCAATCATGCCTACTGGTTTAAGGCAGATCTTTGTATCCCCAATCAGGTGTAGTCGTTTCACTTCTCATTTCTTGTAATAGTTTGGTTGAACACTCTTCTTGATAGGTGTTCTTGAAGAGTAGGTGTGTGTGTGTTGAAATAGGTTTTTTCAGCAAGAGTACCTAAGTTCTTGTAGGTTTCAAGAACAGTGGGAATTGTACTTGGTTGTACTGTGTTTTAGTGATTTCCACCTGTTGTTGGTGAAGACTGGATGTAGCTCAGTTGAGTGAACCAGTATAACTGCTTGTGTTCACTCTCTCTCACTCTCTGCAATTTTGTTTCTGCATAATTGATAAAACAGCAAAGAAATAAATCTGTTCTGTACCGTCCCGTATCCGGGCGTTGACTAAGTCAAAGTCAAAGTCAATGGCTGTAAAGTCA
This sequence comes from Phaseolus vulgaris, assembly GCF_000499845.2. Lineage (NCBI taxonomy): Eukaryota > Viridiplantae > Streptophyta > Magnoliopsida > Fabales > Fabaceae > Phaseolus > Phaseolus vulgaris. The sequence continues at coordinate 38,796,810 of NC_023749.2, read as the reverse complement.
AAGTCAACGCAAGGCGTCGCCTAGCTGGAGAGACGCCAAGAGGAAGCGTCGCCAAGGCAAGGCGTCGCCTAGGTAAAGGCGTCGCCCAACCAGGGCGTCGCCAGATCAAACAGTGCTAAAGCAAGGCAATCACGGTGTGGTTCCCCGATACCCATGGGTAGGAAAGACCATGGAGGGAGTGACGCCGTGGGAAGGCCTCAGGTCCCGATAACCCGGGGCAGTGATAAAGAGAAGGAAAAGGTGGCTTCAAGGCCATAGTAATAGTACCAGTGTAGGGCAGCCTGACTCGTGAAGTGCTCCTGCCGCCCCAGAGACGCCTGTGGGGCAGGTACGACTCAAGAGGAAAGTCACGCCCAGGGTAGCCGGGTGCAGGGTACAAGAGGAAGGCAGATACGCTCTCAAAGTAAGTGACTAGATGATTGGGGGCATGAGTTGGCACCCAAAAAGTCACCCCTAGCGCAGTAGCAATCCCAAGCAGGAGGACTCACACGTAGAAACGTCCCCAGATGGGCAGAAACGCCCCCGGATGTGGTCACGGCGTCGTGAGGCCCTCCACGTGTACGACAGCCATGTCAGAATAGAAACAGCCTTTAGTCAGGTGCCAGGTAATTAAAGTCATTCAATACAGTTTCCGTTTCGAGCGTTCAGGTACTATAATGGCTCCCAAGCGTTTCAACGTCTTAAATGCGCTACGTTTTCTAAATTAAATACGGTGATTGAGTGCGTTACATTTGGAATTAAAGGCGCTTTAAGGCCCTTTAAGGCGCTTTAAGGCCCTTTAAGGCGCTTTAAGGCCCTTTAAGGCGCTTTAATGCTTGGGTAGTTTAAATAGCGCGGAGAATGTTGGAAACAGGGTTGGAACTTTCTGCAAATTTACCAGAGCTCTCTAGTTGCTTGCTCGTGCTTCAACAGTTACGAACAAGGGACTGGGGAATATTTTTGCCTGAGAGGGAGAACACAGACACACAATACACAGTTATTTCTTACCACCTTCAGAGTGCTATACGCGGTGCTCAGAGACGGAGGTGAACAGTTTTGGTGTTTCTTGCTGGCTGACTTGAGCGTCGGAGTGCAAACGGCCGCTAGGGCGCCTCTTTGTCCTCTTTTTTGCAGGAATCCACAGGCAATCAGTGGGAAGGAGTCCCTAGCTGACGGTTGAGGTTGCGCACGAAGACGTCCCGGTCAACCGGACGGAACATTTGGCGCCCACCGTGGAACAGGAACGCATGCAGGCAGACCTCGACGCCTCGCATGAGCGGAACGAAGAGCTCCACCGTGTGAATGAGGAGTTGCGCCAGGGCCTGAGAAACGATCGGAGGCGGCCTGGACATGACGAGATGGAGAACCATTCCCCACCAAGGGAGATTTCCACTCCTTTCTCGCAGGAGATCCTAGACGCAGCGATCCCGAACACGTTCGCGGGACCCAAGGTGATCTTCACCGGGATGGAGGACCCAGAGACGCACCTTGCTGCATTTCACACACAGATGGTCTTGATAGGCGGTTCTGATGCTGCCAAGTGCAAGCTCTTCATGAGCACCCTGACCGGGATGGCTATGGACTAGTTCATTAGCCTCCCAGAGGGTCATATCACATCTTTCCGCCAATTGTCGCGATTGTTCAGGGAACAATACTTAGCAAACAAGGCCCCGCCGCCGGTCTCCTACGATCTGTTTGATGTGAAGCAGTATCAGGGGGAGACCCTGAAGGAGTATATCAATCGCTTCGGGGCCCAGGTCGTGAAGGTTGGTACGACAGAGGAGCCTATGATCGTGTACGCATTTGTGAAAGGCGTATGCCCCGACTCCTTTGGAGAATCCATCATCCGCAACCGCCCTAGGACTTTCGCTGAACTACGGCGTAGGGCGGTAGAGCATATTGCTTCTGAAAGGGAGGTGTGTGTGAAGCGTACCAGCGCCGTGCCCTCACGCCCGAGGGGACCGGCGCGAGCTCAACCTGTCAGGGTCAATGAGACCACGACGGGAAGAAAGAAGCCCGAGGCGAGACGTCCCTACGAGGCCAGAAAGCCCCAGCCCCGGGGTCCAGTAGGAGGCGATCGCCCCGCCAGAGAAAGAGCAAGACCGGCGAGGTACAACTTCGTGGTCGAGTTGAAGGATTCGATCGCCGTGCCTAACATAGCTGAGAGGCTGAGGCGACCGGCGAAGACCGACAAGGTGTTAGGGCCTCGTAAAGACTCTTGGTGCGAATTCCACGAGGCTTTCGGGCACCACATTGATAATTGCCTGTCGTTGGGCTACCAGCTAGATGAGCTGGTGAGGACTGGGTTTTTGAAGGACTATGTCGTAGATCCCAGAACGACCGCCACCTTGCCGCCGCCGGCGGATGAACCAGCACCCGAGATGCCTGTGCTTGGCGAGGTCCAAACCATTGCTGGAGGTTTTTCCGGCAGAGGACCCACCGCCTCCCAGCGGAAGAAATACGCAAGGGGGGTGAATTCAATCGAAGAGAGGCTCTCGGGGGAGCCGTGGGAGTCGGATATCGTGTTCATGAGAAGAGACCTCCGAGACGTGGTACCCCATGACAACGACCCCGTTGTCATCTCAGTTGTCACAGCCGGAAGGAAGGTGCACAGAGTGCTTGTCGACCAAGGAAGTTCGGCAGACGTCATGTTTCTGTCGACCTTTAATAAGTTACGGATGTCCCCCGATCTGTTGAGTCCCTACACGGGGTGCTTATATGGGTTTGGGGACAACCAGGTGGAAGTCCGGGGATACCTGGAGCTGAGGACTACGTTCACAGACGGAGAGGCCTCCCGTACCGAAAGCATCCGGTACCTGGTCGTGAACGCCAACTCCGCATACAACATTTTGTTGGGCAGGCCGGCGTTAAACCGTCTGAACGCGGTGTCCTCCACACGCCACATGAAGATGAAGCTGCCGGACCTCAATGGCCAGGTGATAGTCATCAGGTCAGACCAGGAGGAGGCAAGGAAATGCTATGAAAACAGCCTGAAAACGAAGAGAGGCGTGTTCATGGTGTATGAACGTCCGCCGAGCGCGGACACGACGATGATTGAGGCGACGCCCGCTGGGTCGACGCCTGAAGAGGCCATAGCGGAGAGGGCGATGCCCGAAGCAGATGCGCCTATGGAGGAAGGCCCTGCCGACGTGGCGCCCGTGGAAGAGGCGGCGCCCGTCGAAGATGATAGTAGGGAGCAGCCCGCGGCTAACGCCGTAGAAAGGGAGATCGGCGGCAAGACTTTCAAGTTAGGAAGTTCGCTGAATCCGGAAGAACAGGAAGGGGTGGCGGAAGTGATTTCACGCCACCTGGATGCCTTCGCATGGTCCGCCTCGGACATGCCAGGCATCGACCCCGATTTCCTGTTTCACCACCTCAGCATGGACGCTACAGTCCGCCCCGTGCGTCAGAGGAGGAGAAAATTCAATGAGGAACGACAGCAGGTGGTGAGAGACGAAGCGCAGAAGCTGCTGAGTGCTGGCCACATCAGGGAGATTCAATACCCTGAGTGGCTCGCCAACGTCGTCTTGGTGAAAAAGGCGAACGGAAAGTGGAGGATGTGTGTTGACTTCACGGACCTGAACAGGGCATGCCTAAAGGACTCGTATCCGCTGCCCAGCATCGACGCCTTGGTAGACAGTGCGTCCGGCAGCAAGGTGCTGAGTTTCCTGGACGCCTTTTCAGGGTACAACCAAATCAAGATGCACCCAAGAGACGAGAGCAAAACTGCATTCATGACTGAGACATGCAGTTACTGCTATAAGGTGATGCCCTTCGGGCTGAAAAATGCGGGCGCCACGTACCAGAGGCTAATGGACAAGGTCCTGGCGCCAATGCTTGGGAGGAATGTGTACGCCTATGTGGACGACATGGTGGTGGCGTCGCAGAATAGGGTGCAGCACATGGGGGACCTGGAGGAGTTGTTCAACACAATATCCAAGTACCGCTTCAAGTTAAACCCCGAGAAGTGTGTTTTCGGGGTAGAGGCCGGTAAGTTCTTGGGTTTTCTGCTCACCGAGAGGGGGATAGAGGCGAACCCCGACAAATGTGCGGCTATTATCGCCATGCGGAGCCCGACGTCGATAAAGGAGGTGCAACAGCTGACAGGGCGGATGGCGGCGCTCTCGAGGCTTGTTTCTGCCGGAGGAGAGAAGGGGCACCCGTATTTCCAGTGCCTCGAGAGAAACTGTCGCTTTGCATGGACTGATGAATGCGAAGCGGCTTTCATTAAGCTGAAGGAGTACCTGGCGACGCCACCGGTCCTCTGCAAGCCGGTAGCGGGCGTGCCCCTCCGGTTATATTTTACCGTAACGGAGCGGGCCATCAGTTCCGTGTTGGTCCAAGAGCAGGACCAAAGCCAGAAGCCCATCTATTTCGTAAGCAAAGCCTTACAGGGGGCTGAGACGAGGTACCAAGCGTTAGAGAAGGCGGCGCTGGCGGTGGTGTTTTCTGCCAGGAGGCTCCGTCATTACTTCCATAGCTTTACGGTGGTGGTGATGACCAACCTCCCTATACAGAAAGTGTTGCAGAAGCCGGATGTGGCGGGAAGGATGGTGCATTGGGCGGTTGAACTGTCAGAATTCAACATCCAGTACGAGCCTAGAGGATCCATTAAAGGGCAGGTGTACGCAGATTTTGTAGCGGAACTTTCGCCCGGAGGTGAGCAAGAGGTGGAAGCGAGTTCGCAGTGGCTGCTCTCGGTTGATGGCTCTTCCAACCAACAAAGGAGCGGTGCGGGAATAGTCTTGGAGGGACCCGACGACATACTGATCGAGCAGGCCCTGCGCTTCGCCTTCAAGGCAAGTAACAATCAGGCAGAATATGAAGCCCTGATAGCGGGAATGCTCATGGCCAAGGAGATGGGCGCACAGAACCTCTTGGTGAAGAGCGACTCCCAGCTGATTACGGGGCAGGTGTCGGGTGAGTTCCAGGCGAAGGACCCACATATGGCGGCGTATCTGAAATACGTCCAGTTGTTAAAGGGAGCATTCAACGCTCTTGAGCTAATACATGTCCCGAGGGAGCAGAATGCCAGAGCTGACCTGCTTGCAAAGCTGGCCAGCTCAGGCAAGGGGGGTAGACAGAGGACAGTGATCCAAAAGACTCTCAAAGCTCCGCGTAGATTCGTGGAAGACAACAGGGTGGATGTCCTCCAGATTTTTACATCCAGGGGAAGGCTGAGGAGTCATTGCTCTTTGACCCAAGATATGCAGAGGGCGCCCCGCATCAGCATGTACGCGAGTGTGCCTGAGGAAGAGCAGATGCAGGTATGCGTTCTGGCCAGGGGAGACACCTGGATGACGCCCTACAAGCGATACCTGGCGGATGGGGCTCTCCCAGTAGAGCCTGAAGAAGGTAAAAAAGTCAAGAAATGCCGCAAGATATACTTTGGTGGATGGGGTGCTGTTCAGGCACGGTTTCACTCACCCTATCCTAACATGCGTCAGTGGCGATGAGTGCATCAGGATAATGGCGGAACTACACGAAGGCATCTGCGGGAGCCACGTAGGGGGAAGATCCTTAGCCTCCAAGGTAATACGCGCAGGTTTTTTCTGGCCAACAGTGAAAGAGGACTGCGCACGACACGCCTAGCGGTGTAGGCAATGCCAAAAGCACGCCGACTGGCACAAGGCGCCGCCAGAAGAGTTGCGGTCCATATACAGCCCGTGGCCTTTCCATACATGGGGAATCGACATCCTGGGCCCCTTCCCACTGGCGATCAGGCAGATGAAGTATTTGATCGTTGCCATCGAATACTTCACCAAATGGATAGAGGCAGAGCCCGTGGCACAAATCACAGCGCACAAAGTACAACATTTTGTGTGGAAGAACATTGTGTGCCGTTTTGGCGTACCTAGGCGGCTGATATCCGACAACGGAACCCAATTCGCCAGTCAATAGTTGAGAAACGTATGTGCTGAGGTAGGCATTAAACAGGTGTTTGCATCAGTTGAGCACCCCCAGACTAATGGGCAGGTAGAATCGGCAAACAGAGTTCTGCTGAGAGGGTTAAAAAGAAGAATAGAGAAAGCCAAAGGGGCGTGGGCGGAAGAGGTACCAAGGATCGTATGGGCCTATCACACCACGCCCCAATCCTCTACTATGGAGACGCCTTTCAGTTTGGTTTACGGGTCGGACGCGATGATCCCGGTAGAAATACATGAGAGCTCGCCACGTTTTCAAAACTTTGTGGCGGAGGAATCCAATGAAGAGAGGCGGGTAAACCTGGATCTGCTAGACGAGGCCAGGGAAGAAGCTAGAATAAAAGCTGAAGCGACGAAGAGAAGAGTAGAGCGGCAATATAGCTCCAAGGTGAAGCCGCGACAGTTTCAGGTCGGTGACCTAGTGATGAGGAAAGCTCACCCATACGAGTTGGAGAATAAGCTGTCTCCCAAGTGGACCGGACCTTTCAGAGTTACTGAGGCTAAGGGCAACGGTTCGTACAACCTGGAGACTTTAGATGGAGGTCCTATCCCGCGCAGTTGGAATGCAACCAACCTAAAATTTTATTTCAGTTGACTTATGTAACCAGTTATGTAACAATTTAGTTGAAGGGGACGATCTTTTTCCCTCTCGGGGGTTTTTTAATGAGGTCACCCTAATAAAGGTAGAACCAATTTGAGAAAAAGAAGTGCCTTGGTTTTTAGCCCGTATCTTTCTCCGTTTGAAGTAAGGGAAGGCGTCGCCAAGAGTAGGCGTCGCCAAGAGAAGGCGTCGCCAAGAAAGAAGGCGTCGCCAAGAAAGAAGGCGCCGCCTAGGTCAAGGCGTCGTCAAGAAAAAAGGCGCCGCCTGGATGGAGGCGGGCGCCGTTGCTGAGCAGGGCGAAGGAAAGCGCGCAATGTGCGAAATGTATGCAGAGTAAAGTGACGTTGCAAAAATCAATTGATATAGAAAAAGTTGGTGTTACAAGCAATGATCAATACAATTGAAGTAGCCCAAATGGGGCGAATATTACAACTCGTGTTAATCACAAAAGAGCCATTTTTCAGTGGTCATCAGAATTAGCACTGGAGGAAGGCGAAGCCCCTTTCCCAGCCCGCAGAGCTCGGGTAAGTCGTGTCCTCCTTTCTCGGTTTATTTTTGAACCTGCACCAAGAGAGATAAATGTGTCAGAGATACCATGAGGCAAGACATGCACGTACAGAAAACAACAAGGGCCGGAGTTTCTAGGGCAGCGACTCTTACCTATGTACTTTTCGAGAGTCCCAACGTTGAACTCCAGGTTGATCAAAGTGGCAGAACACCACCTGGTAAAAGTAAAAGAAAGGGACCCCGTCGTTGGCCCGTTCGTCTCCACATACTGGCTCCCCTAGAGTGCAAGGGAGCACAGCGATATCGTCGTCGTGCCTCCTTGCGAAGGCCCGGTGGTCATAAGAACACGAATCCCCTTTGTGCTCCCGTATGGCCCTGGTAGCGAGTAAGCATGAACACTCATCAAGAAGTTCACTCGAAGCCCAGGGGTACAAATCCTTGGGACTGACCCTGGACGAAGCAGCATGAGAAGACATTCTTTAACAAGATCAGGGATTTCAAGGGTGTGGGGACTGTCGGAAATGCAAGAGTCGAGCGAGGGGAGCGAATGCTGGAACAACCCTTCGTGAGAAAGAAAGGGTGCAAGAAGGAAGGGTGCAAGAAGAGAGAACGTAAGTAGGTTATGAAGAGTGGGAAAATGATGAGGATAGTTTCGGAGTTTGAAGAGTTAAATAAAGCGGTTAGAGCGCCAAACGACGCGAACGGATGCACCGCACGATCGAGCCACGTGGCAGAAGATGAGAGGCTAACCCTGGCACCGCTGATTAAACTCTGAGAACGTCGTATCAACAGAATACCCAGTGGTACGATGCGCCGTCGAATGTGGGTCAGGGGAACAGCAGGAGTCAGAACTCAGTGAAATGACTGGATGTCTCATCAGCCATACCGAAAGCGCCACGTGGATCAAGTTGAATGACAGAACGTCTCATCAGCTATACAGGGAGCGCCTCGTGGAAGATACGAGAAGGGCCTTGCGCTCTTCACTGCCCCAGGCATCGACCAAGCCCAAGGTCAAAGTCAATGTCAAGATTAGGGACGACGCCCAAGGCGACACTAGCATGAGACGCCCGAGGCGTCGCCTGGAATGACATAAAGGACGACGCCAGCATGAGACGTCGCGGGCGTCGCCTACCCCAAATATCAGCAGGACCTTCTCCCCGATACCCACAGGTAGGAAAGACTGTGGAGGGAGACGAGATTGAAGGGGGCAGATTTAGTTGCCGGCGTTATCTCCCCGATACCCACGGGTAGGGAAGACTGTGGAGGGAGATAAGATCGCCAAATGCCAGCGAAGTGCTGGCAGGGTGTTCCCCGATACCTATGGGAAGGAAAGACCATAGAGGGAACGACCCTCCCCCCCCAAAGCACTCGACGTTTTAGACACCCGGGGACGATACGACGTTGCTGTAGCAGGCCTCTCCCTAGGCGTGGGCGCCGGGGCTAAGGATCAAGGAGAGAACCGTTTCGGTGTTAGAGACACCCCGTGGACGATACGGCGTCACTAGGTGAGCCTCTCCATGGGCGTGAGGGTTGGCACGCGACCTTTCCCGGTCATACAAAGCCGCCCAACGAAGCGAAAGAAGCGAGTATAATGCAAACAAGACAACCGAAGCATAAGAAGGCAAAAGATGAGAATAAGATCGCACAAGCAGAATCGTATATGGCGAAGACACAAAAGCAATCATACGAACACCCAAATTGGTAACAAGAGTACGGATGGTTCAAAGAATTACAAGTTTAAACAGAGAAAGTCAAAAGCAAGCGTAAAGAATAAAGGAATTAAGCTTGAAGGTGAAGGTGGCGGGTGAGAGACAGCGGTTCAGTCATCCACGTCCATGGGCACGACCTTCCCGTCGACGACATGGTGCATGGGGTCGCAGTTCGAAATATTGATGCCAGGGTTCTCGCAGGACGCCTGGGTCAGAGCGTCCTGGAACCCCTCCTCGAAAGTACCCGCCATCTCCTGGATAAGGGACTTTTTCTCCTTCTCTAGCTCCTCAACGGCGGCATTCCCAGAGGTCACCTGCTTCTCCAGAGCCTCTTTCTCCACGCGAAGCCGAATGACCTCGACCTGTAGTTTGTCATAGTCAGCCCGAAGAAGGTCCATAGCTTTGGCCTGGGTGGCCATTTCCCCCTCCATCCGCTCCGTCTTGTCAGCCTGCTCACGGCAACGGTCCTTCAGGTCCTTTTGAATTTCTGCATCAGCTTTGAGCAATTCCTAAAGGCCCGTTACCTGGACTTGGAGGGCGACTTCACGAGTATAAAAGCCAGCCTGGAGCTCCAATGCCTCTGCCAGTTGCCTCTCAGTTTCTGCTTTGGATTCTTGTGCTTGCTTCAGAGAGGTTTGGTAGGTTTCGTTCTGGCGCCCCAGGTCCTCATTTCCTCCTGCAGAGTAGTAGCCTTTGTTTCTAAGGCCTGGAGAGTTTGAGCTTGCATCACCGCGTTTCTGGCCTGGGCGCGCCATTCAAGGGCCACCGCCAAGAAGGCCCCCAAGTAGAAGGGCATGCCTTCCTTCCTGTCGGTGCCCTCTGGCAGAGTCTCGCCACTGAAGCCCCTCATTAGATGCATAATCGGAGGAGGGATGGCGATGAAATCAGGGGCGGCAGCGGCAGAAGCAAGGGAAGCAATGGCTTCTGTCGGCGGCGGAGGCGGGGCAGATTCGGCGCCTTCGCCCCTTTCCTCTTGGAGTGTCATGGGAGGGAGTGAGGTCGCACTTGGGGGGTTGTCCATGAAGGGGTTCCCTCCCTGGGGCGACGCCTCTACCAAAAGAGGAACCCGCGCAGATTTTCTTCTTCTGAAGGGTGCCACGCCTTCTGAGTCCTCATCATCTGATAGAATCTCCAAAACCCGTTTCCCTTTGTCAAGGGGGGTTGGAGCCGGTGACGAGGCCGCGGCTAGGGGAACAGCGATGATGGGTAGTGGAGAGCGGGGAGTCTGAAGTGCTGCGAGGCTGTGTGGAGATGACGGAGGTGAACTCAGGGGAGCCTCGGCGGTGATCGGAGGAGGCGGTGACAGAGTCGGTGGGAGAACCGGATCGACAGCAGGGGTGGAGGAGGCGCCGGCCTTGGCGGCACGTGCCTCCTTCATTGCTTTCGCCAACATCATTCTCTTAGAAGCGCCCATCACCGATCCTACATCAAGACAGACCAAACAGCAAGAATTAGGACCAAAGCAGCTATGCAAAATTACAACACACATGGAGGCATGAAATGCAAATAACATGGCACAATATAAAACGAGCATAATAGTCTGGGGGAACAAACGTTCGATAGCAGGCTGTTCACAACAAGAAAGATGAGGGGAAAGCCCCTTACCAAAGTAGGTGGTCAGGGCGTGAGCATTGTACTCGCTAGCGACCAGCTTCAGGGTATCAAAAACGATCCCCAACCCGGCCAACGCTTTGCTTACCTCCCTATCGGCGGGAGATAGCTCTTCCAGGGTTTTGGCCCTGAGCAGTTTAGGGCGCTCCGTCCAGTAAAGGGGGAAGCCATCCAAAGCTGTGGGATCGTGCTTAGCGCTGCACACCCTGAAGAACTTCCCTTTCCAGTTGTTGTAAGAATTTTGGAAGAGGGAGAGGAGGATCCTGCCCGCGATCCCGGAAAAGCTTACCCAGAAGCTCTTCCCCTGCTTCTTCACCTCAAAGAAATGCAAGAAGACATCTACAGAAGGGGGGATACCCAGGTGTCCACAAAGAATTTGGAAACCCCTCACGAATGCCCAGCTGTTGGGATGGAGCTGGGCGGGGGCAGTATTGATTTCAGTGAGAAGTTCCCGTTCGAAGGGGGTGAACGGGAGACGCACTCCTATGCGTTTGAACACGGTCTGGTACATGAAGAAGAAGGGTTTCCCTTTCCTAGGTCTGTCGTCCAAACAAACAGGTTCCCAGGCCTGCCGGGATGGACGGATATGTGGGCGTCGTGTGTGCGACAGAAGGCGTTAAAGTTGTACAAATGGGGATCCCAGCGGTGAGCTTCCAGGTCCTGGAAGGAAGTCAGGCTGGTGCATTCGCTCAGGAGCTCGTCGGGGGCCCAAGGGTAGAAGGCTTTGTAGTTGGACTTGGGGGTCGTGGGGGATGAATCAGGCTCCGCGTTCGCGCGCGTCATGGTGTAAACAAATAGCTGGAGAAAGAAGAGAAGAAAAAGGGTTTAGCAAGTGTAGCCATGGCAGGAAGGGGAGAGAGCCCCAGGAAACATCACCCACGCGAGCAAACTCAGAGGGGGAAGAAGAAGTGGAGAAACGCAGTAATGCATGAATAACAACAGTCCCAGGCAGTTCAATGAATCATATAATGCGACGAAAGGGAAGAGTCGTGAGTACTCGAAATCGTACCTTTGCTATTGGAGTGGAGGCGGTAGAAGAGCGCAGGAAGGAGAGAATCGCAATTGCAGAGAAAAAGGGTTTTGAAGGCGATGAACAGTGCGGAGATGCAGAGAGAATGAATGTAACAGTAGGGTGAGCGCGGGGTTTGGAGTAACTTAAACGTTACATTTCGCAACTCAAGAGGCGCTAACTGAGGGTCGTGGGATCGTGCCACGCGTCAGAGGATCAATTGCCCAAGGGAAACACAAAGGTCTCTAGAGGATGGTCGCGCGATGGGCCACGTGGCGCGCGATCAAGGGTAGCCCAAAAGGTGTTATCATCATCGTTTCAGAGGAGGTCAAATCAATCAATAAGAGCGCTCCTAGGGTTCAGAGAGCGTCACGTCAACAATTCGAGAATTGTTGAGTCAGCAGGGAATGACACGTCATCAGGATGGCACGTGGACGGCGTGGGCGAGGCTTTAGTCTTTACGCTGAAGACAAGTCTTCAGCTTAAGACTGGGGGGCTTGTGTACCGTCCCGTATCCGGGCGTTGACTAAGTCAAAGTCAAAGTCAACAGCTGTAAAGTCAAAGTCAACGCAAGGCGTCGCCTAGGTGGAGAGACGCCAAAAGGAAGCGTCGCCAAGGCAAGGCGTCGCCTAGGTAAAGGCGTCGCCCAACCAGGGCGTCGCCAGATCAAACAGTGCTAAAGCAAGGCAATCACGGTGTGGTTCCCCGATACCCATGGGTAGGAAAGACCATTGAGGGAGTGACGCCGTGGGAAGGCCTCAGGTCCCGATAACCCGGGGCAGTGATAAAGAGAAGGAAAAGATGGCTTCAAGGTCATAGTAATAGTACCAGTGTAGGGCAACCTGACTCGTGAAGTGCTCCTGCCGCCCCAGAGACGCCTGTGGGGCAGATACGACTCAAGAGGAAAGTCAGGCCCAGGGCAACCGGGTGCAGGGTACAAGAGGAAGGCAGATACGCTCTCAAAGTAAGTGACTAGATAATTGGGGGCATGAGTTGGCACCCAAAAAGTCACCCCTAGCGTAGTAGCACTCCCAAGTAGGAGGACTCACACGCAGAAACGTCCCCAGGTAGGCAGAAACGCCCCTAGATGGGGTCATGGCGTCGTGAGGCCCTCCACGTGTACAACAATCATGTCAGAATGGAAACACCCTTTAGTCAGGTGCCAGGTAATTAAAGTCATTCAATACAGTTTCCCTTTCGAGCATTCAGGTACTATAATAGCTCCCAAGCGTTTCAACATCTTAAATGCGCTACGTTTTCTAAATTAAATACGGTGATTGAGTGCGTTACATTTGTAATTAAAGGCACTTTAAGGCGCTTTAATGCTTGGGTAGTTTAAATAGCGCGGAGAATGTTGGAAACAGGGTTGGAACTTTCTGCAAATTTACCAGAGCTCTCTAGTTGCTTGCTCGTGCTTCAACAGTTACGAACAAGGGACTGGGGAATATTTTTGCCTGAGAGGGAGAACACAGACACACAATACACAGTTATTTCTTACCACCTTCAGAGTGCCATACGCGGTGCTCAGAGACGGAGGTGAACAGTTTTGGTGTTTCTTGCTGGCTGACTTGAGCGTCGGAGTGCAAACGGCCGCTAGGGCGCCTCTTTGTCCTCTTTTTTGCAGGAATCCACAGGAAATCAGTGGGAAGGAGTCCCTAGCTGACGGTTGAGGTCGCACACGAAGACGTCCCGGTCAACCGGACGAAACATGTTCAATTGAAATAAATCTCTTCTTTCTGGGCACTGTGCATACTGTTCTTAATTTCTGAAAAAGTTGTTTGAATCTGATAAGAACATATATAATCTGCTAAAAGCCATTGGAACAGATTGACTGTGATAGGTGACTCAAGAAATTGTCAAAGCTATTAATTGAACCTTAAACAATTGCTTAAAGTTGAAGCTTGCTGTTCTGTGATTCATTGTTCTTAATTTTTGGAAAATTGCTTGACATCAAGAAGAACACTCATAGTTTGTTAAAAGCCACTGGAACAGGTTGTTTGTAAAGGTCACTCAATTAATTAGCATGCTATCAATTGAACCTTAATCACTTGCTTGAAATTGAAGTTTGATGTTTAGTGTTTCACTGGTTTTTAATCTGATATCTGTGTGTGTGCATCTGGAAATTCTATCTGCATAATCTTGTGATTAACCTTGTTGAATTAAAAGCTTTTCAAACAAAAACAGTGCTGAAATAAATCTGTTCATTTTCACATAAATCGATTTATTTTCTGTAAAATTGTGCTAAACACTGTTTCTGCGAGAAAGTTTTAGAAGGTCAATTCACCCCCCCTCTTGAACTTTGGCACTATTAAACCCAACAACTTCTACGCCCGGGAAGTCGCCCTCAAAGTTCAGGTGACGAGCCTTCAAAACATAGTTGAAGCTTACGAAAAAGTGCAAAAGGACTTGAAGGCCCGCTGCTGTGAACAAACTGGCGCAATGGAGCGGATGGAAGGGGAAATGGCGTCCCAGACCCAAGCTATGGGCCTTCTCCGGGCGGACTACGACAAACTGCAGATCGAGGTCAACCGATTCCGCGTGGAGAAGGAGGCTTTGGAGAAGCAGGTGGCTTCCGGGGACACCGTCATTGGAGAACTAGAGAAGGACAAGATGACCCTCATCCAGGAGATGGCGGGTACTTTCGAGGAGGGATTCCAAGAAGCTTTGGCTCAAGCAGTCTGCACGAATCCGGGGATTGACATTTCCAGCTGCGATTCCACTCACCACATTGTTGATGGAAAGGTCGTGCCTTTGGAGATAGACGATTGAGCCGCCACCCTCGATCATCAGCCCATTCCTTTATACTTGTTTTAACCTTCTCTGACAAATTTGTAATTCTTTGAATCATCTGCACTCTCGCTACAACTCTGGGATTTTGTTATGATTACTTTCGTGTCCTCGCGACATAGAATTCTGCCTATGTGATTTTATTCTCATCCTTTGCCTTCTTGTGCCTTGGTTGTTTTGCTTGCATTATACTCGCTTCTTTCGCTTCGTTGGGCGGCCTTGTAGGCCCGGGAAAGGTCACGCGCCAATGCTCACGCCCATGGAGAGGTTCACCTAATGGAGCCGTATCGTCCACGAGGTGTCTCTAACACCCAAACAGTCCTTCCCTTGATCCTTAACGCCCGACGCCCAAGCCTAAGGAGAGGCCTGCCACAGCAGTGCCGTATCGTCCTCGGGTGTCTGAAACGCCAAGTGCTTTGGGGGGTCGTTCCCTCCATGGTCTTTCCTTCCCATAGGTATCGGGGAACGCCCTGCCAGTGATTCGCTGGCGTTTTGGTGGTCCCGTCTCCCTCCACAGTCTTTCCTACCTGTGGGTATCGGGGAGGCGGCGCCAGTAACTAACTTCGCCCTCTTCGACTTCGTCTCCCTCCACAGTCTTTCCTACCTGTGGGTATCGGGGAGGCAACCTTGCTGATATTTTGGTGGGCGACGCCCGCGACGTCTCACGCTGGCGTCGTCCTTTATGTCTTTCCAGGCGACGCCTCGGGCGTCTCATGCTAGCGTCGCCTTGGGTGTCGTCCTTACCTTGACATTGACTTTGACCTTGGCCTTGGTCGACGCCTGGGGACAGCGAAGAGCTCAAGGTCCTTCCCGTGCCTTCCACGTGGCGCTTCTTGTATGGCTGATGGGACGTCCAGTCATTCGATTTGATCCTGACTCCTACTGTGCCCCTGATCCACTTTCGACGGCGCATCGTACCACTGGGCATTCCGCCGATACGACGTGTTCTGAGTTTAACCAGGGATGCCAGGGCCACCCTTCCATCTGCTGCCACGTGGCTCGATCGTGCGGTGCATCCATTCGCGTCGTTTGACGCTCTAACCGCTTTATTTAACTCTTCAAACTCTGAAACTGTCCTCATCATTTCTGCACTCTTCGTAACCTACTTACACTCTCTCTTCTTGCACCCGTTCTTCTCTCACGAAGGGTTCTTCTAGCATTCGCTCCCATCGCTCGACTCTTGCATTTCCGGCGGGCCATACGCCTTTGACAATCCCGGATCTTGTTAAAGAATGTCCTCTCATGCTGCCTCCCCCAGGTTCAGTCCCAAGGACCAGTACCCTTGGGCTTCGAGTGAACTTCTTGACGAATGTTCATGCTTACTCGCTACCAGGGCCATAAGGGAACACAAAGGGGATTCATGTTCCTATGATCACCGGGCCTTCACGAGGAGGCATGACGACGACATTGCTGTGCTCCCTTGCACTCTGGGGGAGCCAGTATGCGGAGACAAATGGGCCAACGAAGGGGTCCCCTTCTTTTACCTTTACCAGGTGGTTTTCAAGACCATCGGAGTGCGCCTACCCTTCTCCTGGTTCGAGAAGGGACTGCTGACGGAGATCAATGTCGCTCCGGCCCAGTTATAGCCCAACAGCTGGGCCTTTGTCAAAGCCTTTGACATCCTCTTCGGGTTTCTGGGTTGTGCGCCTTCGGTTAACCTCTTTCTTCACTTCTTTGAGGTTAAGAGGCAGAGGCACAACCTCTGGGTAACTCTCAGTAACGTTCCCGGGAGAGTTGTCCTCACACCCTTCCAAAACTCATTCACCGGGTGGAAAGGCCGGTTCTTAAAGATCTGCTGCACTGACCTTGTTCCCGACGCTCTGGATGGGTTTCCGCTGTACTGGGTGAGAGAGGCGAGGGCCCTCAAAACCAAACCCTTCAAGAAGCTGGCTCCAAGTGATCAAATAGCTTGCCGGATTCTTGCTGAGGCAGGAGGTTTTGACTCTGGCACTTTGATCAGCTTGGAGTTCAACGCTGGAACTCTCGAAAAGTACATATGTAAGAGTCACTGCCCTAGAAACTTCGGCCTTTATTGCTTTCTAACTGTGCATGTCTTGCTTCATGGTGTCTCTGACACATTTATCTCCCTTGGTGCAGGTTCGAAAATAAACCAAGAGAGGAGGACACGACTTACTCGAGCTCTGCGGGCTGGGATCAGGGCTTCGTCTTCCTCTAGTGCTGACTCCGATGGCCACTGAAAAGTGGTTCTTTTGTAATTTGCATGAGTTGTAATATTTGCCCTATTTGCGCTACTCCCATTGTATCGAACATTGCTTGTAACATCAACTTTTCTATATCATACTTGATTTTTTGCAACGTCGCTTTACTCTGCATACGTTTCGCATATTGTGCGCTTTTCCTTCTTTCCTGGCGACGCCTTTACCTAGGCGACGCCTTCTTTCTTGGCGACGCCTTCACCTGCGCGACGCCTTCTTTCTTGGCGACGCCTTCACCTAGGCCACGCCTTTACCTAGGCGGCGCCTTCTTTCTTGGCGACACCTTGACCTAGGCGACGCCTTCTTTCTTGGCGACGCATCACATTACTTCAAACGGAGAAAGATAAAGGCTGAAAACCAAGGCACTTCTTTTTCTCAAACAGGTTTTACCTTTTATTTGGGTGACCTCATTAAAAAACCCCCAAGAGGGAAAAAGAGCGTCCCCTTCAACTAAATTGTTACATAACTGCTTACATAAGTCAACTGAAATAAAATTTTAAGTTGGCTGCATTCCAGCTGCGCGGGATAGGACCTCCATCCAAAGTCTTTAGGCTGTACGAACCGTTGCCCTTAGCCTCAGTAACTCTGAAGGGTCCGGTCCACTTGGGAGACAGCTTATTCTCCAGCTCGTATGGGTGAGCTTTCCTCATCACTAGGTTGCCGATCTGAAACTGTCGCGGCTTTACCTTAGAGCTATATTGCCGCTCTACGATTCTCTTCATCGCTTCAGCTTTTATTCTGGCTTCTTCCCTGACCTCGTCTAGTAGATCCAGGTTTACCCGCCTTTCTTCATTGGATTCCTCCACCACAAAGTTTTGAAAACGTGGTGAGCTTTCATGTATTTCTACCGGAATCAGTGCGTCCGACCCGTACACCAAACTGAAAGGCATCTCCATAGTAGAGGATTGAGGCATGGTGTGGTATGCCCATACGATCCTTGGTACCTCTTCCGCCCACACCCCTTTGGCTTTCTCTAACCTTCTTTTTAACCGCTTCAGCAGAACTCTGTTTGCTGACTCCACTTGTCCGTTGGTCTGGGGGTGTTCAACCGATGCGAACACCTGTTTGATTCCTACCTCAGCGCACAGATTTCTCAACTGCTGACTGGCAAACTGGGTCCCGTTATCGGATATCAAGCGCCTAGGTACGCCAAAGCGGCACACAATGTTCTTCCACACAAAATGCTGTACCTTGTGCGCAGTGATCTGTGCTACGGGCTCTGCCTCTATCCACTTGGTGAAGTATTCGATGGCGACGATCAAATACTTCATCTGCCTGATTGTCAGTGGGAACGGGCCCAGCATGTCGATTCCCCATGTATGGAAAGGCCACGGGCTGTATATGGATCGCAATTCTTCTGGCGGCGCCTTGTGCCAGTCGGCGTGCTTTTGGCATTGCCTGCACCGCTGGGCGTGTCGTGCGCAGTCCTCTTTTACTGTTGGCCAGAAGAAACCTGCGCGTATTACCTTGGAGGCTAGGGACTTCCCCCTACGTGGCTCCTGCAGATGCCTTCGTGTAGCTCCGCCATTATTATGGTGCACTCGTCGCCACTTACGCTCGTTAGGATAGGGTGAGTGAAACCATGCCTGAACAACACCCCATCCACCAGGGTATATCTTGCGGCGTTTCTTTTGACCTTTTTACCCTCTTCAGGCTCTACGGGGAGAGCCCCATTCGCCATGTATCGCTTGTAGGGCGTCATCCAGGTGTCTCCCTCGGTCAAAACGCATACCTGCATTTGCTCTCCCTCGGGCACATCCCCGTACGTGCTAATGCGGGGCACCCTCTGCGTATCTTGGGTCAAAGAGCAATGACTCCTCGGCCTTCCCCTTGTTGTATAAATCTGGAGGACATCCACCCTGTTGTCTTCCACGAATCTACGCGGAGCTTTGATAGTCTCTTGGATCACTGTCCTCTGTCTACCCCCCTTGCCTGAGCTGGCCAGCTTTGCAAGCAGGTCAGCTCTGGCATTCTGCTCCCTTGGGACATGTATCAGCTCAAGAGCGTTGAATGCTCCCTTCAACAATTGGACGTATTTCAGGTATGCCGCCATTTGTGGGTCCTTCGCCTGGAACTCACCCGACACCTGCCCCGTAATCAGCTGGGAGTCGCTTTTCACCAGGAGGTTTTGCGCGCCCATCTCCTTGGCCAAGAGCATTCCTGCTATCAGGGCTTCGTACTCTGCCTGATTGTTACATGCCTTGAAGGCGAAGCGCAGGGCCTGCTCAATCAGTATGCCATTGGGTCCCTCCAAGACTATTCCCGCACCGCTCCCTTGTTGGTTGGAAGAGCCATCAACCGAGAGCAGCCACTGCGAACCCACTTCCACCTCTTGCTCACCTCCGGGCGAAAGTTCCGCTATGAAATCTGCGTACACCTGCCCTTTGATGGATCCTCTAGGCTCATACTGGATGTCGAATTCTGACAGTTCCACCGCCCAACGCACCATTCTTCCCGCCACATCAGGCTTCTGCAGCACCTTCTGTATAGGGAGGTTTGTCATCACCACCACCGTGAAGCTGTGGAAGTAATGGCGGAGCCTCCTGGCAGAAAACACCACCGCTAGCGCTGCCTTCTCCAGCGCTTGGTATCTCGTCTCAGCTCCTTGTAATGCCTTGCTTACGAAATAGATGGGCTTTTGACTCTGGTCCTGCTCCTGGACTAACACAGAGCTGATAGCCCGCTCCGTTACAGTAAAATATAACCGGAGGGGCACGCCTGTTATCGGTTTGCAGAGGACCGGTGGCGTCGCCAGGTACTCCTTTAGCTTAATGAAAGCTGCTTCGCATTCATCAGTCCATGCAAAGCGACTGTTTCTCTTGAGGCACTGGAAATATGGATGCCCCTTCTCTCCCCCGGCGGAAACAAACCTCGAGAGCGCTGCCATCCGCCCTGTCCGACCTCTTTTACCGACGTCGGGCTTCGCATGGCGATAATCGCCGCGCACTTGTCGGGGTTCGCCTCTATCCCCCTCTCTGTGAGCATAAAACCCAAGAACTTACCGGCCTCTACCCCGAAAACACACTTCTCAGGGTTTAACTTAAGGCGGTACTTGGATATTGTGACGAACAACTCCTCCAGGTCCGCCATGTGCTGCGCCCTATCCTGCGACGCCACCACCATGTCGTCTACATTGGCGTACACATTCCTCCCGAGCATTGGCGCCAGGACCTTGTCCATTAACCTTTGGTACGTGGCGCCCGCGTTTTTCAGCCCAAAAGGCATCACCTTATAACAGTAACTGCAAGTCTCAGTCATTAATGCAGTTTTGTTCTCATCTCTTGGGTGCATCTTGATCTGGTTGTACCCTGAGAAGGCGTCCAGGAAACTCAGCACCTTGCTGCCGGACGCACTGTCTACCAAGGCGTCGATGCTGGGCAGCGGGTACGAGTCCTTTGGGCACGCCTTATTCAAGTCTGTGAAGTCAACACACATCCTCCACTTTCCATTCGCCTTTTTCACCAAGACGACATTGGCCAGCAACTCAGGGTATTGAATCTCCCTGATGTGGCCAGCATTCAACAGCTTCTGCGTTTCGTCCTTCTCCACCTGCTGTCGCTCCTCATTGAACTTTCTCCTTCTCTGGCGCACGGGGCGGACCGTGGCGTCCATGCTGAGGTGGTGACACAGGAAATCGGGGTCAATGCCGGGCATATCCGAGGCGGACCATGCGAAGGCATCCAGGTGGCGCGAAATCACTTCTGCCACCCCTTCCTGTTCTTCTGGGCTCAGCAAACTTCCTAACTTGAATGTCTTGCCGCCAATCTCCCTTTCTACGGCATTAGCCGCTGGCTGTTCCCTGCTATCATCCTCGACGGGCGCCGCCTCTTCCACGGGCGCCGTGTCGTGAGGGCCTTCCTCCATAGGCGCATCTGCTTTGGGCATCGCCCTCGCCGGTATGGCCTCATTAGGCGTCGACCCAGCGGGCGTCGCCTCAATCATCGTCGTGTCCGCGCTCGACGGACGTTCATATACCATGAACACGGCTGTCTTCGTTTTCAGGCTGTTCTCATAGCATTTCCCTGCCTCCTCCTGGTCTGACTTAATGACTATCACCTTGCCACTGAGGTCCGGCAGCTTCATCTTCATGTGGCGTGTGGAGGACACCGCGTTCAAACGGTTTAACGCCGGCCTGCCCAACAAAATATTGTAGGCGGAGTTGGCGTTCACGACCAGGTACCGGATGCTTTCGGTACGGGAGGCCTCTCCATCCGTGAACGTAGTCCTCAACTCCAGGTAACCCCGGACTTCCACCTGGTTATCTGCAAACCCATACAGGCACCCCGTGTAGGGCCTCAACAGGTCGGGGGACAACCGTAACTTATTAAATGTCGACAAGAACATGACGTCTGCTGAACTTCCTTGGTCGACAGGCACTCTGTGTACCTTTCTTCCGGCTGTGACGACTGGGATGACAACGGGGTCGTTGTCATGGGGTACCACATCTCGGAGATCTCCCCTCGTGAACACGAGATCCGACTCCCATGGCTCACCCGAGAGTCTCTCTTCGATTGAATTGACACCCCTCGCGTATTTCTTCCGCTGGGAGGCGGTGGGTCCCCCGCCGGAAAAACCTCCGGCAATGGTGTGGACCTCGCCAAGCACAGGCATCTCGTGTGCGGGTTCTTCCGCCGGCGGCGGCAAGGTGGCGGTCGTTGTGGGCTTTGCGACATAATCCTTCAAAAACCCAGTTCTCACCAGCTCATCTAGCTGGTAACCCAACGACAAGCAGTTATCAATGTGGTGCCCGAAAGCCTCGTGGAACTCGCACCTAGAGTCTTTGCGAGGCCCTAACACCTTGTCAGTCTTCGCCGGTCGCCTCAGCCTCTCGGCTATATTAGGCACGACGATCAGGTCCTTCAGCTCTACCACAAAATTGTACCTCGCCGGTCTCGCTCTTTCTCTGGCCGGGCGATCGCCTCCCGCTGAACCCCGGGGCTGGGGCTTTTTGGCCTCATAGGGGCGTCTCGCATCTGGCTTCTTTCTTCCCGTCGTGGTCTCATTGACCCTGACGGGTTGAGCTTGCGCCGGTCCCCTCGGGCGTGAGGGTACGACGCTGGTGCGCTTCATGCACACCTCCCCTTCAGAAGCAATATGTTCTACCGCCCTACGCCGTAGCTCAGCGAAAGTCCTAAGGCAGTTGCGGATGATGGATTCTCCTAAAGGACCGGGGCATACGCCTTTCACGAACGCGTATACGATCATAGGCTCCTCTGTCGTACCAACCTTCACGACCTGGGCCCCGAAGCGATTGATGTATTCCTTCAGGGTCTCCCCTTGATACTGCTTCACATCAAACAGATCGTAGGAGACCGGCGGCGGGGCCTTGTTTGCTAAGTATTGTTCCCTGAACAATCGTGACAATTGGCGGAAAGATGTGATATGACCGTCCGGGAGGCTGATGAACCAGTCCATAGCCATCCCAGTCAGGGTGCTCATAAAAAGCTTGCACTTGGCGGCGTCAGAACCGCCTACCAGGACCATCTGTGTGTGAAATGCAGCAAGGTGCGTCTCTGGGTCCTCCATCCCGGTGAAGATCACCTTGGGACCCGCGAACGTGTTCAGGATCACTGCATCTAGAATCTCCTGCGAGAAGGGAGTGGAAAACTCCCTTGGTGGGGAATGGTTCTCCATCTCGTCATGCCCATGCCGCCCCCGATCATTTCTCAGGCCCTGGCGCAACTCCTCATTTACGCGGTGGAGCTCTTCATTCCTCTCATGCGAGGCATCGAGATCTGCCTGCATGCGTTCCTGTTCCAGTTTCGACTCCGTCATATCCTACTGCAGCCCCCTCATTATCTCCAGGACCTGTTGCATGGATAGTTCTGTTGGGGCTGCGCGTGTTGTACCTCGTATGGTGGGGGCCATTGTCAGTCCAACCTCCTCCAACGTTACTGTAACTTGGTAGATTTTCTCGAACTTGTGATGGGACTGATGTTTTATATCGGCCGCACGGTGGGCGCCAAATGTTCCGTCCGGTTGACTGGGACGTCTTCGTGCGCGACCTCAACCGTCAGCTAGGGACTCCTTCCCACTGGTTACCTGTGGATTCCTGCAAAAAAGAGGACAAAGAGGCGCCCTAGCGGCCGTTTGCACTCCGACGCTCAAGTCAGCCAGCAAGAAACACCAAAACTGTGCACCTCCGTCTCTGAGCACCGCGTATGGCACTCTGAAGGTGGTAAAAAGAACTGTGTATTGTGTGTGTGTTATCTCCCTCAGGCAAAGATCTTTCCCCAGTCCCTTGTACGTAACCTCGAAGAACGAGCAAGCCACTAGAGAGTTCTGGTGAATTTGCCAAAAGTTCGAACCCTGTTTCCAACATTCCCAGCGCTATTTAAACTACCCAAGCATTTAAAGCGCCTTAAAGCGCCTTCAATTACAAATGTAACGCAGTCAATCAGCGTATCTAATTAGAAAACGTAGCCCATTTAAGACGTTGAAACGCTTGGGAGCCATTATAGTACCTGAACGCTCGAAACGGAAACTGTATTGAATGACTTTAATTACCTGGCACCTGACTAAAGGGTGTTTCTATTCTGACATGGCTGTCGTACACGTGGAGGGCCTCACGACGCCGTGACCCCATCTGGGGACGTTTCTACGTGTGAGTCCTCCTGCTTGGGAGTGCTACTGCGCTAGGGGTGACTTTTTGGGTGCCAACTCATGCCCCCAATCATCTAGTCACTTACTTTGAGAGCGTATATGCCTTCCTCTCGTACCCTGCACCCGGCTACCCTGGGCGTGACCTTCCTCTTCAGTCGTATCTGTCCCAAAGGTGTCTCTGGGGCGGCAGGGGTACTTCACGAGTCAGGCTGCCCTACACTGGTGCTATCACTATGGCCTTGAAGCCACCTTTTCCTTCTCTTTATCGCTGCCCCGGGTTATCGGGACCTGAGGCCTTCCCACGATGTCGCTCCCTCCATGGTCTTTCCTACCCATGGGTATCGGGGAACCACACTGTGATTGCCTTGCTTTAGTACTGTTTGATCTGGCGACGCCCTGGTTGGGCGGCGCCTTCACCCAGGCGACGCCTTGCCTTGGCGACGCCTCTTCTTGACGACGCTGGCACTTAGCGTCTCTTCACCTAGGCAACGCCTTGTGTTGGCTTTGACCTCTGGTGTTGACTTTGAATTTGACCTTGACTTAGTCAACGCCCGGGTACGGGACGGTACATTAGGTAAATGTTGCTCCGTTTCTTGTTGAGAAGTCTTGGGGAGTTGGAGTTCCTTCTACAACCTTTCTACCTCTTTATGCTGCCTACAGGTCTCTTGAGTTACATCCTCTTTTTCACCCTCTCTTTCAGTTTAGAAGTAGCTAAGAAGTTGCTTGCAAGGGCTTGACCAAACTGCCTCATCGCTTCGCGAAATAAGTAGCTTTCATCATGGGCCATGAGCTTCTCCTTCGCCTCGTTGGGCATTAGATTCTCTTCGAGGTAGGAGGAGGTGTCCAAGTTGGGGTCCCATAGGTTTGGCCTCTTAGAGTTCTTCGCTTCACACTCCTAAGCAACTGCCACATCTGGAGGGTAGTCTGGCCTCCAGACGAAGCAACATGATAAGAAGGAACCTTCCCAACTGAATATAAGTGCTCGGTGGGGGCTGTCAAGATCTTCCTTTTCCTCTTGAAGACCAACCCCGAGGTGATTTCTTCTTCGTCAATAGGGTCTGGGGCAGTGAGAAGAGCTTTCATCTTTGAGGATTCCTTAGGCGTGTTGGTAGTCGCCCTCATCCTTTTGGCCATCTCTTCAAAGCTCCTTCTTCTTAAACTGTGATAGCATTTTCTCTGTAAAGAAAAGAAAGCGAATGATTAACACTGGTATGAACCTTTGTACCGTCCCGTACCCGGGCGTTGACTAAGTCAAGGTCAAAGTCAACACAAGGCGTTGTCTAGGTGAAGAGACGCTAAGTGCCAGCGTCGTCAAGAAGAGGCGTCGCCAAGGCAAGGCGTCGCCTAGGTGAAGGCGTCGCCCAACCAGGGCGTCGCCAGATCAAACATTACTAAAGCAAGGCAATCACAGTGTGGTTCCCCGATACCCATGGGTAGGAAAGACCGTGGAGGGAGCAATGCCGTGGGAAGGCCTTAGGTCCCGATAATCCGGGGCAGTGATAAAGAGAAGGAAAAGGTGGCTTCAAGGCCATAGTGATAGCACCAGTGTAGGGCAGCCTGACTCGTGAAGTACACCTGCCGCCCCAGAGACGCCTTTGGGACAGATACGACTCGAAAGGAAGGTCACGCCCTGGGTAGCCGGGTGCAGGGTACGAGAGGAAGGCAGATACGCGCTCAAAGTAAGTGACTAGATGATTGGGGGCATGAGTTGGCACCCAAAAAGTCACCCCTTGCGCAGTAGCACTCCCAGGCAGGAGGACTCACACGTAGAAACGTCCCCAGATGGGCAAAAAC
This sequence comes from Phaseolus vulgaris, assembly GCF_000499845.2. Taxonomy (NCBI): domain Eukaryota; kingdom Viridiplantae; phylum Streptophyta; class Magnoliopsida; order Fabales; family Fabaceae; genus Phaseolus; species Phaseolus vulgaris. Next base: position 38,772,070 of record NC_023749.2, on the reverse strand, counting down.
GCCCCCAGATGGGGTCATGGCGTCGTGAGGCCCTCCACGTGTACGACAGCCAGGTCAGAATGGAAACACCCTTTAGTCAGGTACCAGGTAATTAAAATCATTTAGCACAATTTCTGTTTTGAGCGTTTAAGGTACTATAATGGCGGCAAGACATTCAAGTTGGGAAGTTTGCTGAGCCCAGAAGAAGAGGAAGGGGTGGCAGAAGTGATTTCGCGCCACCTGGATGCCTTCGCATGGTCCGCCTCGGATATGCCCGGCATCGACCCCGATTTCCTGTGTCACCATCTCAGCATGGACGCCACGGTCCGCCCCGTGCGCCAGAGAAGGAGAAAGTTCAATGAGGAGCGACAGCAGGTGGTGAAGGATGAAACGCAGAAGCTGTTGAGGGCTAGCCACATCAGGGAGATTCAATACCCTGAGTGGCTTGCCAATGTTGTCTTGGTGAAAAAGGCGAATGGAAATTGGAGGATGTGCGTGGACTTCACGGACCTGAATAAGGCGTGCCCAAAGGACTCGTACCCGCTGCCCAGCATCGACGCCTTGGTAGACAGTGCGTCCGGCAGCAAGGTGCTGAGTTTCCTGGACGCCTTCTCAGGGTACAACCAGATCAAGAAGCACCCAAGAGATGAGAACAAAACTGCATTCATGACTGAGACTTGCAGTTACTGCTATAAGGTGATGCCTTTTGGGCTGAAAAACGCAGGCGCCACGTACCAAAGGTTAATGGACAAGGTCCTGGTGCCAATGCTCGGGAGGAATGTGTACGCTTATGTAGACGACATGGTGGTGGCGTCGCAGGATAGGGCGCAACACATGGCGGATCTGGAGGAGTTGTTCGTCACAATATCCAAGTACCGCCTCAAGTTAAACCCTGAGAAGTGTATTTTCGGGGTAGAGGCCGGTAAGTTCTTGGGTTTTATGCTCACAGAGAAGGGGATAGAGGCGAACCCCGACAAATGCGCAGCGATTATCGCCATGCGAAGCTCGACGTCAGTAAAGGAAGTACAACAGCTGACAGGGCGGATGGCGGCGCTTTCAAGGTTTGTTTCCGCCGGGGGAGAGAAGGGGCATCCATATTTCTAGTGCCTCAAGAGAAACAGTCGCTTCGCATGGACTGATGAATGCGAAGCGGCTTTCATTAAGCTAAAGGAGTACCTGGCGACGCCACCGGTCCTCTACAAACCGGTGACGGGAGTGCCCCTCCGGTTATATTTTACTGTAACGGAGCGGGCTATCAGTTCTGTGTTAGTCAGGAGCAGGACCAGAGTCAGAAGCCCATCTATTTTGTAAGCAAGGCATTACAAGGAGCTGAGACGAGATACCAAGCGCTGGAGAAGGCAGCGCTAGCGGTAGTATTTTCTGCCAGGAAGCTCCGTCATTACTTCCACAGCTTCACGGTGGTGGTGATGACAAACCTCCCTATAAAGAAGGTGCTGTAGAAGCCTGATGTGGAGGGAAGAATGGTGCGCTGGGCGGTAGAACTGTCAGAATTCGACATCCAGTATGAGCCTAGAGGATCCATCAAAGGGCAGGTGTACGCTGATTTTATAGCGGAACTTTCGCCCGGAGGTGAGCAAGAGGTGGAAGTGGGCTCGCAGGGGCTGCTGTCGGTTGATGGCTCTTCCAACCAACAAGGGAGCGGAGCGGGAATAGTCTTGGAGGGACCCAACGGCATACTGATTGAGCAGGCCCTGCGTTTCTCCTTTAAGGCAAGTAACAATCAGGCGGAGTATGAAGCCCTGATAGCAGGAATGCTCCTGGCCAAGGAGATGGGCGCGCAAAACCTCCTGGTGAAAAGCGACTCCCAGCTGATTACGGGACAGGTGTCGGGTGAATTCCAGGCGAAGGACCCAAAGATGGCGGCGTATCTGAAATACGTCCAGTTGTTAAAGGGAGCATTCAACGCTCTTGAGCTAATACATGTCCCGAGGGAGCAGAATGCCAGAGCTGACCTGCTTGCAAAGCTGGCCAGCTCAGGCAAGGGGGGTAGACAGAGGACAGTGATCCAGGAGACTCTCAAAGCCCCGCGTAGATTCGTGGAAGACAACAGGGTGGACGTCCTCCAGATTTAAACATCCAGGGAAAGGCCAAGGAGTCATTGCTCTTTGACCCAGGATACGCAGAGGGCACCCCGCATCAGCATGTACGCGAGTGTCCCTGAGGAAGAGCAGATGCAGGTATGCGTTCTGGCTAGGGGAGACACCTGGATGACGCCCTACAAGCGATACCTGGCAGATGGGGCTCTCCCATTGGAGGCTGAAGAAGGTTAAAAAGTCAAAAGAAATGCCGCAAGATATACTTTGGTGGATGGGGTGCTGTTCAGGCACGGTTTCACTCACCCTATCCTAACGTGCGTCAGTGGCGATGAGTGCACCAGGATAATGGCAGAGCTACACGAAGGCATCTGCAGGAGCCACGTAGGGGGAAGATCCTTAGCCTCCAAGGTAGTACGCGCAGGTTTCTTCTGGCCAACAGTAAAAGAGGACTGCGCACGGCACGCCCAGCGGTGTAGGCAGTGCCAAAAGCACGCCGTCTGGCACAAGGCGCCGCCAGAAGAGTTGCGGTCCATATACAGCCCGTGGCCTTTCCATACGTGGGGAATCGACATCCTGGGCCCCTTTCCACTGGCGATCAGGCAGATGAAGTATTTGATTGTTGCCATCGAATACTTCACCAGATGGATAGAGGCGGAGCCCGTGGCACAAATCACAGCGCACAAAGTACAACACTTTGTGTGAAAGAACATCGTGTGCCGTTCTGGCGTACCTAGGCGGCTGATATCCGACAACGGAACCCAATTCGTCAGTCAAAAGTTGAGAAACCTATGTGCTGAGGTAGGCATTAAACAGGTGTTTGCATCAGTTGAGCACCCCCAGACTAATGGGCAGGTAGAATCGGCAAACAGAGTTCTGCTGAGGGGGTTAAAAAGAAGGTTGGAGAAAGCCAAAGGGGCGTGGGCGGAAGAGGTACCAAGGATCGTATGGGCATATCACACCACGCCCCAATCCTCTACTATGGAGACGCCTTTCAGTTTGGTTTACGGGTCGGATGCGATGATCCCGGTAGAAATACATGAGAGCTCGCCACGTTTTCAAAACTTTGTGGCGGAGGAATCCAATGAAGAGAGGCGGGTAAACCTGGATCTGCTAGACGAGGCCAGGGAAGAAGCTAGAATAAAAGCTGAAGCGACGAAGAGAAGAGTAGAGCGGCAATATAGCTCTAAGGTGAAGCCGCGGCAATTTCAGGTCGGCGACCTAGTAATGAGGAAAGCTCACCCATACGAGTTGGAGAATAAGCTGTCTCCCAAGTGGACCGGACCTTTCAGAGTTACTGAGGTTAAGGGCAACGGTTCGTACAACCTGGAGACTTTAGATGGAGGTCCTATCCCGCGCAGTTGGAATGCAGCCAACCTAAAATTTTATTTTAGTTGACTTATGTAACCAGTTATGTAACAATTTAGTTGAAGGGGACGCTCTTTTTCCCTCACGGGGGTTTTTTAATGAGGTCACCCTAATAAAGGTAAAAACAATTTTAGAAAAAGAAGTGCCTTGGATTTTAGCCTGTATCTTTCTCCGTTTGAAGTAAGGAAAGGCGTCGCCAAGAGAAGGCGTCGCCAAGAGAAGGCGTCGCCAAGAAAAAAAAAGCGTCGCCAAGAAAGAAGGCGTCGCCAGGATGGAGGCGGGCGCCGTTGATGAGCAGGGCGAAGGAAAGCGCGCAATATGCAAAATGTATGCAGAAGTAAAGTGACGTTGCAAAAATCAACTGATATAGAAAAAGCTGGTGTTAGAAGCAATGCTCAATACAATTGAAGTAGCCCAAATGGGGCAAATATTACAACTCATACAAGTCACAAAAAGCCACTTTTCAGTGGTCATCAGAATCAGCACTGGAGGAAGGCGAAGCCCCTTTCCCAGCCCGCAGAGCTCGAGTTAGTCGTGTCCTCCTTTCTCGGTTTATTTTCGAACCTGCACCAAGAGAGATAAGTGTGTCAGAGATGCCATGAGGCAAGACATGCACGTACAGAACACAACAAGGGCCGGAGTTTCTAGGGCAGCGACTCTTACCTACATACTTTTCGAGAGTCCCAGTGTTGGACTCCAGGCTGATCAAAGTGGCAGTGTCAAAACCTCCCGCCTCAGCAAGAATCTGGCAAGCTATTTGATCACTTGGAGCCAGTTTCTTGAAGGGCTTGGTTTTAAGGGCCCTCGTCTCTCTCACCCAGTACAGCGGAAACCCATCCAGAGCGTCGGGAACCAGGTCAGTACGGCAGATCTTGAAGAACCGGCCTTTCCACCCGGAGAACGAGCTTTGGAAGGGTGTGAAGAGAACTCTCCCGGGTACATTACTGAGAGTTACCCAGAGGTTGTGTCTCTGCCTCTTCACCTCAAAGAAGTGAAGAAAGAGGTCAACCGAGGGTGCACAACCCAGAAACCCGAGGAGAATGTCGAAGGCTTTGATAAAGGCCCAGCTGTTAGGGTATAACTGGGCCGGAGCAACGTTGATCTCAGACAGCAGTTCCTTCTCGAACCAGGAGAAGGGTAGGCGCACTCCGATGGTCTTGAACACCACCTGGTAGAAGTAAAAGAAAGGGACCCCGTCGTTGGCCTGTTCGTCTCCACATACTGGCTCCCCTAGAGTGCAAGGGAGCACAGCGATGTCGTCGTCGTGCCTCCTCGCGAAGGCCCGGTGGTCATAAGAACACGAATCCCCTTTGTGCTCCCGTATGGCCCTGGTAGCGAGTAAGCATGAACACTCATCAAGAAGTTCACTCGAAGCCCAGGGGTACAAATCCTTGGGACTGACCCTGGACGGAGCAGCATGAGAAGACATTCTTTAACAAGGTCAGGGATTGTCAAGGGTGTAGGGACTGCCGGAAATGCAAGAGTCGAGCGAGGGGAGCGAATGCTGGAACAACCCTTTGTGAGAAAAGAAAGGGTGCAAGAAGAGAGAACGTAAGTAGGTTAAGAGGAGTGGGAAATGATGAGGATAGTTTCAGAGTTTGAAGAGTTAAATAAAGCGGTTAGAGCGCCAAACGACGCGAATGGGTGCACCGCACGATTAATCCACGTGGCATAAATGAAAAGATGACCCTGGCACCGCTGGTGAAGATCTGAAAGTGTCGTATCAATAGAGTATCCAGTGGTACGATGCGCCGTCGAAAGTGGGTCAGGGGCACAGCAGGAGTCAGAACTCAGTGAAATGACTGAATGTCCCATCAGCCATACAGAAAGCGCCTCGTGGAAGATACAGGAAGGGTCTTGAGCTCTTCGCTGCCCCCCAGGCATCGATCAAGCCCAAGGTCAAAGTCAATGTCAAGTTGGGGACGACGCCCAAGGCGACACTAATATGAGACGCCTGAGGCGTCGCCTGGAATCATGAAGGACGACGCCAGCATGAGACGTTGCGGGCGTCGCCAACCCAAATATCAGCAGGGTCGCCTCCCCGATACCCACTGGTAGGAAAGACAGTGGAGGGAGACGAAAGTGAAGGAGGCAGAGTTAGTTGCTGGCGTTATCTCCCCGATACCCACGGGTAGGAAAGACTGTGGAGGGAGATAAGATCGCCAAACGCCAGCGAATTGCTGGCAGGGTGTTCCCCGACACCTATGGGATGGAAAGACCATAGAGGGAACGACCCCCCCCAAAGCACTCGACGTTTTAGACACCCGGGACGATACGACACTGCTGTAGCAGGCCTCTCCTTAGGCGTGGGCGCCGGGGGCTAAGAATCAGGGAGAGAACCGTTTCGGTGTTAGAGACACCCCGTGGACGATACGGCGTCACTAGGTGAGCCTCTCCATGGGCGTGAGGGTTGGCACGCGACCTTTCCCGGTCATACAAGGCCGCCCAACGAAGCAAAGAAGCGAATATGATACAAACAGAACAACCGAAGCATAAGAAGGCAAAGGATGAGTGGGGTCGCAGTTTGAAATATTGACGCCAGGGTTCTCGCAGGACGCCTGGGTCAGAGCCTCTTGGAAACCCTCTTCAAACGCCCCCGCCATCTCCCCAGTCAGTTTTTGGACCTCTCCCTCTAGTTCCGTAATCTTAGAGTCCTTGGATGCCAGTTGCTTCTCCATAAATTCCTTCTCCACACGGAGCTTGTTAGCCTCGGCTTGGAGAAGGTTCAAGGCTTCAACCTTCGCAGACAAGGCATCCTCTCTCTCTCCTAGCTTCTGCCTCCAAGCAGCGTCCAGCTCTTCAAGTTTTCTTCGCTGCACTTCGGATGTAAGAGCCGCCTCCTGAAGGCCAATGTTCTGGATTTGGTAGGAGGTGAGCTGGGCTAGTTGAGCTGCATGCGCCTGTTCCAGTTCTCGCGCGTACGCCTCAGCTCCCTCCCTGCCCTCATGGGCCAGTTTTAGCAGAGATTGGGAAGCTTCCTCCTTGAGTCCCCAGTTTTGTTTCTCCTCCTTCAACGCCCCCACCTCTTTTCTAAGCTTACGGAGGCCCTCCCTCCCTTTGATAGCATTTCGAGCCTGAGTGCGCCACTTGATTGCCACCGCCAGGAATGCCCCCATATAATAAGGCATGCCTCCTCCCTTTTGAGGATCAGTCGGCGACATTCCTTCGGTAAAGCCCTGCGTCAACTCCCTGTGAATGGGGCGAGGAATCCGGGGTTTGCGAGAAGTCGAGCCAGGGACTGATACAGGAGGGGCGGAACCCGAGGCCTCAGCTGTGTCAAGGTGTGGCAACGGCGAAGGCGGGGGAACCAAGTCAATCCTTTCCTCTCGTTCCTCGTGGGTTGGCGGAGGCGGCAGTGATGTGGCACTAGGAGGATCATCCCTGAGAGAGTTCCCATCACCAGGGGGCGCGGCGGGTGACAGGGGATGTCCAATCAGCCATTAAGAATACCCCTGTGGTTCAGAAAGTGTCACGTCAATAATTCGAAGAATTGCTGAGTCAGCAGAGAATGACACGTCATCAGGAAGGCACGTGGACGGCGTGGGCGAGGCTTTAGTCTTTACGCTGAAGTCAAGTCTTCGGCTTAAGACTGGGGGGCTTGTGTACCGTCCCGTATCCGGGCGTTGACTAAGTCAAGGTCAAAGTCAACGGCTGGAGAGTCAAAGTCAACGCAAGGCGTCGCCTAGGTGGAGAGACGCCAAGAGGAAGCGTCGCCAAGGCAAGGCGTCGCCTAGGTGAAGGGGTCACCCAACCAGGGCGTCGCCAGATCAAACAGTATTGAAGCAAGGCAATCGCGGTGTGGTTCCCCGAGACCCATGGGTAGGAAAGACCATGGAGGGAGCGACGCCGTGGGGAGGCCTCAGGTCCCGATAACCCGGGGCAGTGATAAAGAGAAGGAAAAGGTGGCTTCAAGGCCATAGTGATAGTACCAGTGTAGGGCAGCCTGACTCGTGAAGTGCTCCTGCCGCCCCAGAGACGCCTGTGGGACAGATACGACTCAAGAGGAAGGCCACGCGCAGGGCAGCCGGGTGCAGGGTACAAGAGGAAGGCAGATACGCTCTCAAAGTAAAGTGACTAGATAATTGGGGGCATGAGTTGGCACCCAAAAAGTCACCCCTAGCGCAGTAGCACTCCCAAGCAGGAGGACTCACACGTAGAAACGTCCCCAGATGGGCAGAAACGCCCCCAGATGGGGTCATGGCGTTGTGAGGCCCTCCACGTGTACGACAGCCATGTCAGAATAGAAACACCCTCTAGTCAGGTGCCAGGTAATTAAAGTCATTCAATACAGTTTCCGTTTCGAGTGTTCAGGTACTATGATGGCTCCCAAGCGTTTCAACGTCTTAAATGCGCTACGTTTTTTAATTAAACGCATTAATGAGTGCGTTACGTTTGTGATTAAAAGCGCTTTAAGGCTCTTTAAATGCTTGGGAGGTTTAAATAGCGCGGGGAATGTTGGAAACGGGGTTCGAACTTTCTGCAAATTGACCAGAGCTCTCTAGTTGCTTGCTCGTGCTTCAACAGTTACGAACAAGGGACTGGGGAATATTTTGGCTTGAAAGAGAGAACACAGACACACAACACACAGTTATTTTTACCGCCTTCAGAGTGCCATACGCGGTGCTCAGAGACGGAGGTGAACAGTTTTGGTGTTTCTTGCTGGCTGACTTGAGCGTCGGAGTGCAAACGGCCGCTAGGGAGCCTTTTTGTCCTTTTTCTTTTGCAGGAATCCACAGGCAATCAGTGGGAAGGAGTCCCTAGCTGACGGTTGAGGTCGCGCACGAAGACGCCCCGGTCAACCGGACGGAACAATTAGGTGAGCCTCTCCATGGGCGTGGGCATTGGCGCGTGACCTTTCTCAGGCCTACAAGGCCGCCCAACGAAGTGAAAGAAGCGAGTATAATGCAAGCAAAACAACCAAGGCACAAGAAGGAAAAAGATGAGAATAAAATCACACAAGCAGAATTCTATGTCGCGAGGACACGAAAGTAATCTTAACAAAATCCCAGAGTTGTAGCAAGAGTGCAGATGATTCAAAGAATTACAAATTTGTCAGAGAAGGTTAAAACAAGTATAAAGGAATGGGCTGATGATCGAGGGAGGCGGCTTAATCGTCTATCTCCAAAGGCACGACCTTTCCATCAACAATGTGGTGAGTGGAATCACAGCTGGAAATGTCGATCCCCGGATTCGTGCAGACTGCTTGAGCCAAAGCTTCTTGGAATCCCTCCTCGAAAGTACCCGCCATCTCCTGGATGAGGGTCTTCTTGTCCTTCTCTAGTTCTCCAATGATGGTGTCCCCGGAAGCCACCTGCTTCTCCAAAGCCTCCTTCTCCACGCGGAGTCGGTTGACCTCGATTTGCAGTTTGTCGTAGTCCGCCCGGAGAAGGTCCATAGCTTGGGTCTGGGACGCCATTTCCCCTTCCATCCGCTCCATTGCGCCAGTTTGTTCACAGCAGCGGGCCTTCAAGTCCTTTTGCACTTTTTCGTAAGCTTCAACTATGTTTTGAAGGCTCGTCACCTGAACTTTGAGGGCGACTTCCCGGGCGTAGAAGTCAGTCTGGAGCTCCAACGCCTATGCCAGTTGTCCCTCAGCTTCTGCTTTGGACTCTTGCGCCTGCTTCAGGGAGGTTTGGTAAGCTTCATTCTGGCATCCCAGGGTTTTCTTTTCCTCCTCCAGAGCAGTTACCTTTGTTTCCAAGGCATGGAGAGTTTGAGCTTGCAGGACGGCATTCCTGGCCTGGGCTCGCCATTCAAGGGCCACCGCCAAGAAGGCCCCCAAGTAGAAGGGCATGCCTTCCTTCCTGTCGGTGCCCTCTGGCATGTTTCCGCCACTGAAGCCCCTCATCAGATGCATGATTGGAGGAGGGATGGCGATGAGATCGGGGGCGGCAGCGGCAGCGACGGGAGCAGGGGAAGCGGAGACTTCCACCGGTGGTGAGGGCGAGGCAGACTCGGCACCTTCGCCCCCTTCCTCTTGTACTGTTGTGGGTGGAAGTGAGGTCGCGCTTGGAGGGTCATCCATGAAGGGATTCCCTCCCTGGGGCGACGCCTCTAGCAGAAGAGGAAACCGCGCAGATTTTCTCCTCTTGAAGGGTGCCACACCTTCCAAGTCCTCATCGTCCGATAAAATCTCCAAGACCCGTTTCCCTTTGTCAAGGGGGGTTGGAGCCGGCGACGAGGCCGCGACTAGGGGAACGGCGGCGATGGGCAGAGGAGAGCTGGGAGTCTGAAGCGCCTCGGGGCTATGTGGAGATGACGGAGATGAGCTTAGGGGGGCTTCGGCAGTGATCGGAGGTGGCGGTGACAGAGTTGGTGGGGGGATCGGATCAGCAGCAGGGGCGGAGGAGGTGCCCGCCTTGGCGGCATGAGCCTCCTTCATTGCTTTCGCCAGCATCATCCTTTTAGAGGCGTCCATCACCGATCCTACATCAAAACAGACCAAACAGCAGAAATTAGGGCAAAAGCAACTATACAAAATTACAAAGCACATAGATGCGTGAGACGCGAGTAACATGGCACCATGGGAAACAGGGGAGGAAGCAGTGGGAACAAACATCCGGTAGCAGGGTGTTCACAGCAAAGGGGACGAGGGAAAAGTCTCCTTACCAAAGTATGTTGTCAGGGCGTGAGCATTGTATTCGCTAGCAACAAGCTTCAAAGTATCAAAAACGATCCCCAACCCAGCCAAGGCCTTGCTTACTTCCCTGTCAGCAGGAGATAGCTCTTCCAGGGCTTTGGCCCTAAGCAGCTTAGGGCGGTCCGTCCAATAGAGGGGAAAGCCGTCCAAGGCTGTGGGGTCGTACTTGGCGCTGCACACTCTAAAGAATTTCCCTTTCCAGTTCTTGTAAGAGTTTTGGAAGAGGGAGAGGAGGATCCTGCCCGCGATCCCGGAAAAGCTTACACAGAAGCTTTTCCCCTGCTTCTTCACTTCGAAGAAATGCAGGAAAACGTCTACGGAGGGAATGATGCCCAAGAGCCCGCAAAGGATTTGAAAACCCTCACGAATGCCCAGCTGTTGTGATGGAGCTGGGCGGGGGCGGTATTGATTTCGGTGAGGAGTTCCCGTTCAAAGGGGGTGAATTGGAGACGCACCCCTACGCGTTTAAACACCGTCTGGTACATGAAGAAGAAAGGGTTCCCCTTTCTAGGTCTGTCATCCACGCAGACAGGTTCCCCAGGCCTGCCGGGACGGACGGATATATGGGCGTCGTGAGAGCGGCAGAAAGCATTAAAGTTATACAAATGGGGATCCCCATGGTGAGCTTCCAGGTCCTGGAAGGTAGTCAGGCTGGTACACTCGTTCAAGAGCTCGTCGGGGGCCCATGGGTAGTAGGCTTTGTAGTTGGACTTGGGGGTCTTGGGGGAGGAATAAGGCTCCGCGTTCGTGCGCGTCATGGTGTAAATAAATAGCTGGAGAAAGAAGAGAGGAAAAAGGTTTTAACAAGTGTAGCCATGACAGGAAGGGGAGTGAACCCCAGGAAACATCACCCACGCGAGAAAACCCAGAAAGAAGGAGAAGGGAACAGAGAAGGCAGGAGAAGCGGAAGAACGTAGTAATGCATGAATGGCAACAGTCCCAGGCAGTTCAATAAATCATACAATGCGACGAAAGGGAAGAGTCGTGAGTATTCGAAAATCATACCTTTGCTGTCAAAGTGAAGGCAGAAGAAGAGCACAGGAAGGAGAGAACAACAATTGCAAAGAAAAGGGGTTTGAAGACGACGAACAGTGCAGAGAAGCAGAGGGAATGAATGTAACGGTGGGGTGAGTGCGGGGTTTGGGGGTAACTTAAACGTTACATTTTGCAACCCAAGAGGCGCTAACTAAGAGCCGTGAGATCGTGCCACGTGTCAAAGGATCAATCGCCCAAGGGAAACGCAAGGGTCTCTAGAGGCTGGCCGTGCAAAGGGCTCCGTGGCGCGCGATCAAGGGTAGCCCCAAAAGGTGTTATTCTCCCCGTTTCAGAGGATGTCCAATCAGTCATTAAGAGCACTCCTATGGTTCAGAGAGTGTGACGTCAATAATTCGGGAATTGTTGAGTCAGCAGGGAGCGACACGTCATCAGGGTGGCACGTGGACGGCGTGGGCGAGGCCTTAGTCTTTACGCTGAAGACAAGTCTTCGGCTTAAGACTGGGGGGCTTGTGTACCGTCCCGTACCCGGGCGTTGACTAAGTCAAGGTCAAAGTCCAAGTCAACACAAGGCGTGGCCTAGGTGAAGAGACGCTAAGTGCCAGCGTCGTCAAGAAGAGGCGTCGCCTAGGTAAAGGCGCCGCCCAACCAGGGCGTCGCCAGATCAAACAGTACTAAAGCAAGGCAATCACAGTGTGGTTCCCCGATACCCATGGGTAGGAAAGACCATGGAGGGAGCGACGCCGTGGGAAGGCCTCAGGTCCCGATAACCCGGGGCAGCGATAAAGAGAAGGAAAAGGTGGCTTCAAGGCCATAGTGATAGCACCAGTGTAGGGCAGCCTGACTCGTGAAGTACCCCTGCCGCCCCAGAGACGCCTTTGGGACAGATACGACTCAAGAGGAAGGTCACGCCCAGGGTAGCCGGGCGCAGGGTACGAGAGGACGGTAGATACGCTCTCAAAGTAAGTGACTAGATGATTGGGGGCATGAGTTGGCACCCAAAAGTCACCCCTAGCGCAGTAGCAATCCCAAGCAGGAGGACTCACACGTAGAAACGCCCCGGATGTGGTCACGGCGTCGTGAGGCCCTCCACGTGTACGACAGCCATGTCAGAATAGAAACAGCCTTTAGTCAGGTGCCAGGTAATTAAAGTCATTCAATACAGTTTCCGTTTCGAGCGTTCAGGTACTATAATGGCTCCCAAGCGTTTCAACGTCTTAAATGCGCTACGTTTTCTAATTAGATACGCTGATTGAGTGCGTTACATTTGTAATCAAAGGCGCTTTAAGGCGCTTTAAATGCTTGGGTAGTTTAAATAGCGTTGAGAATGTTGGAAAGGGGGTTCGAACTTTTGGCAAATTTACCAGAACTCTCTAGTTGCTTGCTCGTGCTTTGAGGTTACGTACAAGGGACTGGGGAAAGATCTTTGCTGGAGGGAGATAACACACACACAATATACAGTTCTTTTTACCACCTTCAGAGTGCCATACGCGTTGCTTAGAGACGGAGGTGCACAGTTTTGGTGTTTCTTGCTCGCTGACTTGAGCGTCGGAGTGCAAACGGCCGCTAGGGCGCCTCCTTGTCCACTTTTTTGCAGGAATCCACAGGTATCCAGTGGGAAGGAGTCCCTAGCTGACGGTTGAGGTCGCGCACGAAGACGTCCCAGTCAACCGGACGGAACAGGTTACCAGCTAGATGAGCTGGTGAGAACTGGGTTTTTGAAGGATTATGTCGCGGAACCCACAACGACCGCCACTTTGCCGCCGGCGGCGGAAGAACCAGCACACGAGACGCCGGTTCTCGGCGAGGTTCATACCATAGCTGGAGGTTTTTCCGGCGGGGGACCCACCGCCTCCCAGCGAAAGAAATACGCGAGGGGGGTCAACTCGATTGAAGAAAGGATCTCGGGTGAGCCGTGGGAGTCGGACCTCGTATTCACGAGAGGGGACCTCCGAGACGTGGTGCCGCACGACAACGAACCCGTTGTCATTTCGGTAGTCACAGCGGGAAGAAAGGTACACCGAGTTCTTGTCGACCAGGGAAGTTCGGCGGACGTCACGTTCTTGTCGACATTTAATAAGTAACGGTTGTCCCCCGACCTGTTGAGGCCCTACACGGGGTGCCTGTATGGGTTTGCGGATAACCAGGTGGAAGTCCGAGGTTACCTGGAGTTGAGGACTACGTTCACGGATGGAGAGGCCTCGCGTACCGAAAGCATCCGGTACCTGGTCGTGAACGCCAACTCCGCCTACAATATTTTGTTGGGCAGGCTGGCGTTAAACCGTTTGAACGCGGTGTCCTCCACACGCCACATGAAGATGAAGCTGCCGGACCTCAGTGGCAAGGTGATAGTCATCAAGTCCGATCAGGAGGAGGCAAGGAAATGCTGTGAGAACAGCCTGAAAACGAAGAGAGGCGTGTTCATGGTGTATGAACGTCCGCCGAGCGCGGACACGATGATGATTGAGGCGACGCCCGCTGGGTCGACGCCTAATGAGGGCATACCAGCGAGGGCGACGCCCGAAGCAGATGCGCCCATGGAGGACGGTCCTGACGACGCGGCGCCCGTGGAAGAGGCGGGGCCCGTCGAGGATGATAGCAGGGAACAGCCGGCGACTAATGCCGTAGAAAAAAAGATTGGTGGCAAGACATTCAAGTTAGGAAGTTTGCTGAGCCCAGAGGAACAGGAAGGGGTGGCAGAAGTGATTTCGCGCCACCTGGATGCCTTCGCATGGTCCGCCTCCGATATGCCCGGTAACGACCCTGATTTCCTGTGTCACCACCTCAGCATGGACGCCACGGTCCGCCCCGTGCGCCAGAGAAGGAGAAAGTTCAATGAGGAGCGACAGCAGGTGGTGAAGGAAGAAACGCAGAAGCTGTTGAGGGCTGGCCACATCAGGGAGATCCAATACCCTGAGTGGCTTGCCAATGTCGTCTTGGTGAAAAAGGCGAATGGAAAGTGGAGGATGTGCGTGGACTTCACAGACTTGAATAAGGCGTGCCCAAAGGACTCGTACCCGCTGCCCAGCATCGACGCCTTGGTGGACAGTGCGTCCGGCAGCAAGGTGCTGAGTTTCTTGGACGCCTTCTCAGGGTACAACCAGATCAAGATGCACCCAAGAGATGACAACAAAACTGCATTCATGACTGAGACCTGCAGTTACTGCTATAAGGTGATGCCTTTTGGGCTAAAAAACGCGGGCGCCACGTAGCAAAGGTTAATGGATAAGGTCCTGGCGCCAATGCTCGGGAGGAATGTGTACGCCTGTGTAGACGACATGGTGGTGACGTCGCAGGATAGGGCGCAGCACATGGCGGATCTGGAGGAGTTGTTCGTCACAATACCGAAGTACCGCCTCAAGTTAAAACCTGAGAAGTGTGTTTTCGGGGTAGAGGCCGGTAAGTTCTTGGGTTTTATGCTCATAGAAAGGGGGATAGAGGCGAACCCCGACAAATGCGCGGCGATCATTGCCATGCGAAGCCCGACGTCGGTAAAGGAAGTGCAACAGCTGACAGGGCGGATGGCGGCGCTCTCGAGGTTTGTTTCCGCTGGGGGAGAGAAGGGGCATCCATATTTCCAGTGCCTCAAGAGAAACAGTCGCTTTGAATGGACTGATGAATGCGAAACGGCTTTCATTATGCTAAAGGAGTACCTGGCGACGCCACCGGTCCTCTGCAAACCGGTAACAGGCGCGCCCCTCCGGTTATATTTTACTGTAACGGAGCGGGCTATCAGTTCTGTGTTAGTCCAGGAGCAGGACCAGAGTCAGAAGCCCATCTATTTTGTAAGCAAGGCATTACAAGGAGCTGAGACGAGATACCAAGCGCTGGAGAAGGCAGCGCTAGCGGTAGTGTTTTCTGCCAGGAGGCTCCGTCATTACTTCCACAGCTTCACGGTGGTGGTGATGACAAACCTCCCTATACAGAAGGTGCTGCAGAAGCCGGACGTGGCGGGAAGAATGGTGCGCTGGACGGTGGAACTGTCAGAGTTCGACATCCGGTATGAGCCTAGAGGATCCATCAAAGGGCAGGTATACGCAGATTTTATAGCGGAACTTTCGCCTGGAGGGGAGCAAGAGGTGGAAGTGGGCTCGCAATGGCTGCTCTCGGTTGATGGCTCTTCCAACCAACAAGGGAGCGGAGCGGGAATAGTCTTGGAGGGACCCAACGGCATACTGATTGAGCAGGCCCTGCGCTTCTCCTTCAAGGCAAGTAACAATCAGGCAGAATACGAAGCCCTGATAGCAGGAATGCTCCTGGCCAAGGAGATGGGCGCGCAAAATCTCCTGGTGAAAAGCGAGTCCCAGCTGATTACGGGGCAGGTGTCGGGTGAGTTCCAGGCGAAGGACCCACAGATGGCGGCGTATCTGAAATACGTTCAGTTGTTGAAGGGAGCATTCAACGCTCTTAAGCTGATACATGTCCCGAGGGAGCAGAATGCCAGAGCTGACCTGCTTGCAAAGCTGGCCAGCTCAGGCAAGGGGGGTAGACAGAGGACAGTGATCCAAGAGACTCTCAAAGCTCCGCGTAGGTTCGTGGAAGACAACAGGGTGGATGTCCTCCAGATTTATACAACAAGGGGAAGGCCGAGGAGTCATTGCTCTTTGACCCAAGATACGCAGAGGGTGCCCCGCATCAGCACGTACGCGGATGTGCCCGAGGGAGAGCAGATGCAGGTATGCGTTTTGACCGAGGGAGACACCTGGATGACGCCCTACAAGCGATACCTGGCGGATGGGGCTCTCCTAGTAGAGCCTGAAGAGGGTAAAAAGGTCAAAAGAAATGCCGCAAGATACACCCTGGTGGATGGGGTGTTGTTCAGGCACGGTTTCACTCACCCTATCCTAACGTGCGTAAGTGGCGACGAGTGCACAAGGATAATGGCGGAGCTACACGAAGGCATCTGCGGGAGCCACGTAGGGGGAAGGTCCCTAGCCTCCAAGGTAATACGCGCAGGTTTCTTCTGGCCAACAGTAAAAGAGGACTGCGCGCGACACGCTCAGCGTTGCAGGCAATGCCAAAAGCACGCTGACTGGCACAAGGCGCCGCCAGAAGAATTGCGATCCATATACAGCCCCTGGCCTTTCCATACATGGGGAATCGACATCCTGGGCCCGTTCCCGCTGGCAATCAGGCAGATGAAGTATTTAATCGTCGCCATCGAATACTTCACCAAGTGGATAGAGGCGGAGCCCGTAGCACAGATCACGGCGCACAAGGTATAGCATTTTGTGTGGAAAAACATTGTGTGCCGCTTTGGCGTACCTAGGCGCTTGATATCCGATAACGGGATCCAGTTTGCCAGTCAGCAGTTGAGAAATCTGTGCGCTGAGGTAGGAATCAAACAAGTGTTCGCATCGATTGAACACCCCTAGACCAACGGACAAGTGGAGTCAGCAAACAGAGTTCTGCTGAGGGGGTTAAAGAGAAGGTTAGAGAAAGCCAAAGGGGCGTGGGCGGAAGAGGTACCAAGGATCGTATGGGCATACCACACCACGCCCTAATCCTCTACTATGGAGACGCCTTTCAGTTTGGTGTACGGGTCAGACGCGATGATTCCGGTAGAAATACATGAAAGCTCACCACGTTTTCAAAACTTTGTGGTGGAGGAATCCAATGAAGAAAGGCGGGTAAACCTGGATCTACTAGACGAGGCCAGGGAAGAAGCCTGAATAAAAGCTGAAGCAGTGAAGAGAAGGGTAGAGCGACAATATAGCTTTAAGGTAAAGCCGCGGCAGTTTCAGATTGGCGACCTGGTTATGAGGAAGGCTCACCTATACGAGTTGGAGAATAAGCTGTCTCCCAAGTGGACCGGACCCTTCAGAGTTACTGAGGTTAAGGGCAACGGTTCGTACAGCCTAGAGACCTTGGATGGAGGTCCTATCCCGCGCAGTTGGAATGCAGCAATCTTAAAATTTTATTTTAGTTGACTTATGTAAGCAGCCATGTAACAATTTAGTTGAAGGGGACACTCTTTTTCCCTCTCGGGGGTTTTTTAATGAGGTCACCCGAATAAAAGATAAAACAAGTTTGAGGAAAAGCTGTGCCTTGGTTTTCAGCCTTTACTTTTCTCTGTTTGAAGTAATATGAGGCATCGCCAAGTCAAGGCGTTGCCTGGGTGAAGGCGTCGCCAAGAGAGAAGGCGTCGCCCAGAGAAAAGGCGTCGCCAAGAGGACAGGTGTCGCCTGAGTACAGGCGCCGTAGAGGAACATCAAGAAGGAAAAGCGCACAATGTACGAAACGTATGCAAAGTAAAGTGGCGTTGCAAAAATCAAGTATGGTATAGAAAAGTTGATGTTACAAGCAATGTTCGATACAAATGGGCGTAAAGCGGTTAGGGCAAATATTACAACTCATGCAAAACACAAATGAGCCACTTCTCAGTGGCCATCGGAGTCAGCACTGGAGGAAGACGAAGCCCTGATCCCAGCCCGCAGAGCTCGAGTGAGTCGTGTCCTCCTCTCTTGGTTTGTTTTCGAACCTGCACCAAGGGAGATGACTGTGTCAGAGGCACCATGGCGCAAAACAAGCACAGATAGAAAGCGATAAAGGCGGAAGTCTCTAGGGCAGTGACTCATACCTATATACTTTTCGAGAGTTCCAGCGCTGAACTCCAAGCTGATCAAAGTGGCAGAGTCAAAACTTCCCGCCTCAGCAAGAATCCGGCAAGCTATTTGATCACTTGGAGCCAGCTTCTTGAAGGGTTTGGTTTTGAGGGCCCTCGCCTCTCTCACCCAATACAGTGGAAAACCATCCAGGGCGTCGGGAACAAGGTCAGTGCAGCAGATCTTGAAGAACCGGCCTTTCCACCCGGTGAACGAGTTTTGGAAGGGTGTTAGGAGAACTCTCCCGGGAACGTTACTGAGAGTTACCCAGAGGTTGTGCCTCTGCCTCTTCACCTCAAAGAAGTGAAGAAAGAGGTCAACCGAGGGCGCACAACCCAGAAACCCGAAGAGGATGTCAAAGGCTTTGACAAAGGCCCAGCTGTTGGGGTATAACTGGGCCGGAGCGGCATTGATCTCCGTCAGCAGTCCCTTCTCGAACCGGGAGAAGGGCAGGCGCACGCCGATGGTCTTGAAAACCACCTGGTAAAAGTAGAAGAAGGGGACCCCTTCGTTGGCCCGTTCGTCTCCACATACTGGCTCCCCTAGAGTGCAAGGGAGCACAACAATGTCGTCGTCATTCCTCCTCGCGAAGGCCCGGTGATCATAGGAAGATGAATCCCATTTGTGTTCCCTTATGGCCCTGGTGGCGAGTAAGCATGAGCATTCGTCGAGAAGCTCACTCGAAGCCCAGGGGTACAGGTCCCTGGGATTGACCCTGGGGGAGGTATCATGAGAAGATATTCTTTAACAAGGTTAGGGATCGTCGAAGGCGCGTGGCCCGCCGGTAGTCGAGCGATGGTGGGAGCGAACGCCAGAAGAGCCCTTCACGAGAGAAGAAAGGGTGCAAGAAGAGAGAGTGTAAGTAGGTTATGAAGAGTGCAGAAATGATGAGAACAGTTTCAGAGTTTGAAGAGTTAAATAAAGCGGTTAGAGCGCCATACGACGCGAATGGATGCACCACACGATCGAGCCACGTGGCAGCAGATGGAAGGGTGGCCCTGGCATCCCTGGTTAAACTCAGAACACGTCGTATCGATAGAATGCCCAGTGGTACGATGCGCCGTCGAAAGTGGATCAGGGGCACAGTAGGAGTCAGGATCAAATCGAATGACTGAACGTCCCATCAGCCATACAAGGAGCGCCACGTGCATCAAGTCGAATGACTGAACGTCCCATCAGCCATACAAGAAGCGCCACGTGGATGGCACGGGAGAACCTTGGGCTCTTCGCTGTCCCTAGGCGTCGACCAAGGCCAAGGTTAAAGTCAATGTCAAGGTAAAGACGACGCCCAAGACGACGCCAGCGTGAGACGCCCAAGGTGTCGCCTGGAAGGACATAAAGGGCGACGCCAGCGTGAGACGTCGCGGGCGTCACCAACCAAAATATCAGCGAGGTTGCCTCCCCGATACCCACAGGTAGGAAAGACTGTGGAGGGAGACGAGACCGCCAAAACGCTAGCGAATCACTGACAGGGCGTTCCCCGATACCTATGGGAAGGAAAGACCATGGAAGGAACGACCCCCCCCCCCCCCTTCAGATCACTCGACATTTTAGACACGCGGGGACGATACGGCGCTGCTATAGCAGGCCTCTCCTTAGACGTGGGCGTCGGGCGTTAAGGGTCAAGGAAAGGACCGTTTGGGTGTTAGAGACACCCCGTGGACGATACGGCTCCACTAGGTGAGCCACTCCATGGGTGTGGGAACTGGCGCATGACCTTTCCCGGGCCTACAAGGCCACCCAACGAAGCGAAAGAAGCCAGTATAATGCAAGCAAAACAACCGAAGCACGCGAAGGCAAAGGATGAGAATAAAATCACACAGGCAGGATTCTATGTCGCGAGGACACGAAAGTAATCATAACAAAATCCCAGAGTTGTAGCAAGAGTACAGATGATTCAAAGAATTTCAAATTTGTCAGAGATGGTTAAAACAAGTATAAAGGAATGGGCTAATGATCGAGGGTGGCGGCTCAATCGTCTATCTCCAAAGGCACGACCTTTCCATCAACAATGTGGTGAGTGGAATCGCAGCTGGAAATGTCGATCCCCGGGTTCGCGCAGACTGCTTGAGCCAGAGCTTCTTGAAATCCCACCTCGAAAGTACCCGCCATCTCCTGGATGAGGGTTTTCTTGTCCTTCTCTAGTTCTCCAATGATGGTGTCCCCGGAAGCCAACTGCTTCTCCAAAGCCTCCTTCTCCACGCGGAGTCGGTTGACCTCGATTTGCAGTTTGTCGTAGTCCGCCCGGAGAAGGCCCATAGCTTGGGTCTGAGACGCCATTTCCCCTTCCATCCACTCCATTATGCCAGTTTGCTTACAGCAGCGGGCCTTCAAGTCCTTTTGCACTTTTTCGTAGGCTTCAACTATGTTTTGAGGGCGACTTCCCGGGCGTAGAAGTCAGTCTGGAGTTCCAACGGCTCTGCCAGTTGTCCCTCAGCTTCTGCTTTGGACTCTTGCACCTGCTTTAGGGAGGTTTGGTAAGCTTCGTTCTAGCATCCCAGGGTTTTCTTTTCCTCCTCCAGAGCAGTTACCCTTGTTTCCAAGGCCTTGAGAGTTTGAGCTTGCAGGACAGCATTTCTGGCCTGGGCGCGCCATTCAAGGGCCACCGCCAAGAAGGCCCCTAAGTAGAAAGGCATGCCTTCCTTCCTGTCGGTGCCCTCTGGCATAGTTTCGCCACTAAAGCCCCTCATCAGATGCATGATTGGAGGAGGGATGGCGATGAGATCGGGGGCGGCAACGGCAGCGACGGGAGCGGGGGAAGTAGAGACTTCTACCGGTGGCGGGGGCGGGGCAGACTCGGCGCCTTCGCCCCCTTCCTCTTGGACTGTTGTGGGGGGAAGTGAGGTCGCACTTGGAGGGTCATCCATGAAGGGATTCCCTCCCTGGGGCACCGCCTCTAGCAGAAGAGGAACCCGCGCAGATTTCCTCCTTTTGAAGGATGCCACACCTTCCGAGTCCTCGTCATCCAATAAAATCTCCAAGACCCGTTTCCCTTTGTCAAGGGGGGTTGGAGCCGGCGACGATGCCGCGTCTAGGTGAACGGCGGCGATGAGCAGAGGAGAGCCGGGAGTCTGAAGCGCCTCGGGGCTATGTCGAGATGACGAAGATGAGCTTAGGGGGGCTTCGGTGGTGATCGGTGGTGGCGGTAACAGAGTTGGTGGGGGGATCGGATCAGCAGCAATGGTGGAGGAGGCGCCCGCCTTGGCGGCGCGAGCCTCCTTCATTGCTTTCGCCAGCATCATCCTTTTGGAGGCGTCCATCACCGATCCTACATCAAAACAGACCAAACAACAGAAATTAAGGCCAAAGCAACTATGCAAAATTACAAAGCGCATAAATGCGTAAGATTCAAGTAGCATGGGACCATGGAAAGCAGGGGGAGAAAGCAGTGGGAACAAAAATCCGGTAGCAGGGTGTTCACAGCAAAGGGGACGAGGGAAAAGTCTCCTTACCAAAGTATGTTGTTAGGGCGTGAGCATTGTATTCACTAGCAACAAGCTTCAAAGTATCAAAAACGATCCCCAGCCCAGCCAAGGCCTTGCTTACCTCCCTGTCAGCAGGAGATATCTCTTCCAGGGCTTTGGCCCTAAGCAGCTTAGGGCGCTCCGTCCAATAGAGAGGAAAGCCATCCAAGGCTGTGGGGTCGTGCTTGGCGCTGCACACTCTAAAGAATTTCCTTTCCAGTTCTTGTAAGAGTTTTGGAAGAGGGAGAAGAGAATCCTACCCGCGATCCCGGAAAAGCTTACCCAGAAGCTTTTCCCCTATTTCTTCACTTCGAAGAAATGCAGGAAAACGTCTACGGAGGGAATGATGCCCAGGTACCCGCAGAGAATTTGAAAACCCCTTACGAATGCCCAGCTGTTGGGGTGGAGCTGGGCAGGGGCGGTATTGATTTCGGTGAGGAGTTCCCTTTCAAAGGGGGTGAATGGGAGACGCACCCCTACGCGTTTAAACACCGTCTGGTACATAAAAAAGAAAGGGTTCCCCTTCCTAGGTTTGTCGTCCACGCAGACAGGTTCCCCAGGCCTGCCGAGGCGAACGGATATGTGAGCGTCGTGAGTGCGGCAGAAAGCGTTAAAGTTATACAAGTGGAGATCCCCACGATGAGCTTCCAGGTCCTGGAAGGTAGTCAGGCTGGTACACTCGTTCAAGAGCTCGTCGGGGGCCCATGGGTAGTAGGCTTTGTAGTTGGACTTGGGGGTCTTGGGGGAGGAATCAGACTCCGCGTTCGTGCGCGTCATGGTGTGAATAAATAGCTGGAGAAAGAAGAGAGGAAAAAGGTTTTAACAAGTGTAGCCATGACAGGAAGGGGAGTGAACCCCAGGAAACATCACCCACGCGAGAAAACCCAGAAAGAAGGAGAAGGGAACAAAGAGAGAAGGAGAAGCGGAAGAATGCAGTAATGCATGAATGTCAACAGTCCCAGGCAGTTCAATAAATCATGCAATGCAACGAAAGGGAAGAGTCGTGAATATTCGAAAATCATACCTTTGCTGTCAAAGTGAAGGCGGAAGAAGAGCACAGGAGGGAGAGAACAGCGATTGCAGAGAAAAGGGGTTTGAAGGCGATGAACAGTGCAGAGGCGCATAGGGAATGAATATAACTGTGGGGTGAGCGCGGGGTTTGGGGGTAACTTGAACGTTACATTTGCAACCCAAGAGGCGCTAACTAAGGGCCGTGAGATCGTGCCACGTGTCAAAGGATCAATCGCCCAAGGGAAACGCAAGGGTCTCTAGAGGCTGGCCGTGCGATGGGCTACGTGGCGTGCGATCAAGGGTAGCCCCAAAAGGTGTTATTCTCCCCGTTTCAGGGGATGTCCAATCAGTCATTAAGAGCGCTCATATGGTTCAGAGAGTGTCACGTCAATAATTCGAGAATTGTTGAGTCAGCAGGAAGCGACACGTCATCAGGGTGGCACGTGGACGGCGTGGGCGAGGCTTTAGTCTTTACGCCGAAGACAAGTCTTCGGCTTAAGACTGGGGGGCTTGTGTACCGTCTCGTACCCGGGCGTTGACTAAGTCATGGTCAAAGTCAACACCAGGGGTCAAAGTCAACACAAGGCGTTGCTTAGGTGAAGAGACGCTAAGTGCCAGCGTCGTCAAGAAGAGGCGTCGCCAAGGCAAGGCGTCGCCTAGGTGAAGGCGTCGCCCAACCAGGGCTTCACCAGATCAAACATTACTAAAGCAAGGCAATCACAGTGTGGTTCCCCGATACCCATGGGTAGGAAAGACCGTGGAGGGAGCGATGCCGTGGGACGGCCTTAGGTCCCGATAATCCGAGGCAGTGATAAAGAGAAGGAAAAGGTGGCTTCAAGGCCATAGTGATAGCAGCAGTGTAGGGCAGCCTGACTCGTGAAGTACACCTCCCGCCCCAGAGACGCCTTTGGGACAGATACGACTCGAAAGGAAGGTCACGCCCTGGGTAGCCGGGTGCAGGGTACGAGAGGAAGGCAGATACGCTCTCAAAGTAAGTGACTAGATGATTGGGGGCATGAGTTGGCACCCAAAAAGTCACCCCTTGCGCAGTAGAACTCCCAAGCAGGAGGACTCACACGTAGAAACGTCCCCAGATGGGCAGAAACGCCCCTAGATGGGGTCATGGCGTCGTGAGGCCCTCCACGTGTACGACAGCCAGGTCAGAATGGAAACACCCTTTAGTCAGGTACCAGGTAATTAAAATCATTTAGCACAGTTTCTGTTTTGAGCGTTTAAGGTACTATAATGGCTCTCAAGCGTTTCAACGTCTTAAATGCGCTACGTTTTCTAATTGGGCGTCTTAATTGAGCGCGTTACGTTTGTGATTAAAAGCGCTTTAAGGTGCTTTAAATGCTTGGGTAGTTTAAATAGCGCTAAGAATGTTGGAAACAGGGTTCAAACTTTTGGAAAATTTTCCAGAGACACTCTAGTTGCTTGCTCGAGCCTTGAGGTTACGCACAAGGGAATAGGGAAAGATTGTTTTCCAGAACGAGAATATACACACAATACATAGTTCTTCTTACGACCTTCGGAGTGCCATACGCGGTGCTCAGATACGGAGGTACACAGTTTTGGTGTTTCTTGCTGGCTGACTTGAGCGTCGGAGTGCAAACGGCCGCTAGGGCGCCCTTTTGTCCTCTTTTTGCAGGAATCCATAGGTAACCAGTGGGAAGGAGTCCCTAGCTGACGGTTGAGGTCGCACACGAAGACGTCCTAGTCAACTGGACGGAACAACCTTTAAGACTTTAGGTTAGAATTCTTTGCTTAGGAGGCGAGCAGTATCGAAGACTACCTTTAGGCTAGAGAGGAACTTGTAGATTTCCTGGTCTGAAGGTGGTCGATCTTCTAGGCACCAAGCACCTCAGAAGTGTGGTTTCTCAAGGCAATACAAGGGAAACCCATATAGAAGGGTTGGATTCCTCATGTTGCTACGGAATTTCAAGAATTTTCCTTTAAAGTTTTCGTATGAAGATTGGAAGAGGCAGAGCAAATCTCTTCAAGATACGCCATTGAAAGAGACCCACAGTTGGCGGACTAGGCATTTGGCTTCAAAAAAGTATAAAAATACCTCCACAGTTAGTGAAAAGCAAAACTGGGAGCAAAAGATGGAGAAAGCATGAATGAATGGCCAGCTATTTGGGTGTAGTTGGACAGGTGCCACATTTAGCTTGGTTAAAAGTTCTTTTTCAAAGATGGTCAAGGGAAACTGAACAAGGACTTTTTTTTTAAAACAGTGGCGTAGAAGAAGCAAAATGGACCATTTTGGTCTGAGGATTCATCGCAACAAACTGGCTCATCCTCCCTACAAGGAACTACTCTTATCCTATCATTATCTTTACCGAATTGACATTTATTTTTTCTATGGGATATGATACTCTCAGAGGAGATATAATAAGAGGTTTCTTCTAAAAGATTTTGGGATGCCCACGGGTACATGGTTTTGTAATCCATTGCAAAAGTAAATCTAAAACACAAACATAAGCAGAATATAAGAACAAGTCTAGACCAGGCAAAGCAAGCAAGTATAGACAAAATGAGTGTGTGTGTGTGTGTGTGTGTTTTAGGTTATACAATGCATGCAATAGATAATCAATCATCATCGACAAAGAAGATGAACAGAAATGAAATCCCAGCTCAGGCAGAACAATTATGAATGCTCAGATGGATGATCAGGCATGATAACTCATGAGATGAATGCACAGTGTTAGGAATGTGTAAAGGAAAAATACTTGTTGTGGTTGAAAAGAATAAGCTTTGAAGTTGAGGATTAGTAGAGCGTGAGAAGTCATAGAGTTCGTGGAAGAGAAAAGGTTTGAAGTCGTGAAGAAATGGAACAGTGAAAGTGAATTGGGGTTTTGAGTAGGGTATATGTGAAGATGGAATTTGAAACAGTAGGGTTGTCTCGCCGTTCATTTTAGGTCACGTGTATGCTCGAGATTGAGTGTGGCAAGACGTCACCTCGAAAACGCTTCATGGGTCGCGCTACACCTACCCACTGAGAAACCGTCATGTCAGCTGCCGCAGCATTCGGGAAGCCTCTTCGCTTAGCCAAGCTTAGCACGAGACTGAGGGGCTTGTGTACTGGATAGAGTGCTCGGTGCTCAGGATTTGGAGTTCGGTGCAGGGGTGTGGGTAGGTCAACTTGGCTATTGGGCCTACGAAACGGGCCATAAGTTTGGCTTAGTTATCTTAATGACACCGTTGGAGAATAATTAAAGTAATATTCTATATGTTAGTCTAGGGTTATTAGTGAATTATATTTTTTAACCTAAAGTGGGTGTTGTCGCACGTGACGGCTAGGTCACATAAATACGTTTGATCTAAGTGTGCATTTTATGACACGTGCTAGAACAAGTTGCATGCATTGTGAATAGATAACGTTGCTCCATAAGTAAGGGTGCCCATGTGAATAGAATGTTTCCCTGCAGTTAGCACCTAGAGATAAGTGGTGCTCCGTAGCAGGTAGTTTTTTTGTTGTTATTTTATGCTTTCAGTTGAGATAAGATTCTCGTGACAGAAAGTTGTTACAAGAGGAGTTATAAAAGGGGCATGAAGCCCTAGGTGAAGGTACGTAGTTTTTTAATACTAAACTAAAGTTAAATACTACTTTTGTTTTTATGCTCTCACTAACTTGATCATTGGAGTGTGATCAATAGGTAGTGATCCTGTCGCCAACTCCAACGTGGAGGAATTGCTTTGTCGCCTCCTTACCCCGCCTATGGCAACTGTGCTATCTGCAAGAATGCTCTTAGAACCTTCTCCGGGAACCTCAAACGCAACCTGCAAAACACATAGACAGCGCCTCTAGCGGCCGTTTGCACTTCGACGCTCAAGTTAGGTCACAGAACCACCAACAAAAATAATGTATATCTGAATCTCTCTCTGATTCTCTTTTTATTCTCTCTCTGTGTCTGTGCCTAACAGAATTCTGTTACGCTATTCTCTGCGTGTGTCAGAATTCTGTTATGCTATTGTGCGAAAACGTACCACAATCAGTAAAGACGTGGGTGTCTGTGTTTTCTGTGTGTACCTTTCACGACGTGGAGTGCAGCTTTATCTTGGCCGCGCCCCTCTCAGATGGTGACACGTGGAGGCATGCAACTCACATCTAACCGTACACGTGCCACTACCTGAAGGGCTCCAGCACATCTCTTTGTGCGCCTAAGTTATTCCCTTGCGGAGTAACTTAGTGCGTTTCTTCCATCTGGGTAAATCGCACACTCCCAGGAGAACGCTAGGTGTGGCTGGACTAGGAACACTCACCAAGCATTGCTCCCTGCATACACGATTTCCCCTTCACGATGTCATGCACGTAATGGGTTAAGAGAGTCACCAATCACTAACTGGTTTACTAACTCTCTCAGGCCACCCTCATGCACGATTCTTCCGGCGAGCAGCTCCTCTTTCTCTGAGATATGATCATGCGAAGTTCATGCGTAACGCTCTCGCTGGGAATCTCAGTCCCAGTTTAACTGCATGTAACACGAAACCCCGATGACCATGCACCCGATGACTGATCGGTGCTCTATTGCTTCTCGCGTTCTCCCCCCGGGTGTTTATCTTGGAACTGATCTGTCGGTGGCCACTCAGTTACTGACCACCGATCTCCATACCGGGTGATCTCCTCCCTGATTTCTCTGCCACCTGATCCACGTGTCACCTTGCGGGTGGTCCACGTGGTTATCCTCTGCTAACGTCATCGACTACCGATGACCGACCGGATAACAAGCCCCCTAGTCTCGAGCTGTAAACTCGTTCTCAGCGAAGAGACTAAGTAGTCGCGCTCTCGGTCCACGTGGCAAGTGGGGCCACCTCACGTGTTGCCTTTTGACGTTATGACTTCCTCCCTTAATCTCACGACACATGGACGCATCAACGGTCAGCGTGGAGTGTCGCTAATGCTTCCCTTATTCAAATAGGTGCGCGCCTTCACTGTTTCATCATCTTCTTCAATACTCCAACTCTCAAACTTGCTTCGAATCTCCTCTCTGCGCGCCCAACTTTCTTCGAGCTTTCTACCTCAAGACCTTCCGCGATCATCTAAAGGTATGACTTTTCTTCTTCCTTGATCCATTTAGGTTCTTTTCACCGATTGCATTCATCTCTTTCACTACCATGCATTCATCTTCTCTGTTTTTCTTCTTCTGAACCCGCGCTAGGGTTTTTTGCGTTTCTCACTTCGCTTTCTACTTCTCCCTCTTCCTCTTCTTCGCCTGGACCTTTCTTTCTTCTTCCCTTCCTCTGTTTTTCACCGAACCATTCATCATTCCCTCTTCTTCCGTTCATCTGACCTTTTGCTTTCCTCCATTGCAGTTATCTCGCAATGGCTCGCTTGAAGCAAACTGCTCGCATCGTTGCCTCATCCTCTGGTGCACAGCCTTCAGCAAGTGCACCAGCGTCACCTCCACCTGATGTAGCTCCCTATCAGGAGTACGCCAGGGTCTACGACTGGGCTCCCCTGGCATTGCTGGCCGAAACTTCCACTCAACTACCTAAAGGCCACCTCAGGACCCTTCTGAGCAACGACCCTGATGAGCCCTCCTGCGCCATCGACAGGGAGAACGATTTCAACGTTCGTATACGCATTCCTCCTCGAGGGATGCCAATCTGCGTGGACGATAGGGCTACCAATGGGGTGCCCTTCACCTTCATATACTCCGCCATCTTCAAAAGGTTGAAGCTGCGCTTGCCCTTCACCTTCTTTGAGAAGGAGCTGATGATGGAGCTGAATGTCGCCCCTTGCCAACTCCACCCGAATGCCTGGGCTTTCATACGGGCATTCAAGATCCTCTGCAACTACTTTGGGCATAACGCCTCAGTAGACGTCTTCCTACATTTCTTCGAGGCGAAGAACCCTGGGGATAGGTTTTGGGTCAGCCTGAATGGAGTTGCTGGACGAGTGATCTTGGGCCTGTACCAGCAATCGTTTAAAGATTGGAAAGGTAGGTTTTACATGATATCTGCTACCCAGCAAAGTCCAACGCTACTCGAGGGGTTTCCCCTTTATTGGGTTCCTGGAGTCGAGTTTAAGAAACTCCGGGGCCTTGAAGCCATGGCTCCCTACGAGCGCGAGTTGTGTAGGTTGCTCCTAGGGGAAAAATATAACTCGGCCCTTCTCATCAAACACGAGTTTGATGTGGTATCTCTGAAGAAGTACATAGGTAGGCTTTTCTTCTTGCACCTCTTAGAATACTTGCACACTCTCATGCATACTTGCATAACATTTTATCCACTTGCATAATTATGCCATCTAACTCTTCTTTTTACCCTTGATGTAGACATGACTTCAGGGAAAGATAGGAGGAGGGCATTACTGGAGCTTGCCCGGACCAGGGGAGCCAAGGGGACTGGTTCTTCCTCCTCTACCACCGAGCCCATCGCAGCTCCCCCTCTCTCGGTCGCGCCAGCTGAAGGCCCCGAGCCAGAGAAGAAGAGAAGAAGGCTAGTAAAGGCCTTTCCCGCAATTGTGGCGGTCGCTGCTGATCCTACCCCCTCAACCGAGGAGGAGAGTTCTGGCTTTCCTCTCATACATCGCAAGAGGAAACACCAAGAGGTTGGGGGGGCTTCGTCTCTTAGGCCTGAGGAAATTGAAGTGGTACAGATCGAGGAGGGTTCACCCCCACCTCCTCCTACTCAACTTGCCTCAGTACCAACTTTCTCTCCCTCCCCTCAGCGCCTACCATCCCCGACGCCTCAACCTCTGTCTCCAGCATCACTTCCGCCTCCACCCCCACCGGGCCAAGCTATTGGTCAACCCACTCCACCTGCTGGGAGTGATTCTGCCCACTTGGGGGGTTTCTCAAGACTCCCTGCATCACCACCACCGCCAACCTCTGCTGCTATTGCTGAAGCTGGTGAGGCCAGCTCGAAGCCAAGCAGCTCTGGCGCTAGCAATGAAAATTTCAGTCGGGTCATTGCCTTGGTTCGACATTTCATACGCAGCCGGGAGCTTCTCGAGTGGAGTGGGCAGGAGGTGGACATGCACTTGGCCAAGCAGATAGTGCTTTCCCTCGAGTTTTCCACCCAGCACCGCAAGCAACTAGTCCTGGAGAAGAGGATCAAGGAGCTTGAGCACGACAAGGAGTCACTGCAGAGTGACTTTGAGGCTGCCCAAGGGTCTGTAGACCTGATGAGGGATATGGTGGAAAAGTCCAGGAAAGAGTACCTATCGCAGGTCCAAGAGACCATCAAGACTGAGATCTTGATGGGCAAGCTGTCAACGCTCTGGACAGCGAAGTGGTGGAGCTGAGGAGCAAGGTAATCAACTTGGAGGCTGAGACTTCCTCCCTACGCCAACTGAACTCACAACTAGCGGGGGATCTCAAGTCTACCAAGGAGGAGGCCACTGAAGGGGGGAAGAAACTTGAGAAGGCAGTGGACGAGCTTTCTGCGGTGAAGGTCGAGCTTGCCGAAGCAAAGGGCAAACTGGGAGAAGCTGCCTCTTCCATTGCATCCATCACCATTGAGAAGAACGCCTTGGAGACTTCAAAGCAAAAGCTCGAAGCTGACAACGCCGAACTTATGAACGTGGGTGCTGACGCCCTTGCTGATGGGTTCGAGTTGGCATTCGAGCAGATTCGTTGCGTTCTTCCTGACGTGGACCACTCGCAGTTCAGCATCTACCACGAAGTGGTAGATGGCAAGCTCATTCCTCCTTCTTAAGTTTTCTTCTTGTAATTTCATATTTCTGCACAATTCCTGTACTTGAAACTTGTATAGACCTTGGTGTGAATATATACTTGCTTCAGCTATATTTTTCTTCTCTCGTATCTTCTTAAGCTTCATCTTTCTTTTTGCACACGACTAACTGTTAACTAGCTTAGGTTTAGCGCGATCTGTACTCTTTGATCTTGGCCTCTACCTTGATCACGACTAATGATCCTGCCGGCAACTCGAACGGGGAGGAATCGCTTCGTAGCACTCTCCGCCCTGTCTACATGACTGCGTCTTCTGCAGAATCACCCTCAGGACCTTCTCTTGGTGTTCCAAACGTGACCTGCAAAACACACAGACGGCGCCTCTAGCGGCCGTTTGCACTCCGACGATCAAGTTAGTCCAACAGAACCACCAGAAACTGGAAACTAGTAATGTGTGTGTGAAAGAACTCTTGCTCTGTTTTTTTTTTCTCTCCTTTCACTCTCCCCTGATTCTCTCTTTTATCTCTCTTTTTCTGCTTCTGGGCATAACAAAATTCTGTTATGCTTTTCTGGCATGTGTCAGAACCCTGTTATGCTTTTCAGAGAAAGCGTACCTTCAGAATCAGCAGTGGGGAGCGTGAGAGTCTACGCATGTCTGCGTGTCTCTGCGTGTCTCTGCGCTTGGTTGCGCCTGTCTGTACCTTCAGTGGTACGGAGTGCTCTTTTGTCTAGACCGCACCCCTCTCAGATGATGACACGTGGAGGCCTGCGACTCACATCTAACCACACACGTGTCACTTACTGGAAGGGCTCTAGCGCTTCTCTTTGTGTTCCTAAGTTACGCCCTTGCGGAGTAACTTAGGATGTTTCTCTTATCCGGGTAAATCGCATACTCTTAGGAAAACGTCGGGTGTGGCTGGTCTAGGCACACTCACCAAACGTTGCTCTCTGCGCAGGCGACTTACCCTTCACGATGCCACGCACGTAATGGGTTGAGGGAATCACCAATCACTGATTGGCTCACTAGTTCCCTCAGGCCACTCTCGTGCATGATTCCCTGAGGTGTGCTCATGCGAGGTCCATGCGTAACGCTCTCGCTGGGAACCTCGGTCCCAGTTTAACTGCGTGTAACACGAGACCCCGATGACTGATCAGTGTTTATTCGCTTATCGCGCTCTGCCTCCAGGCGCGAGTCTGGGAACTGGTCTGCTGGTGGCCACTTGGCTTCTGACCACCGATCACCATTCTGGGTGATCTGTCCCCCGACCTCTCTGCCGCCTGATCTGTCGGTGGTAACTTGGTTACTGACCACCGATCACCTCTCTTGGCGATCGTCCCCCCGACCTCTCTGCCACCTGGTCCACGTGTCACCCTTCGAGTGGTCCACGTGGTTCTCTGCTGTTGACGTCATCGACTACCGATGACCGATCGGATCACAAGCCCCCAGTCTCGAGTCGAGAACTCATTCTCAGCGAAGAGACTAAGTGGTCGTGCCCTCAGTCCACGTGGCAAGTGGGGCCGCCTCACGTGCCACCTTACGTGTTGCTTCTTTAACGTTTGGACTTCCTCTCTTGTTCTCTCGACACGTGGCCCCATCGACGGCTAGCGCTGTGCGTCGCTAACGCTTCCCTTATTCAAATTGGCGCGCTCCTTTACTGTTCTTTCATCTTCTTCACTCGACTCCCAGACTCTCTGCGAACCTTCCTCTGCGCACCTTTCTCTCCTCAAATTCTCTGCTGCCAAATATCTTGCGATCACCCAAAGGTATGGTTTTTCTTCTCCCTGGCCCCTTTTTGGTCATCTTTACCGATTGCATTTATCATTCTGGTTATCATGCATTCATCTTCTTTATTTTCCTCTCTCGAACTCGCGCTAGGGTTTTTTCATGCTCTTACTCTGGCTTCTGCTTCTTCTTCTTCTTCTTTTCATCTGGGCATCTCCTTCTCCTTTCCCTTTTCTGTTTTCACTGAAATTCATCATTCCTTCTTCTCCCATTCATTCTGACCTTTTCGTTTTTCCTCCATTTGCAGCTATCTCACGATGGCTCGCTTGAAACAAACTGTGCGCATCATTGCTTCTTCTTCTGGTGCACAGCCTTCCGCGAGTGCGCCAGCTCCACCACCGCCTGTGGCTACCTCCTACCACGACAATGCCAGGGTCTACCAATGGGCTCCCCTGGCATTGCTCGCTGAAACCTCCACTCTACTGCCTGAGGGCCATCTCAAGTCCCTGCTAAGTAGCAATCCTGACGAGCCTTCCTGCTCCATCGACAGGGAGAATGACTTCAACATTCAAATTCGCATTCCTCCTCGAGGAATGCCCATCTGCGCGGATGACAGGGCCACTAATGGGGTGCCCTTTGTCTTCATCTACTCCGCTATCTTCAAGAGGTTGAAGCTGCGCCTCCCTTTCACCTTCTTCGAAAAGGAGCTGATGATGGAGTTAAACGTCGCGCCTTGTCAGCTCCATCCAAATGCCTGGGCCTTCATCCGGGCGTTTCAAATCCTCTGCAGTCATTTCGGGCACAACGCCTCCGTGGACGTGTTCCTTTACTTCTTCGAAGCGAAGAACCCTGGGGACAGGTCCTGGGTTAGCCTGAACGGGGTTGCTGGGCGGGTGCTCCTGGGCCTGTACCAGCAATCCTTCAAAGACTGGAAGGGCAGATTCTACATGATATCTGCTACCCCTCAAAGTCAAAGTCTGCTCGAGGGATACCCCCTCTACTGGGTTCCTGGAGTTGAATTCAAGAAGTCCAGGGACCTCGAAGCTATGGCCCCCTACGAGCGCGAGCTATGTGGGCTGCTCCTGGGGGCCAAGTACAACTCCGCCCGCCTCATCAAAGATGAATTTGATGTGGTGGCTCTGAAAAAATATATAGGTAGCCCTCCTTGCACTTCTTCAGATACCTGCACTTTTTCATGCATACTTTTATGTGTTCTTTAACTTTCTTGCATATCTTGGTCATCTAGCCCTTCCTTTTTCCATGTATGCAGACTCGATGACGGGGAAAGACAGGAAGCTGGCCCTGCTGGAGCTTGCCAAATGTAGGGGAGCCAAGGGCACTGGTTCCTCTTCTTCTACAACTGAGCCCATTGCGGCCCCTCCACTCTCGGTCGCGCCAGCTGAAGGCCCCAAGCCAGGGAAGAAAAGGAAAAGGCTGGTGAAAGCTTCCGCCTCTTCTGCTGCTGCTGCTGCTTCAACTGAAGAGGAGAGCTCAGGCTCTCCTCTTGTTCACCGCCAAAGGAAGAGAGCAGCGGTTGAGGGGGCCTCATCTCTCCAGCCTGGCGAGGTTGAGGTAGTGGAAGTAGAGGAGGAAGGGTCTTCCCCACCTCCCTGTGCTCAACTTGCCTCAGAGCCCTCCAGTCTTCCTTCTCCAGGCCAGCAGTTGCCTCCAACTTCCCAACTGCCATCTTCCCCCCCAGCAGGCCAATCACCTGGTCCACCTGCTCATCTTGCTGGGGGTCCACCACCACCACTGCCAATCCCCACCGCCACTGCTGAAGATGGGGGGTCCAGCTTGCGCCCAAGCACTTCTAGGGCCAACCACGAAAACTTCAGCAGGGTCATCACCCTGGTCCGACAACTCATAAGCAACCGGGAGCTTGTCGAGTGGAGTGGTGATGAGGTGGATATGCACCTGGCCAAGCAGGTAGTGCTCTCTCTGGAGTTTTCCACCCAACATCGCAAGCAACTAGCCCTGGAGAAGAGGGTGAAGGATCTTGAGCACGACAAGGAGTCACTGCGAAGTGACTTCGAAGCTGCCCAAGGATCCGTGGAGTTGATGCGGGGCATGGTGGAGAAAGCTAGGAGGGAGTACCTAGCGCAGGTCCAAGAGACCATCAAGACAGAGATCTTGATGGGGCAAGCTGTTAGCTCCTTGGACTGCACGGTGGTGGAGCTTAAGGCCGAGACTCTCTCCCTGCGCCAACAGAACACTCAGCTATTGGGGGAGCTCGAGTCCGCCAAAGAAGCAGCTGCTGCTGGGGAGAAAAGACTTGAGGAGGTGGTGGGCAAACTGTCTGAGGCTGCCTCCTCCCTTGCTGCCGTCACCACTGAGAGAGATGCTGCGGAGGCTTCAAAGCAAGAACTGGAGGTGGAGAAGGCTGATTTGATGAACGTGGGTGCTGATGCCCTTACAGACGGATTCGAGCTAGCACTCGAGCAAATCAAATGCGTTCTCCCAGACCTGGACCTCTCGCAGTTCAGCATCTACCATGAAGTGGTGGATGGAAAGCTCATCCCCCCTACCCCTTAAACTTTTCTCTTCTCTGTAAACTTAACTTCTGCACAATTTTCTTATTACTCTGAAATTTGTATAAGACTTGACTGTGAATACAAACTCTCAATGCTTCTTTTGTTGCATAAGTTTCTTCCCTTGTATTTTCTTTGATCTTCACTTATCTTTATGTGCGCGACTAACTGTTAGCTAGCTTAGGTTCAGCGCGATCTTGGGCTTTACCTTTCCTTTCGCGCACGACTAAGTGTTAACCAGCTTAGGCTTAGCGCGATCTTGAGCTTCGTCTTTCACTTTGCGCAAGACTAAGTGTTTAACCAGCTTAGGCTTAGCGCGATCTGCTTCTCTTATTCTTTCACTTCTACTTGATCACGACTGGCTATTCCCTCAGCTTAGTGTTTAACAGTCCTCGTGCGCTGCTTTGCACCACTAGCCAATCACTGACGACTCATCAGTGATCGTTCTTTAGTCTTTACTTGGCTTTCTCTGTCGCTCTAGCGCTAAGTGCATGGAGGACTTTGACATTGATCGCTCGAGGTGATGCCTCGTCTTGGGGAAAGAAAAGTGTTTCTCGCTAACCCCTCTTACTTTCCCCAAGGTCATCACCCTTTGGCGGGTTGAGTCGCTCATTCCCTGCTTCACTCCTAGGGTGAGAAGGGTTTCGGACTAAGAGTCTTACTGGGCCAATATTGGTGTATGCCAAGTGGGTAAGGACGTTTTGTCAAAACCTTTCCTTTCCCTCCTTTGGTCTTACTAGCACCCCTGGCTTTTCAAACCTTTGGCTGCTTGCGCTCACACCTGGGGTGAGAAAGACTTAGATCGGTGCCAGTACTTGCGCCTAGGGCAAGTAGGGTCTAACCAATCACCTGCACTTGCACCTGGGGCAAGGAGGATTTTAACTTTTAATACTTGAGCACACTTTATATGCTGGAAATTTTTCTTTAATTGGGTGGCCTCGTTAAAAACCCTCCTTAGGGAAAAGAGTGCCCCCTTGTCTGTTCAACTGTTTCCACCACATACAAACATGTGTCTTTTAGCGCGAGAACGCCTATTACTGTACAACTTTAACTAAAATAAAATTTTAAATGGGTGGCGTTCCATGTTCTGGGGATTGCTCCTCCTTCCAAAGTCTCTAGGCGATAGGCTCCGTTCTCTAATGTCTCCACCACTCTGTACGGGCCTGTCCACTTTGGGGATAACTTGTTCTGCATGTCATTCTGATGCGCCTTTCTCATCACCAGATCAGCTTCCTGGAAACGCCTGGGCCTCACTTTAGAGTTGTGCCTCCGCTCTACTCTTCTCTTCACAGCTTCAGCACTGACTCTGGCCTCTTCCCGCACTTCGTCTAGCAGATCCAGATTCACCTTACGCTCTTCATTGGACTCTTCAGCAACGAAGTTCAAGAATCTGGGGGAGCTCTCCTATATTTCCACAGGAATCATGGCGTCTGTCCCATAGACAAGGCTGAAGGGTGTCTCATGGGTGCTGGACTGTGGGGTGGTGTGATAAGACCATACAATTCTGGGGACCTCCTCTGCCCAGCCTCCTTTGGCCTTGTCTAGTCTTCGCTTCAGCCCCCTGAGCAGCACTCAATTTGCTGACTCCACCTGCCCATTTGTTTGTGGGTGCTCCACTGAAGCGAAAACCTGTTGTATCTTTAACTCTTCACACATCTTTCTCAGCTGATGACTTGTGAACTGGGTGCCATTGTCGGAAACCAACCTCTTGGGTATTCCGAAGCGGCAGACAATGTTCTTCCAGACGAAGTGTTCGACTTTCTGTGCGGTGATGTGTGCAACTGGCTCTGCCTCCACCCACTTGGTGAAATATTCAATGGCCACAATGAGGAACTTCATCTGCCTTGTCGCCAGGGGAAAGGGTCCTAGGATGTCAATCCCCCATGTATGGAATGGCCACGGGCTATGGATGGACCTCAACTCCTCAGGGGGTGCCTTGTGCCAGTCTGCATGCAGTTGACACTGTTTGCATCGCTGAGCAAACCTTATGCAATCTTCCTTCAGCTTTGGCCAGTAGTACCCCGCGCGGAGTACTCTACTTGCCAAAGCGCGACCACCTACGTGGCTTCCGCACACCCCCTCGTGCAGCTCAGACATGAGCCTAGTGCATTGCTCGTCGTGTACACAGATCTGCACAGAGTGAGAGAATCCAAATCTAAATAGGCTTCCATCTATAAGAGTAAACTTACTTGAACCCCTCTTTATTCTTTTTGCCTCTGCCAGATCGAGCGGGAGTACACCATCTTCTAAGTATAGCTGGTATGGCGTCATCCAGGTGTCGGGTTCCTTCTCCGCATGAACCTCCATCGACTCATCGGTCTTTGAGGGTCGCGATCTCACCCTCGGTGCTCTTAGTGTTTCTTGGGTCAACGACCGATGACCGATCGTTAGACGCTTCATTGACTTGCATACGTGAAGCACCTGGTTGTCTGATACGAACGCGCGCGGCACCTTCAGGGTCTCCTGAATGACGGTCCTCTGCTTCCCCCCCTTGCCTGAGCTGGCCAGCTTGGCAAGCAGGTCTGCTCGGGCATTCTGCTCTCTTGGCACATGCACTAACTCAAACTCGGCGAAGGACGTCTTCAGGAGCTGCACATACTCCAGGTAGGCTGCCATCTGGGGATCCTTTGCTTGGAACTCCCCGGTAACCTGCCCGGTGACCAGTAACGAATCGCTCTTTGCCAGCAGATTTCTTGCTCCCATTTCTCTTGCTAACAACATTCCTGCGATCAGGGCCTCATATTCCGCCTGATTGTTGCTAGCTTTGAAGGCAAAGCGGAGGGACTGCTCGATCAGTACCCCATTTGGTCCTTCCAGGATGACTCCCGCGCCGCTTCCCTGCTGATTAGAGGAGCCATCCACCGATAACACCCATCGGAAATTTAGCCCTTCTGTAGGTGTCGCGATTGATGATAGCTCGACTACGAAGTCCGCGAACACCTGCCCCTTGATCGGTCCTCGGGGCTCGTACAGAATATCAAATTCTGACAATTCTACTGCCCATTTGACCATCCTGCCTGCTACATCAGGTTTCTTCAATACGTTCTGGATAGGCAGATCAGTCATCACGACCACTGTGAAGCTGTGGAAGTAATGCCTGAGTCTTCTGGCTGAAAACACCACCGCCAGAGCAGCCTTCTCGAGGGCCTGGTACCTTGTTTCAGGGCCTTGCAGCACCTTACTCACGAAGTAAACAGGCCTCTGGGCCTGGTCCTGCTCTTGTACCAGGACTAAACTGACTGCCCTCTCCGTAACAGCAAAGTATAGACGAAGAGGGATGCCTACCTGGGGCTTTCGCAAGAATGGTGGGCTCGCCAGGTACCCCTTTAACTTGACGAAAGCCTCCTCGCACTCCTGTGTCCAGAGAAATCTGCTGTTGCGTTTGAGACACTGGAAGTATGGGTGACCTTTCTCCCCTCCAGCGGACATAAATCGGGACAGAGCTGCCAAGCGACCGGTGAGCTGCTGCACCTCCTTCACCGTCGTTGGGCTCCTCATTGCCACGATCGCCGCACACTTCTCAGGGTTAGCTTCGATTCCTCGCTCTGTCAAGAGGAAACCCAAGAACTTCCCAGCCTCCACACCGAATATGCATTTCTCAGGGTTGAGCTTCAGCCTGTACTTGGCAATGGTGGTGAATAGCTCTTCCAGATCAGCTGCATGATGCTTCTTCTCTTGGGACGTAACCACCATGTCATCTACATAGGCGTGTACGTTCCTTCCCAGCATGGGCGAGAGCACCCTATCCATGAGCCGCTGGTAGGTAGCCCCCGCATTCTTTAACCCAAATGGCATGACCTTGTAGCAATAGCAAGACCGTTCCGTCATAAACGCGGTCTTGCATTCGTCCATTGGGTGCATCCTGATCTGGTTATACCCTTAGAAAGCGTTCCCCCCGAGGCGCTATCAACTAGAGCATCTATACTGGGTAGGGGGTAAGAATCCTTGGGGCACGCCTTGTTGAGGTCAGTGAAGTCCACGCACACTCTCCACTTGTCGCTTGCCTTTCGAACCAGTACCACATTCGCTAGCCACTCGGGGTACTGGATTTCTCTGATGTGCCCTGCGGCAAGGAGCTTCTGCGCTTCGTCGTGGATCACCTTCCTCTTTTCCTCGTTGAATTTCCTTCGCCTCTGTCGCACGGGTCGAACCATGGGGTCCATCGACAAACGATGGCAGAGGAAGTCGGGGTCGATTCCTGGCATGTCGGATGCTGACCATGCGAAGGCATTCATGTGCTTCGCAATCACACCCATGATCAGCCTTCGCTCTTCTTCAACTAGGGATCCCCCTAACTTGAACTTTCTTCCCACGACGTCCACTTCGACCCAACCTTCAGCTGGGTGGGGCCTTTTCTCACTGGCGATGACCGCCCTCGCGATCCCTGACTCGCGAGGAGTGATCGCGCCTTCCTCTTCTTCTTCAACTTGGGCTACCTGGGAGCCCCCCACCGCAGCGTCCTCCATCCTCTGAGCGCCTTGTGTCTCCCTGACCGCCAATCGCTCTTCGCGCACGCCTGGTGGTGGTTTTGTGGTGACGTGGCACACACTTCTCTTTTGCTTCAAGCTGTTCTCATAACAGCGTCTTGCCTCAGCCTGATCCGACTTGATGGTTATCACGGTGCCCTCCATCGACGGCAGCTTCAACTTCATATGCCTCGTCGATGGTATTGCGCCCAGTCTATTGAGTGTGGGCCTACCCAACAAAACGTTGTACGCAGAAGGGGCATTCACCACTAGGTACTTTATCTTTTCAGTGCGGGCTGTTGTTCCGTCAGTGAACGTGGTCCTCAGCTCGATGTATCCCCGCACCTCTACCTGATCCCCTGCAAAACCGTAGAGACAACCAGTGTACGGTCTTAACTGATCAGGGGACAACTGTAGCTTGTTGAATGTTGGCCAGAACATGACATCCGCCGAGCTTCCTTGATCTACGAGTACTCTATGCACCCGTCTTCCTGCTGTGATGAGAGAAATGACCACAGGGTCGTTGTCGTGCGGGACAACGTCCCGTAGGTCAGCTTTCCTGAAGATAATGTCCACCTCAGGGTAATGACTCTCATTCACTGCATCTACCGCCATCACCGATCGAGTGTATCTCCTTCTTTGTGAAGCTGTGCATCCCCCACCAGAGAAGCCTCCAGCGATCGTCTGCACTTCCCCATGCACAGGGACTTCATGCTGTTGCTCTCCAGTTTGGGATCCTGACGCGCGATCACCCTGCGGCTCACGCAGGTAATCTGCTAGAAAACCAGACTTCACCGACTCTGCCAGTTGGTGTCCCAGCGCCAAACAGGAATGAAGTGTATGGCCAAAGGCCTGATGAAACTCACACCATTCATTCTTCTTCCTTCCAAGTACCTTATCTGTCTTCTCTGGTACTCGTAGTCTTGCTGCTACAGTAGGAAGGGCGATGAGAGCCGCCAATCCTACCATGAAGTTGTATCTCGGGGGTGCGTTATTCTCCCTTGCACGCCCTTTGCTCTGGTCTTTGCCTGGTGCATAGGGACGAGGTTTTTCCCGCACCTTCTTCCCCTCCTTGGCCTCATGCACCCTTGCTTGCTGTGGCTTTCCTTGCCCTCCACGCGGTCTGGGTGGTGCAACACTTCCCCTCTTCTCAGAAACCTCTGTTTCTGCCACTATGTGCGCCACCGCACGTCGTCGAATCTCTGCAAAGGTTCTGGGATGGCTCCTGATGAGAGACTCGCTGAAAGGGCCAGGCATCACACCCTTCTTAAATGCGTGCACCAGCATATCTTCATCTTTGCTGGGCAGTCTAACCACTTGTGCTCCAAAGCAGTTGAGGTAGTCTTTCAGCGACTCACCTTGGTACTGGCGCACGTCGAACAGATCGTAGGACACCACTGCAGGTGCCTTGTTGCCGATGTATTGCTCAGTGAAGAGCTTCGAGAACTGAGAGAAAGACGTGATGTGTCCTTCTGGTAGGCTTACGAACCACTCCATGGCGATTCCGCTGAGCGTACTCATAAACATTTTGCAGTAGACAGCGTCTGAACCCCCAGACAACATCATCTGGGTGTGGAACGCCGTCAGATGCGCTTCCGGGTCTTCTACCCCCCTGAACGATGCCTTGACCCCCACCAGGTTGGGAGGCACCATGGTTCCCATGATCTCAGGGGAGAATGGCATGGGGAACGCTCTTGGAGGTGAGGGCATCCTAGACACCCTTTCGTCAACCACGTGTTCCCTCTGCGCTTGCAGCGTCCCTCTCAACTCCTCATTGACACGATTCAGCTCGTCGTTCCTGCTCTGCGACGCAGCTAACTCCGTCTGCATCCTCTCTTGTTCAACCTTTGACGCTGCGGCATTATCCTGCAGCGTGCGCACCATTTCCAGGACCTGTGCCACTGTCACAGCTCCTTCATAAGTGGATGGCGCAGGTGATGGCTGTCTATTTCTAGGCATCTTTCTCTATCAAGGAAACTGACAAAACTCTGGTAAGCCTCAAAACTGTGGTATATGTGGGACAACGATTCACTCGGGCCCCACGGTGGGCGCCAAATGATCCTGCCGGCAACTCGAACGGGGAGGAATCGCTTCGTAGCACTCTCCGCCCTGTCTACACGACTGCGTCTTCTGCAGAATCACCCTCAGGACCTTCTCTTGGTGTTCCAAACGTGACCTGCAAAACACACAGACGGCGCCTCTAGCGGCCGTTTGCACTCCGACGATCAAGTTAGTCCAACAGAACCACCAGAAACTGGAAACTAGTAATGTGTGTGTGAAAGAACTCTTGCTCTGTTTTTTTTTTCTCTCCTTTCACTCTCCCCTGATTCTCTCTTTTATCTCTCTTTTTCTGCTTCTGGGCATAACAGAATTCTGTTATGCTTTTCTGGCATGTGTCAGAACCCTGTTATGCTTTTCAGAGAAAGCGTACCTTCAGAATCAGCAGTGGGGAGCGTGAGAGTCTGCGCATGTCTGCGCGTCTCTGCGCTTGGCTGCGCCTGTCTGTACCTTCAGTGGTACGGAGTGCTCTTTTGTCTAGACCGCACCCCTCTCAGATGATGACACGTGGAGACCTGCGACTCACATCTAACCACACACGTTTCACTTACTGGAAGGGCTCTAGCGCTTCTCTTTGTGTTCCTAAGTTACGCCCTTGCGGAGTAACTTAGGACGTTTCCCTTATCCGGGTAAATCGCATACTCTTAGGAAAATGTCGGGTGTGGTTGGTCTAGGCACACTCACCAAACGTTGCTCTCTGCGCAGGCGACTTACCCTTCACGATGCCACGCACGTAATGGGTTGAGGGAATCACCAATCACTGATTGGCTCACTAGTTCCCTCAGGCCACTCTCGTGCATGATTCCCTGAGGTGTGCTCATGCGAGGTCCATGCGTAACGCTCTCGCTGGGAACCTCAGTCCCAGTTTCACTGCGTGTAACACGAGACCCCGATGACAATACACCCGATGACTGATCAGTGTTTATTCGCTTATCGCGCTCTGCCTCCAGGCGCGAGTCTGGGAACTGGTCTGCTGGTTGCCACTTGGCTTCTGACCACCGATCACCATTCTGGGTGATCTGTCCCCCGACCTCTCTGCCGCCTGATCTGTCGGTGGTAACTTGGTTACTGACCACCGATCACCTCTCTTGGCGATCGTCCCCCGACCTCTCTGCCACCTGGTCCACGTGTCACCCTTCGAGTGGTCCACGTGGTTCTCTGCTGTTGACGTCATCGACTACCGATGACCGATCGGATCAACTAACAACTCCCTTAGCTTTGTCTTTAACAGTTCTTATGCATAGCTTCGTACTAGATGACTGACTAGGCATAGTCTGACTGCTTCGGCCTGTTGTGTAAGAACTTGTTTGGAAAAGCTTCCTCCGATAAGGCACTGCGCACTAGCATATCCACCGACAACTCATCAGTCATCGTTCTTCGGTCTTCACCTTGCTTCTCTGTCGCTCTAGCGCTAAGTGCATAGAGGACTTTGACATCGATCGTCAGAGGTGATGCCTTGTTTTGGGGGAAGAAGAGTGTTTCTCGATAGCCCCTCTTATCTTCCCCAAGGTCATCAACCTTGAGCGGATCGGGTCGTTCTTTCCTTTCCTCACTCCTGGGGTGAGAAGGGTTTAAACTAAGGGCTTTACTGGGCCAATATTGGTATATGCCAAGTGGGTAAGGACATTTGCCGAAATCCTTCATTTCCCTCTCTTGGTCTTACTAGCACCCCTGGCTTTTCGAACCCTAGTCGCCTGCACTCACACCTGGGGTGAGGAGGACTTAGATTAGCGCCCATATCCGCGCCTAGGGCGAATAAGGCCTAACCGATCACCTGCACTGGCACCTGGGGCGAGGAGGATTTTAACTTGAAAACTCTCGCACACTTGATATGCTGATAATCTTTTCATTGGGTGGCCTAGTTAAAAACCCTCCTTAGGGAAAAGAGTGCCCCCTTATCTGTTCAACTGTTTTCAGTATATACACTGAGTGTGTCTGTAGCACGAGAACGCAACTACTTTACAACTTAACTGAAATAAAATTTCAAATGGGTGGCGTTCCACGTTCTGGGGATTGCTCCTCCCTCCAGATTTTCCAGCCGATAAGCTCCATTCTCCAATGCCTCAACCACTCTGTATGGACCTGTCCACTTTGGAGACAACTTGTTTTCCATCTCATTCTGATGCGCCTTTCTCATCACCAGATCACCTTCCTGGAAGCGCCTGAGCCTCACCTTGGAGTTGTGCCTCGTTCTACTCTTCTCTTGACG
Source organism: Phaseolus vulgaris (assembly GCF_000499845.2). NCBI lineage: Eukaryota > Viridiplantae > Streptophyta > Magnoliopsida > Fabales > Fabaceae > Phaseolus > Phaseolus vulgaris. Next base: position 38,729,335 of record NC_023749.2, on the reverse strand, counting down.
GCTTCAGCACTAACTCTGGCTTCTTCTCGCACTTCGTCCAGTAGGTCGAGATTCACCTTTCGCTCTTCATTGGATTCTTCGGCAATGAAATTCAAAAACCTGGGGGAGCTCTCCTGTATCTCCACGGGAATCATGGCATCTGTCCCGTAGACAAGGCTAAAGGGTGTCTCATGGGTGCTGGACTGTGGAGTGGTATGGTAGGACCATATGATTCTGGGGACCTCCTCTGCCCATTTTCCTTTAGCTTTCTCTAGTCTTCGCTTCAGCCCCCTGAGCAGTACTCGGTTGGCTGACTCCACCTGCCCATTGGTTTGTGGGTGTTCCACCGAGGCAAAAACCTGTTGTATCTTTAACTCCTCGCACATCTTCCTTAGCTGATGACTTGTGAACTAGGTGCCATTGTCGGAGACCAGCCTCTTGGGTACTCCGAAACGACAGACAATGTTCTTCCAGACAAAGTGCTCGACTTTCTGTGCGGTGATGTGCGCGACTGGTTCTGCCTCCACCCACTTGGTGAAATACTCGATGGCCACGATGAGGAACTTCATCTGCCTTATCGCCAGGGGAAAAGTTCCTAGGATGTCGATTCCCCATGTGTGAAATGGCCACGGGCTATGGATGGACTTCAACTCCTCGGGAGGTGCCTTATGCCAGTCTGCATGAAGTTGACACTGTTTGCAACGTTGAGCATACCTCACGCAGTCTTCCTTCAGCGTTGGCCAGTAGTACCCCGCGCGGAGGATCCTACTTGCCAAAGCGCAACCACCTACATGACTTGCGCACACCCCCTCGTGTAGCTCTGACATAAGCCTAGTGCATTGCTCGCCATACACACAGATCTGCACAGGATGAGAAAACCCAAATCTAAACAGGTTTCCATCAATCAAAGTAAACTTACTCGAGCTCCTCTTTATTCTTTTTGCCTCTGTCGGGTCAAGTGGGAGTACACCATCTTCTAAGTACAACTGGTACGGTGTTATCCACGTGTCGGGCTCCCTGACAGTGCAGACTTCAATCGCCTCATCGGTCTTTGCCGGTCGCGCTCTAACCCTCGGCGCTTTCAACGTCTCTTGAGTCAGCGAGTGATGACCGATCGCCAGACGCTCCATCGATTTGTACACTTGAAGTACCTGGTTGTCTGAAACGAACGCTCGCGGTATCTTCAAGGTGTCCTGAATGACGGTCCTCTGTTTTCCCCCCTTGCCTGAGCTGGCCAGCTTGGCAAGCAGGTCTGCTCTGGCATTTTGCTCTCTTGGCACATGAACTAGTTCAAACTCGGTGAACGACGTCTTCAGGAGCTGTACGTATTCCAGGTAAGCTGCCATCTGGGGATCTTTCGCCTGGAACTCCCCTGTAACTTGCCCGGTGACTAGCAAAGAGTCACTCTTGGCAACCAGACTTCTTGCTCCCATTTCTTTTGCTAGCAACATTCCTGCGATCAGTGTTTCATACTCCGCCTGATTGTTGCTAGCCTTGAAGGCAAAGCGGAGGGACTGCTCGATCAGCACTCCGTTCGGGCCTTCCAAAATGACCCCAGCGCCGCTCCCCTGCTGATTGGAAGATCCATCCACTGATAATACCCAACGGAAGTCTAAACCTTCTGAAGGTGTCGCGACCAACGACAGCTCGACCACAAAGTCGGCGAACACCTACCCCTTTATCGGTCCTCGGGGCTCGTACTGAATGTCGAACTCTGACAATTCCACCGCCCACTTGACCATCCTTCCCGCTACGTCTGGTTTCTTCAGCTCCTTTTGGATGGGCAAATCTGTCATTACCACTACTGTGAAGCTGTGGAAATAATGTCTGAGTCTTCTTGCTGAAAATACCACCGTCAGGGCAGCCTTCTCGAGGGCTTGGTACCTTGTTTCAGGGCCTTGCAGTTCCTTACTCACAAAGTACACAGGCTTCTGAATCTGATCTTGCTCTTGTACCAGGACTGAACTGACTGCTCTCTCCGTCACAGCAAAGTATAGACGAAGAGGGGTGCCCACTTGTGGTTTACGCAAGACTGGTGGGCTTGCCAGGTACTCCTTCAACTTGATGAAGGCCTCCTCGCACTCTTGTGTCCAAAGGAATCTGCTGTTGCGCTTAAGACACTAGAAGTACGGATGACCTTTCTCCCCTCCAGCGAACATAAACCGGGATAATGCTGCCAACCGACCGGTGAGTTGCTGCACCTCCTTCACCGTTGTTGGACTCCTCATTGCCACGATTGCTGCGCACTTCTCTGGATTAGCTTCGATTCCACGCTCTGTCAGGAGGAAACCCAAGAACTTCCCAGCCTCTACGCCAAAAATACATTTCTCAGGGTTGAGCTTCAACCTGTACTTGGCGATGGTGGTGAATAATTCCTCCAGATCGGCCACATGATGCTCCTTCTTTCGGGATGTGACCACCATGTCGTCTACATATGCATGCACGTTCCTTCCAAGCATGGGCGAGAGCACCCTATCCATAAGTCGCTGGTAGGTAGCCCCCGCATTCTTCAGCCCGAACGGCATTACCTTGTAGCAGTAGCAAGACCGTTCAGTCATGAATGTTGTCTTGCATTCTTCCCTGGGGTGCATTTTGATCTGGTTGTATCTTGAGAATGCATCCAAGAAACTGAGTAGCTTCCCCCCTGATGCGCTATCCACCAGAGCGTCTATACTGGGTAGAGGGTAGGAATCTTTGGGGCATGCCTTGTTGAGGTCAGTGAAGTCCACGCACATCCTCCACTTGCCGTTTGGCTTTTGAACCAATACCACGTTCGCTAGCCACTCGGGGTACTGGATCTCCCTGACATGCCCTGCGGCAAGGAGCTTTTGTGCTTCGTCGTGGATCACTTTCCTCTTCTCTTCGTTGAATATCCTTCGCCTCTGACGCACAGGTCGGACTTTAGGATCCATCGACAGGCGATGGCAAAGGAAGTCAGGGTCGATTCCTGGCATGTCAGATGCTGACCATGCGAACGCGCCCATGTGCTTCTCGATCACCCCGGCGATCAGCCCTCGTTCTTCTTCGCCGAGCGATCCTCCCAACTTGAACTTTTTCCCCCTTATATCTACTTCTACCCACCCCTCGGCTGGGTGGGGTCTTCTCTCGCTGGCGATGACCGCCCTCGCGATCCCTGACTCGCGAGGAGTGATCATGCCCTCCTGCTCCGCTTCCACCTGAGCTACCTGGGAGCCCCCCAGCGTAGCAGCTTCCATCTCCTGATCGCCAAGCGTTCCCCTAACCACCGATCGCTCTTCGAGCACACCTGGTGGTGGTGTTGAGGTGACATGGCATATGCTCCTTTTCTGCCTGAGGCTGTTCACATAATAGCGCCTAGCCTCAGCCTGATCTGACTTGATGGTTATTACGGTCCCCTCCATCGACGGTAGCTTCAGCTTCATGTGCCTCGTCGATGGCACTGCACCCAACCTATTGAGTGTTGGCCTTCCCAGCAAGATGTTGTATGCAGAAGGGGCGTTCACCACCAAGTACCTTATCTTTTCGGTGCGGGCTGTTGTTCCATCGGTGAACGTCGTCCTCAGCTCAATGTACCCCCGCACCTCTACCTGATCCCCTGCAAAGCCGTAAAGACACCCGGTATACGACCTTAGTTGATCAGGGGACAGCTGTAACTTGTTGAACGTCGGCCAGAACATGACGTCTGTCGAGCTCCCTTTGTCTACGAGCACTCTGTGCACTCGCCTTCCTGCTGTGATGAGGGAGATGACCACAGGATCGTTGTCGTGCGGTACAACGTCCCGTAGATCAGCTTTCTTGAAAGTGATATCTACCTCGGGGAAATGGCCCTCATCCACTGAGTCCACGGCCATAATCGATCGAGCATACCTTCTTCTTTGTGATGCGGTGCATCCCCCACCGGAGAAGCCCCTCGCAATCGTTTGCACCTCCCCGTGCACAGGGATTTCATGTTGTTGTTCTCCTGCCTGGGCCCCCGATGCGCGATCACCCTGCGCCTCCCGCAGGTAATCTGCCAGGAACCCAGACTTTACCAACTCCGCCAGCTGGTGTCCCAACGCCAAGCAGGAGTGGAGTGTGTGGCCAAAGGCTTGGTGAAACTCACACCACTCGTTCTTTTTCCTCCCAAGTACCTTATCTGTCTTCTCTGGTACTCGGAGTCTCGCGGCTATGACAGGAAGGGCGATCAGATCCACCAACCCTACCATGAAATCGTATCTTGGGGGTGCATTATTCTCCCTTGCACGCCCCCTGCCCTGGTCCTTCCTGGGTGCATAAGGACGAGGTTTCCCCTGCACCTTCTTTCCCTCCTTTGCCTCATGCACCCTCGTGTGCTACTGTTGCTTCCCCTGTCCTCCACGCGGCTTCAGCGGTGCAGCACTTCCTCTTTTCTCAGAAACCTCTGTCTCTGCCACTGTGTGCGCCACCGCGCATCGCCGGATCTCCGCAAAGGTGTTGGGATGGCTTCTGATGAGCGACTCACTGAAGGGACCATGCAGCACTCCCTTCTTAAACGCATGCACCAGCATATCCTCGTCCTTGCTGGGCAATCTAACCACTTGTGCTCCGAAGCGGTTGAGGTAGTCTTTCAGCGACTCACTTTGATATTGGCGTACATCGAACAAATCGTACGACACCACTGTAGGTGCTCTGTTAATGTACCGCCCTGGTAGTCGGAAGTGATGACGTGGCATCCCGCTACAGTATAGGCGTGTTGGCAAGGCGCCAGGTTGGCAGAAGGGAAGGAAGTCGGGGGGCTCGTGAAGTCGCCAGTTATTAAGTTGGCGTGTTCTGATCTCCAGCATGCCAGAATAGGCGATCACCGGGTTAAAGATGAAGTCGCCAGATGTAAACTCAGGCGACCAAGCAATTGGAGATCGCCAGAAAAAGCACATCGCCGAAGATGAAGGAGAAGCAGATTATGAAGGCGGCCGGCGAGACCACAGGGAAGGTATATGAAGGCACCCTAACTCGCCAGTTCTAGTAGAGATCGCACTCCCAAGTTGGCTATGTACTGGGCAGTACCATGCATAGGTAACTTAGTAAAACAAGAGTAGAAGCAGCGCCCAAGTCAAGGAGGCTCCAGATGATGGCACGTGTACAGTTGGATACGAGCCACGTGTCCAAGTCTGTAACTGCCAGGAGAGAGAAAGTAACCAGGTATATAAGAGTTCTCAACGAACTTTCTAAGGTACGCACGTCCAGATTATACTCTTTACGCTTGCGAGTTATAGAGCTGACTGTGAGAGAGGATTTGCACGATTCTTGTTCCCTTAGTATTTGGTGATTCGGTCACTGACTTGGGCGTTGGAGTGCGATCGGCCGCAGCGGCGCCGCTCTGTTTCTTTGCAGGTTCTTGAGGTGGATCTCGAAGAGGAACGGAGGTGTGAAGCGGTGCACACGTCGATCCTTTGACGAGGCAGTTTCCAGCGTTCTGGTCAATAGGCAGGATCATCAGGCGCCCACCGTAGGGCCGTGTAAAACTTGCTCCCATCCACAGCGTGAGTTCTTGGAGGTTTTCGAAGTTTTCTGCGTGGTTGTGTGCTGGTGCAACCATCGTTCGCTGTTTGCTTGAAATTTGTTCGGTGAATTCACGTTTTACACCGTTCGCTCGGGTTTTCGATCGGTGAAGTGAGGTTTTCCTGCTGTTTTCGCGCGATTTGTTCGGTGGAGTTGAGTTCTTTCATCCGTTCGGTTGTCCGCGGGAAGAGCAGTGGTTGCTGGTGAAGTTACAAGTTTCTTTGAAGGTTTACGGTGTTCTTGAGTTTTCTCCCGGAGTTTCGCACAGTTTTTCCGATTGATCGCTGACTCAATCGTCGCTGAAGTAAGTGTTGTTTGCTGCATTCTGTGATTCGCTGAGTTTCATGAGAAAAATGAGAAGCAATCGCTCAAGTCCAGTTGCGCCCGTCGCTGCCGAAGGCGCCGCTGCCATGACCATGGCGCAGATGGCAGAGATGATGCGTTCGTTGCAGGCAACTGTGGAAGCCTCACGCATAGAGCAAGCGAGAATGCATGAGGACCTGGTCGCCTCTCACGCCAGGAATGAGGAGCTCAGCAAGGTGACTGAGGAGCTGCGTCAAGCTCTTCAGGAGCAGCAGGGGCGTTCTTCTGCTGAAGAGGTGGCGCCGTCATCGCCACCTCGCGTTTTCCCTATGCCTTTTGTTCAGGCGATTACTGATACGCCCATTCCTACGAGCGTGGTCCCTGTCAAGGTTGTCTTTACCGGCGTGGAGGATCCAGAGGCCCATCTCACCACGTTCCATACGCAGATGATGCTGTCGGGAGGGTCAGACGCCGTGTATTGCAAGATGTTCGTAAGCACGCTCCAGGGAACGTCGTTGGAGTGGTTTGTGAGCCTACCTAACGGCCACATAACCAGTTTCCAGCAGTTCTCGAAGGTTTTCGTCGAGCAATACATCGTGAACAAGGCACCGCCCAGGGTGTCTTATGATCTGTTTGATATAAGGCAGTACCAGGGAGAGTCCCTCAGAGACTACCTGAATCGCTTTGGAGCGCAGATGGTCAGATCGCCGGCCAAAGATGAAGAAATGCTGGTCTACGCATTCAAGAAGGGCGTGCTGCCGGGACCATTCTGCGAGGCCTTGATCAGGGCTCACCCTGCAACGTTTGCTGAAGTCAGGCGACTTGCGGTGGCTCACATCGCCGACGAAAGTGAGGTCGCTGAGAAGAGGGGGAGCGTGGCTCCCGCTAGGCCACGCGCCCAGACCAGAATCCAGCCGCAAAGGGTGTTGGAAACAGCGGCGGCGGCCAGGAAGGACCAGAGGACTCGCCATCCTTACGATAAGAGGAACAAGGGGAGGAGCCAGGGGCGCCAGCAACCAGCACGACGGGAATACAATCGCCCGCCTAAGCACAAGTTTGTTATGGGATTAGCGGACCTGATCGTCATTCCCAACATATCTGCTAGGTTGAAAGCGCCTGAGAACGTGGGCGACAAGGTGCTGGGACCAAAGCCAGACGCCTGGTGTGAGTTTCACCAGGGCTTTGGCCACACTTTGGACTCGTGTTTGTCCTTAGGGTATCAGCTCGATGATCTGGTTAAGAGCGGATTCCTAAATGACTATCTGCTGGATAGGAGGACGGGGGGAGCGTCGAGTTCCCAGCCAGCAGGTGGAGAAGCCCAGCAACACGAAATGCCTATCCACGGGGAAATCCACACCATCGCAGGAGGCTTCTCAGGTGGTGGGTGCACCGCATCGCAGAGGAAGAAGTACGCGCGGTCGGTGATGACAGTGGATATGTTTGAAGATCATTCGCCGGAAGTGGACATTACGTTCACCAAGAAGGATCTTCGGGACGTTGTGCCCCATGACAACGATCCCATAGTCATTTCGTTGGTTACGGCGGGAAGGAAGGTCCATCGAGTTCTGGTGGACCAGGGAAGTTTGGCAGACGTGATGTTCTGGTCGACTTTCACGCAGCTGCAGTTACCCCTTGACCAGCTAAGGCCCTATGGAGGGTGCCTATATGGGTTCGCTGGTGACCAGGTGGAGGTCAGGGGATATATTGAGTTGAGAACCACGTTTACAGATGAGGCTGGTTCGAGGACGGAGAAAATCAAGTACCTCATCGTAAACGCTCCTTCGGCATACAACATCCTGTTGGGAAGGCCCACGCTTAACAGGATAGGCGCCATTCCGTCGACTCGGCACATGAAGGTAAAGTTGCCGTCCATGGAGGGGGTGGTGATCACGATCAAGTCTGATCAGAAAGAAGCGAAAAAGTGCTATGAGAATAGCCTGAAAAACAAGAGATCAGTGAGTTATGTAACAACCACCCCACCTCCCGGTGTGGAGCCCAGATCGACGGTAGCGGACGAGACCGCCGGAAGGGACGTGGAGATGGTGGACGCTGAGCTAGTGGAGGGAAACGCTGGCCTGGAGGAGGAAGAGGCGCGGAATCGCCCTGAGGAAGCGAGAGAACAGGGAATCGCCAGGGCGGTGATCGCCCGAGAATCCAGGCCAAAACCTGTCGAGCAGTGGCTCGAGAAAGAGATCGGAGGAAAAATATTCAAGTTAGGAAGATCTCTGGAGGTCGAGCTCCAGGACCAGATCGCCAAGGTGATTGAGCGGCATCTGGACGCGTTTGCATGGTCCGCTTCGGACATGCCCGGGATTGATCCCGACTTCCTGTGCCATCATCTGGCGATGGACAGCTTGGTGAGACCAGTGCGACAAAGAAAAAGAAAGTTCAACGAAGAAAGGAGGCAGACGATTAGAGATGAAACTCAGAAGCTCCTCGCTGCAGGCCACATCAGGGAGGTCCAGTACCCTGAATGGCTGGCGAATGTCGTGCTGGTAAAGAAGAGTAACGGGAAATGGCGCATGTGCGTCGATTTCACCGACCTGAACAAAGCTTGCCCAAAGGATTCATATCCTTTACCAAGCATAGATGCCCTGGTGGATAGTGCTGCGGGGTGTAAGCTGTTGAGCTTCCTGGATGCCTTCTCGGGGTACAATCAGATTAAGATGCATCCCATGGACGAAGAGAAAACAGCCTTCATGACGGAGAGGTCGTGCTACTGCTACAAGGTGATGCCGTTTGGGCTGAAGAACGCGGGGGCCACGTACCAGAGGCTGATGGATCGAGTACTTGCACCGATGCTGGGAAGGAACGTGCAAGCGTACGTCGATGACATGGTCGTGACCTCGCCGGAAAAGAGCAAGCACGTTGCCGACTTGGAGGAATTGTTCACGACGATCGCCAAGTTCAGATTGAAGCTGAATCCAGAGAAATGTATTTTCGGCGTGGAAGCTGGGAAGTTTTTGGGTTTCCTCTTGACTGAAAGAGGCATAGAGGCCAACCCTGACAAGTGTGCCGCCATCTTGGCGATGAGGAGCCTAGCTACGGTGAAGGAGGTTCAGCAGCTAACAGGTCGGATGGCAGCCCTGTCCCGTTTCGTGTCCGCTAGCAAGGAGAAGGGCCATCCCTATTTTCAGTGCCTGAGGCGCAACAATAAGTTTGTTTGGACGAAAGAGTGCGAGGAAGCTTTCGTCAAGCTGAAGGAGTATTTGGCGAGCCCGCCGGTTCTGTGCAAACCGCTGGTGGGAACCCCTCTCAGGTTGTATTTTGCTGTAACTGAGAAGGCGGTGAGTGCGGTGCTCGCCCTGGATCAAGATCAGGCTCAGAAGCCTATCTATTTTGTGAGCAAGGTGTTGCAGGGCCCCGAAACGAGATATCAGGCCCTGGAGAAGGCTGCGCTGGCTGTGGTATTTTTGGCAAGAAGGTTGCGCCACTACTTCCATAGTTTCACAATACTGGTGATGACTGACCTGCCCATCCAGAAGGTCTTGAAGAAGCCTGATGTTGCAGGAAGGATGGTGAAGTGGGCAGTAGAATTGTCAGAGTTTGATATCAAATATGAGCCCCGAGGCCCGATTAAGGGGCAAATCTTTGCAGATTTCGTGGTCGAGCTCTCATCTTTGAAGGGGACGATTTCCGTTGGGTACTTTCAGTGGATGGATCGTCGAACCAGCAGGGCAGCGGTGCTGGAGTCATATTTGAAGGACCCAACGGTGTGCTGATCGAACAATCTCTGAGGTTTGCCTTCAAAGCCAGTAACAATCAAGCGGAGTATGAGGCGCTGATCGCCGGAATTTTGCTGGCCAAAGAGATGGGAGCTAGGGTGCTTATGGCTAAGAGTGACTCGCTGCTAGTCACAGGGCAAGTAACAGGCGAGTTTCAGGCTAAAGATCCACAAATGGCGGCCTATCTGGAATATGTGCAAGAGTTGAAGAGTTCTTTTGCCTCTATTGAAGTAGTGCATGTGCCCAGAGAGCAGAATGCCCGAGCTGACTTGCTAGCTAAGCTCGCCAGCTCAGGCAAGGGGGGTAGGCAGAGGACGGTGATTCAAGAAACTCTGAAGACGCCGAGAGCATTTGTGGTAGATCACCTGGTCCTTCAGATCAGAAGGTCGACGGAGAAAGCCGCGAGAAGCCATAAGTCCCTGACGCAAGAAACTCTGAGATCGCCGAGAATTAGAGCTTGCCGGGGAGAGAAGGTGAACGTGATGCAGGTCTGCGCTACCCATGAGCCAGACACTTGGATAACCCAGTACAAGCGGTGCCTGGCGGATGGCCTTCTCCCGCTGGATCCGACTGAGGCTAGGAAGGTAAAGAAGAATTCTAGCAAGTACACCCTGATTGATGGCGATCTGTACAGGTTTGGGTTCACTCACCCGCTCCTGGAATGTATACATGGCGAGAAGTGCACGAGAATCATGGCGGAGCTCCACGAAGGTATATGCGGAAGCCACGTCGGTGGTCGAGCTCTGGCCGCGAGGACTCTCCGTGCAGGATACTACTGGCCATCCATGAGAGAAGATTGCAAGAAGTATGCCCAATGTTGCAAACAATGCCAGCAGCACGCCGATTGGCATAAGGCGCCTCCTAAGGAGTTGAGGTCGATTTATAGCCCTTGGCCGTTTCATACCTGGGGAATCGACATCCTGGGACCTTTCCCGCTGGCGATCAGGCAGATGAAGTACTTGGTGGTGGCGATTGAATATTTCACCAAGTGGATCGAATCAGAACCAGTGGCCCAGATCACCGCACACAAGATCGAAGGTTTCGTGTGGAAGAACATCGTGTGCCGGTTTGGAGTGCCTAAGCGCCTGGTGTCGGATAATGGGACTCAGTTTGCAAGTCACTTGTTGAAGAAGCTCTGCGAAGGGGTGGGAATTCAACAAGTGTTTGCATCCGTCGAGCACCCTCAGACAAATGGCCAGGTGGAGTCAGCTAATCGGGTGTTGTTGAGAGGTTTGAAGAGAAGGCTAGAAAAAGCCAAGGGAAGCTGGGCTGAGGAGGTGCCCCGTATAGTCTGGGCATACCACACCACCGAGCAGTCAGGAACCCATGAGACCCCGTTCAGCCTAGTCTATGGGTGTGATGCGATGATTCCAGTAGAGATCCAGGAGAGCTCGCCGAGATTCCAGAACTTTGTAGAGGAAGACTCGAATGAAGAGAGAAGGCTGAACCTGGATCGAATTGGCACAATATCGCGAAGTCGCCGCCTTTGCTCAATTTGGCTCAGACCTTGATGCTGCGACTCAGGCATTACTCAATAGAGGTGCAAGGCTACTGGACGAGGTCAGGGAAGAGGCGAGACTGAAAGCTGAGGCGGTGAAGAGAAGGATTGAACGAAGGTACAACTCGAAGGTGATGCCAAGGCAATTTAGAGAAGGCGACCCGGTGATGAGAAAAGCCCACCAGTACGAGATGGAGAATAAGCTGTCGCCTAAGTGGACGGGACCGTTCAGAATAACCGAGGCGCTCGGGAACGGCGCCTACCGCTTAGAGACACTGGAAGGGGGGGCGATCCCTCGCACTTGGAACGCCACGCACTTGAAGTTGTATTACAGTTGAGAACTTTTGTAAGTAAAGACGAGCACAAAAAGTTATTTACGATGTTTATGATAAAACAGTTTGAAGGGGGCACTCTTTTTTCCCTAAGGAGGGTTTTTAATGAGGCCACCCAATAAAAGAAGAGTTTACGAAGTATAAGGCGTTTCCAGATTGCATGCTTGCTGTTTTCCAGAAAAGTTTTGAAGAAGACCTTGTCACTTATACGTGATTTAAGGCGAGTGAAAGAGATTTTGCATGCTTTATAAAAAGTTTTTAAGTCCTCATCGTTTTTCGGCGATTGGAGGCATCAGTTAAAGTTTTTAAGTCCTCATCGTTTTTCGGCGATTGGAGGCATCAGTTAAAGTTTTTAAGTCCTCATCGTTTTTCGGCGATTGGAGGCATCAGTTAAAGTTTTTTAAGTCCTCATCGTCTTTCGGCGATCGGAGGCACCAGTTAAAAGACCTCAACGCCCGCGCGCGTCCCGAGGCATGTAAAAGACCTCCTCGCCGTCGAGCGAGTGCAGGTGAGAAAGAGAAAAAGTCCTCAGTGCTTCTGGGGGCGAGAAGATGTAACCCCTGGGGCAATGTAGAGGCAAGTAAAAGTCCTCAGTGTTTCTGGGGGCGAGAAGATGTAACCCCTGGGGCAATGTAGAGGCAAGTAAAAGTCCTCAGTGTTTCTGGGGGCGAGAAGATGTAACCCCTGGGGCAATGTAGAGGCAAGTAAAAGTCCTCAGTGTTTCTGGGGGCGAGAAGATGTAACCCCTGGGGCAATGTAGAGGCAGGAAAAAGTCCTCAGTGCTTCTGGGGGCGAGAAGATGTAACCCCTAGGGCAATGTAGAGGCAAGTAAAAGTCCTCAGTGTTTCTGGGGGCGAGAAGATGTAACCCCTGGGGCAATGTAGAGGCACGATTTAAAGACCTTCTCGCCTGTGAGCGAGTTCAGGCGAGTAAAGGACCTTCTCGCCTGTGAGCGAGTTCAGGCGAGTTAAAGACCTTCTCGCCTATGAGCGAGTTCAAGCAAGATAAAATCCTTCTCGTCTCGAACGAGTTCAGGTACGGTGTAGAGGGTGGAAGAAGTTCTGAAGGTGGCTAAGGTAGGTTCGAAGAGAACGCCTAGCCACCCGGTCTCTCTCTCTGAAGCACAAGGAGGCAGAGAAGGATCCGAAAGGCATCTCTACCCCAGATCAAAGAGCAAGGGCCAAGGCGTGAAGCCAGAGAGAAGCTGATCGCCAAGAGTTTCTGGTGACCAGGAAAAGTTCAAACGATGGCGAGAATGTTAAAGGACCCGTTTTGGTGGAGCAGATCGGGTGAAGCAGTGTTTAAACCAGCAGCTGAGTCAAAGTTTGTTGCTTAAGGAATGTTTTTACGATAAGGTTAATTGCCTTAAGTTTACGAATCGATAAAGTGATTGTTGCTTAAAGGTTGAAGTGGTTCGAAGCAGTCATGTCAAAGATCGTGCCTACGAGATTACTGAGTTATTTCGTTGAAAGTAAAACAAGCCAGGAAAGTTGAAGCGATTTGAAGAAGTCAAAAGAGGAAAAACGTAGACTTTGTCATTAACAATGAATAACAGTTCAAAACATATATATGAAAGGACATAAAGCGGGCACCACTTTTCCATCCACCACTTCATTATCCAGCGACACCATGCTGAGATCCAGGTCGGGGAACAAGCAAGCAAATTGTTCCCGTGCAGCTTCGAATCCAGCGGCCAGAATTTGAGCAGAGTTTAGCTTGAGTTCTTCAATCTGTTTCTGAAGTTCCTCAATCCTCTTCTTGAGATCTTCAGTTTGCTCTTTCAGCTCCTTATTCTGTCGCTCCAGCTCTTCAACCTGTTTCTTGAGTTGTTCATTGGTCTCTTGAGCCTGGAGAAGGTCTTCAGCAACCTTCTTGGATTCCGCTTGCACTTGGGCCAATTCAGCGGCTACCTTTCCCTTCTCTTCATTGGCTTTTGCGAGATCAGCTATGGCGTCGTCCCTTGCCTTTTCCACCTGCCCAAGGAGGGTCTCTCGGTCGGCTGACCTTTTCTCTAGTTTTTGCACCTTGACGGCGTCGGCCTTCATGAGAGCCTCCAGGTCAGCCACCTTGACGCGGTAAGGCACAATCTTGCTCTCTAGTTCGATCTTTTCTTGAGCAAGTTGTTGCACTTTGTGGCGGAGATCGGTGGCCTCTTTGCGCGCCAACCTGAGCTCGGTGTTCATTGCGTCCTCCACTCGGGAGTGTTCAATCTCCGCCAGCGTCAAGCTGAAAGACAACTTCTCCACCTCAACCCTCATGGTGCTGTTCTCGGTCTTGAGGTTGAAGAGGTCGTCTTGGAGCCTCCTGGTAGAGCTTTCCACAGCTCTGGTGATGATGGCTGGGATATCTTCTGCTATCGTCTTTAGCTTAGCAGATAGAGGCTCCCACATCCTCGTGACCTCAAGGTGGAGGTTTGCTGCTTGTAGAGGCACCAGAGGCGCTGTGGGGGCCTGTTGTGGGTTCTCGTCGCCACCTTCCTTAGCAGGCTCTTCAGTGGGCGCTTGTTGGCGTGGCGACGGAATCGGGGATTCAGTGATCAGAATCAGAGAGGTATGAGCAACCTCATCCCCGATTGGAGCAACCTCTGCGGCTGAGGCATTTGAAGGGGGACCCCCTCCCGCTGATACGTGTGGCGTGGAGGCGCTCGGGGGGTCCTCCATGAAGTTTGGCTCTTGGGCCTCAACCGCAGGCAGCGCAGTGGCTAGCGAGGTAGCTTGGACTGGTGGAACAGGAGCTTGTGGGGGTGGCGATGATGGAGGAGGAGCAGGTGTGGATGGTGGCGTTGACGAGGGAAGAGGGGGTGGTGCAGGTGGTGAAGAAGGTGCCACCCTCTTCCTCTTAGTAACGAGGCCATCCTCAGTGACCTCGTCATCTTCTTCCTCATCCTCTTGGACTATCTGGGGAGCCTTCCTCTTGGGCCTCTTGAGGACCAGTTTCTTGCGTTGGGCAGGTTCCTTAGGTGGCGATCGCCCGTGGACGATGGCTGTCTCCACCACCGAGTTGGGCACCGTTTGAGAACCCACCGCCAACCCGTGGGTTCGGGCGAGCGCCCTCAGTTCTGCAAGCATACCTTTGCCCAACATGTTATCTGAATGAATCGAAAATGCATGGGTTAACTCAAGGAGAAAATAAGTGCATAAGGCAGTATGCAGCATAGCAGATAATCGGTGCAGGAAAAATAAAACCAAGGTCTTGTGCATAACGCACAAGACGCCCAGAAACAGTCAAATAGAAGCAGTATTAAAACAACAGTGAATGTTCTAACCTATTCGAATTTCGAGTTGGTCCTCGTAGAATTCGAAGCAGATCAGGGTGGTGGTAAGGAAGGTGATGTTGGCATCCGCGACCCTTTTCCAGAAAAGGCAGAGATCTCGGTCCAACGCTCCTATGCTGTCAGGACTTCTGGGTCTCCTGAAGCAGCTCTTGGACTCTTTCTTCCCCTTGTCCACCCAGTACAAAGGGAAGCCGTCGAGTAGGGAGGCGTCCTTGTCGTTAGGGCGCACTTGGACGAATTTCCCTTTCCAATCTTTATAGGATTGCTGGAAGATAGCAAAGATGGACCTCCCAGCAATCGCGTTCAAGCTAACCCACAGGCGGTCTCCTGGGTGCTTGGCTTCGAAGAGAAATAAAAATACGTCCACGGATGCGGGCAGCCCCGGGTGGTCGCACAAAACTTGAAAAGCTCGAACAAACGCCCAGCTGTTGGGGTGAAGCTGGGCGGCGGCAATGTTGAGCTCGGTAAGGAGTTCCCTCTCGAATCGGGTGAAAGGGAACTTGAGCTTCACCTTCTTGAATAAGGTCGTGTAGACGAAGCAGAAGGGCCCGTCGGCACTCACCTTGTCATCGGCACAAACAGGCAGATCGGGGGGGCAAGGCAGCACCATCATCTTTTCGTCGTGCTCCTTATGAAATGATTGATGAAGCTCATCCCCCTTAGTCAGCCGCAAAACTGCTCCCGTAGTGTTCACAGAAGATGTCTCCCTCAGAAGGGTCGAGTTGGCCCAGGGATACAAGGTTTTGAAGTCTGGCAAGGGAACGGGGGCTCCTCCGGCGATAGGTGGAGTCGCCTGGGCCAGGTTAGGGCGGGAAGACGCAGGCCTCTCAGCCTGGGAAGATGAAGCGCCACGAACTCGTGGTGGGTCGTGTGCTTGAGAAGGGGGGTTTCTTGATGAAGGAGGAGGATTCGGGGTGATCTTTGTGCGAGTCATTGTTGCAGCTGCAAAGGAAGAAGAAAAGGAAAAATGATCAGGGGCTACAGAGGCTGACTCGATCATGGAAGGAAGGTGTAAAACGAACGAACGTAGGTTCGTTGCGATGATTGACGAAGCCCTAAGTTACGTAGAAGGAGAAATGGAAAAAGCAACCCACAGCGTATGCACCAGGCAGTTACAGGATGATGCGAATCGGTTAAAATGCAAGAAAGACCAGCAGAAGAAGGAAAGTAGGTACCTTTTGATGATCAGGAGGACGATGAAGGTTGATGGTGATTCAGAATGTTGGAGAGCGCTGGGAGTTTTTTGCAGAAGAAGGTTAGAGCGTTCGTGAATGCGAGGGAAAGTGATGGAACAGTATTGAGTGAAAATGGGTTTAAGAATTTTTTCGAAATGGGTTTGGGAAGCGCAAACGTTAACTGAAGGTAACCGTTGATGAAGCCACGTGTCGAGTGATGGACGAGGGGTTTGGTGGAGCGTCAGAGCAGTAGAGAGTACAACCGCTTAGAATTCTGCGTCAGTGCCACGTAGACCGGTGTTGACGTGACTCTTTCAGTCTTTTCGCTAGACAAGTCTTCGCTTAAGACTGGGGGGCTTGTGTACCGCCCTGGAAGTCGGAAGTGATGACGTGGCATCCCGCTACAGTATAGGCGTGTTGACAAGGCGCCAGGTTGGCAGAAGGGAAGGAAGTCGGGGGCTCGTGAAGTCGCCAGTTATTAAGTTGGCGTGTTCCGATCTCCAGCATGTCAGAATAGGCGATCACCGGGTTAAAGATGAAGTCGCCAGATGTAAACTCAGGCGACCAAGCGATTGGAGATCGCCAGAAAAAGCACATCGCCGAAGATGAAGGAGAAGCAGATTATGAAGGCGGCCGGCGAGACCACAGGGAAGGTATATGAAGGCACCCTAACTCGCCAGTTCTAGTAGAGATCGCACTCCCAAGTTGGCTATGTACTGGGCAGTACCATGCATAGGTAACTTAGTAAAACAAGAGTAGAAGCAACGCCCAAGTCAAGGAGGCTCCAGATGATGGCACGTGTACAGTTGGACACGAGCCACGTGTCCAAGTCTGTAACTGCCAGGAGAGAGAAAGTAACCAGGTATATAAGAGTTCTCAACGAACTTTCTAAGGTACGCACGTTCAGATTATACTCTTTACGCTTGCGAGTTATAGAGCTGACTGTGAGAGAGGATTTGCACGATTCTTGTTCCCTTAGTATTTGGTGATTCAGTCACTGACTTGGGCGTTGGAGTGCGATCGGCCGCAGCGGCGCCGCTCTGTTTCTTTGCAGGTTCTTGAGGTGGATCTCGAAGAGGAACGGAGGTGTGAAGCGGTGCACACGTCGATCCTTTGACGAGGCAGTTTCCAGCGTTCTGGTCAACAGGCAGGATCAGTTAACGATGTACTGCTCAGTGAAAAGCTTCGAAAATTGATGGAAGGACGTGATTTGACCCTCTGGCAGACTCACGAACAATTCCATGGCGATTCCACTCAGTGTACTCATGAACATCTTGCAATACACGGCATCTGAGCCCCCAGACAACATCATCTGAGTGTGGAACGCCGTCAGATGCGCTTCTGGATCTTCTACCCCTGTGAACGACGCCTTCACTCTCACTAGGTTGGGAGGTACCACGGTTTGCATGATTTCAGGGGAGAATGGCATAGGGAACGCTCTCGGAGGCGATGGTGGCATCGACATCCCTTCTCCAACTGCGCGTTCCTTCTGCATCTGTAACGTCCTTCTCAGCTCCTCATTAACGCGATTAAGCTCATCGTTCCTACTCTGCGATGCAGCCAACTCCGTCTGCATCTTCTCTTGTTCAGCTCTCGACGCTGCGACATTGTCCTGCAGCGCAGGCATCATTTCCAGGACCTGCGCCATTGTCACAGCTCCTTCCTCAGCAGATGGCGCAGGTGACGTTTGTCTTGTTCTCCTCATTTTCTCAGCAAAAACAAAGCAAAGACTTTGAGAAACTCCAGAAACTTTGGTGTGAATGGGACCACGATTCACATGGGCCCCACGGTGGGCGCCAAATGATCCTGTCGCCAACCCCAACGTGGAGGAATTGCTTTGTCGCCTCCTTACCCCGCCTATGGCAACTGTGCTATCTGCAAGAATGCTCTTAGAACCTTCTCCGGGAACCTCAAACGCAACCTGCAAAACACACAGACGGCGCCTCTAGCGGCCGTTTGCACTCCGACGCTCAAGTTAGGTCACAGAACCACCAACAAAAATATTGTATATCTGAATCTCTCCCTGATTCTCTTTTTATTCTCTCTCTGTGTCTGTGCCTAACAGAATTCTGTTACGCTATTCTCTGCGTGTGTCAGAATTCTGTTTTGCTATTGTGAGAAAACGTACCACAATCAGTAAAGACGTGGGTGTCTGTGTTTTCTGTGTGTACCTTTCACGACGCGGAGTGCACCTTTATCTTGGTCGCGCCCCTCTCAGATTGTGACACGTGGAGGCATGCAACTCACATCTAACCGTACACGTGCCACTACCTAAAGGGCTATAGCGCATCTCTTTGTGCACCTAAGTTATTCCCTTGCGGAGTAACTTAGCGCGTTTCTTCCATCTGGGTAAATCGCACACTCCCAGGAGAACGCCAGATGTGGCTGGACTAGGCACACTCACCAAGCATTGCTCCCTGCATACACGATTTCCCCTTCACGATGTCATGCACGTAATGGGTTAAGAGAGTCACCAATCACTGACTGGTTTACTAACTCTCTCAGGCCACCCTCATGCATGATTCTTCCGGCGAGCAACTCCTCTTTCTCTGAGATATGATCATGCGAAGTTCATGCGTAACGCTCCCGCTGGGAATCTCAGTCCCAGTTTAACTGCGTGTAACACGAAACCCCGATGACCATGCACCCGATGACTGATCGGTGCTCTATTGCTTCTCGCGTTCTCCCCCTGGGTGTTTATCTTGGAACTGATCTGTCGGTGGCCACTCGGTTATTGACCACCGATCTCCATACCGGGTGATCTCCTCCCTGATTTCTCTGCCACCTGATCCACGTGTCACCCTGCGGGTGGTCCACCTGGTTATCCTCTGCTGACGTCATCGACTACCGATGACCGACCGGATCAGGTAGAGCACCCTCTGTTTCAACGGAGCCACTTTCCAGTGCAATTCAGGAGATGAAGGGAGACTTCCAAAGGAGATAGGTCAAAAGCGGAGCTCCACATAGGTCAACCGACAAAGCGGTCAACTGGCAAGAACAAGTGTATTTATGTGTGACTTGGTGTTGTGCAATTTCAGAGGGTTGTTCTGAAAACTGTGTGTTGTTGCCAAAGGTGGTGTGTGTTCTTGAAGGGTTCAAGATCACCACTTTGGTGTGTTATTTATAATCAAGATTTGATTACTTATTGAATTCTCAACGGTTAGTAGAGGACTGGATGTAGCTCTTGGTAATAAGTAAACCAGTATAAAAAATTCTTAGTATACACTCCGTATACTGAGTACTTACTTGATCTTCAGACTACCTTTTGCAGGTCAACCTCAACCGAGCACTAGTAAACTGAAGAAGGAGACTTTGAGTGAGGAGCGAGGAAGCAACCGAACGACCAACACGTTCACAATTGTACATCGAGTTTTAGATACTATTTAGGCCCACTATGTCTATACAAGTATATCATATATCTAAACCTTTTATTGATCTCCACTATTTTATCGTAAACATTTTACCCATTTTTCATTAATTTTAATTCCATATTTTATGTCTATTTTAATTCTACCAAATTAACCATTAGTCATGAAAATTAATAAAATTTAACGTGATATAATTTATAACTTGTTCATATTTGAAAATAACGTTTTCTTAATCAGAAATTTTAAAATAATGTTGATACGAAATTGTTGACAACACAAGTGCAGAAAGGCAAAACGAATGTGACTATTTACCATTTATAAGGACGTCTATATAGCCATATTTGATGAGCACGCATTCTTAAATCGAATAGATAAGAAGGCGACAATATAGCCGCTTTTTCAAATTCCATTTATATTGTATATGCTTCTGAAGGAGGGTTTAGGGTTTAAGGGCAATGCATTTACAAGTAGGGCTATTACCATAGCCGCACTTATAAATCTTGCACTGGATTTATAAATGCGGCTATGGTAAATAGTCGCCCTTGTAAATAGTGTGTTTTTTAGTGATATCTGTTTAGTGCTAATTCCCATATAAATTAACATGTTCAATTATATATACCCAACCAGACAAATACATAAATTCAGATAAATTCATAGAATCAAATTATATATATTGATCAAAATGTATTACAAACACTAATAATATATCTCTATCTATCTATCTAATTCCTACACTATTCATCAACTATCCTAGAGTTATAAAAATTTAGGAAATATGTGGACCAAGAATGTCTCAAATATGTTATTGCTTCCGAAGACATTGGTGCCTCATCCTTGAAGAACTGCATTTCAAAATATGGTTGACATAAATTAGTTTTAAGATACATATATGTACCGCCCAGGTGGTCGGAAGTGATGACGTGGCAGCAAGCTATTATGTAGGCGTGTTAAGCAGAGCTCATGACTAGCAGAAGGGAAGGAAGTCGGGGGGCTCGTGTAGTCGGCAGTTATTAAGTTGGCGTGCTCCGATCTCTAGCACACCTTAACCGGCGGTCACCGGGTTTGAGATGAAGTCGCCGGATGCGAACCCAGACGACCTAGTGGTTAGAGATCGCCGAAAGAAGGACATCGCCGAAAGGTCATGAAAGCTTGTCCAAGGCTTTCGAAGCAGAGCATAAAGTCGTCAGATAGTCATTCCCTAGCTAGCCAGAAGTTGAAGTCGGGGAACAGCTTACCTGAACATGCACGGTGAAGCAAGAGAAGTAGATCATGAAGGCGGCCGGCGAGACCACAGGGAAGGTGTGTATGAAGGCACCCGTACTCGCCACGCAGAAGAGACCACGCTCCAAGGCAGCTATGCACTGAGTTGTTTCATGCATAAGTAACTTAGCCAAAAGCCTGAAGAGTAAGAAGTGGCGCCCAAGTCAAGGATGCTCCAGATGGTGACACGTGTACAGCTGGATGCGAGCCACGTGTCCATATGTGTAACTGTCAGGAGAGAGAAAGTACACAGGTATATAAGAGATTCTAACAAACTTCTGAGGTATGCACGTTTAGATTACTTCTTTACACTTGCGAGAACTTGAGTACGCTGAGAGAGAATTTTGCACGGTTCCTGAGAGTTCTTAAGTTTTCTCTTAGTATTTGGTGGTTCAGTCGCTGACTTGGGCGTTGGAGCGTGATCGGCCGCAGCGGCGCCGTTCTGTCTTTTGCAGGTTCTTGAGGCGAATTAGAGTGAAGAACGGAAGCTAACACGACGCGAAGTCGATCCAAGTTTGACGAGGCAAGGCTCTTGCGTCCCGGTCAACAGGCAGGATCATCAGGCGCCCACCGTGGGGCCGTGTAAAACTTGTTCCCATCCACAGCGTGAGTTCTTGGAAGTTTCTGCAGTTTCTGTGTGGTTGTGTGCTGGTGCAACCATTTTCCGCCATTCATTCAAGCTTTGTTCGGTAGATTCGTGTTTTCCACCGTTCGTTTGAGTTCTTGTTCGGTGAGGTGAGGTTTTTCGCTGTTTACGCAAGTTTCAATCGGTGAAATCGAAGCTTCGACGTTCGATCGGACTTTTCGACCGGTGGATCAGAGGTTTTGGTGGAGAAGCGGTGGTTTGTGGTGAAGTTGCGAGTTTCTGCAAAGGTTTTGCTGTTGAGGTTGTGTTCTTAAAGTTCTTTGGAGTTTGCGAAGTTCTGACCGATTGATCGCTGAATCGATCGTTGCTAAATGAGGTTTTGTTCGTCGCTCATTGTGATCTGTCGAGTTTTCATGAGAAAGATGAGAAGCAACCGTTCAAGTCCAGTTGCGCCAGTTGCTGCTGAAGACGCCATGACTATGGCGCAGATGGTGGAGATTATGCGTGCGTTGCAGGCGAATGTGGAAGCCTCGCGCATAGAGCAGGCAAAGATGCATGAGGACCTGGTCGCCTCTCAGGCCAGGAATGAAGAGCTCAGCAGAGTGACTGAGGAATTGCGCCAAGCTCTTCTGGAGTAGCAAGGGCGCCCAGTCGCTGAAGAGGTCGCGCCGTCGACGCCGCCTTGCGTTTTCCCCATGCCTTTTGCTCAGGCGATCACAGACACGCCTATCCCTGCGAGTGTGGTACCCGTGAAGGCTGTTTTCACCGACGTGGAGGATCCTGAGGCGCATCTCACCACGTTCCACACACAGATGATGCTGTCAGGAGGCTCGGATGCTGTGTATTGCAAGATGTTTGTGAGCACACTCTAGGGAACAACGCTGGAATGGTTTGTGAGCCTGCCTACCGGTCACATAACCAATTTCCAGCAGTTTTCGAAGCTTTTTGTCGAGCAGTACATAGTGAACAACGCGCAGCCTAGGGTGTCTTATGATCTGTTCGACATAAGGCAGTACCAGGGAGAGTCCCTCAGGGACTACTTAAACCGTTTTGGGGCGCAGATGGTCCGCTCGCCAGCCAAGGACGAAGAGATGTTGGTCTACGCCTTCAAAAAGGGCGTGCTGCCGGGACCTTTCTGCGAAGCGCTGATCAGGGCTCACCCCGCCACGTTTGCTGAGGTTAGGCGACTTGCGGTGGCCCACATCGCCGATGAGAGCGAGGTCGCCGAGAAGAGAGGGAGCGTGGCCCCCGCCAGGCCACGTGCCCAGACCAGGATCCAGCCACAGAGGGTGCTGGAGACAGCGGCGGCCAAGAGGGATCAAAGGGCCCGCCATCCTTATGATCCAAGGAAAAACAAGGGCAGGGGCCCAGGGCGCCCCAAGGAGTACAATCGCCCACCGAAGCATAAGTTTGTCATGGGGCTGGCGGACCTGATCGCCATCCCAAATATAGCAGCCAGGCTCAAGGTGCCCGAGAAGGTGGGCGACAAGGTGTTGGGACCAAAGCCAGACGCCTGGTGCGAATCCACCAGGGCTTTGGCCACACCGTGGACTCATGTTTAGCATTAGGATACCAGCTTGACGACCTGGTCAAGAGCCGTTTCCTAAATGATTACCTGTTGGACAGAAGGACGAGGGGCGCGTCGAGCTCCTAGCCGGCGGGTGGTGAGGCTCAGCAGCACGAGATGCCCACTCATGGAGAGATCCACACCATCGCGGGAGGTTTCTCGGGTGGTGGATGCACCGCGTCGCAGAGGAAGAAATATGCGAGGTCCGTGATGACAGTGGACATGTTCGAGGACCACTCGCCAGATGTGGACAACACGTTCACAAGGGAAGATCTCAGGGACGTTGTTCCTCATGACAACGATCCAATAGTCATCTCGCTTGTTACGGTGGGAAGGAAGGTCCACAGGGTTCTGGTGGACCAAGGAAGCTCGGCAGATGTGATGTTCTGGCCGACTTTCCCGCAGCTGCCACTACCCCTTGACCAGCTGAGGCCCTATGGAGGGTGCTTGTATGGTTTCGCTGGCGATCAGGTGGAGGTCAGGGGGTATATAGAGTTAAGAACTACATTCACGGATGAGGCGGGCTCGAGAATGGAGAAAATCAAGTGCCTCGTCGTGAATGCTCCCTCAGCATATAACATTCTGTTGGGAAGGCCAACACTCAACAGAATAGGAGCTGTGCCTTCAACTAGGCACATGAAGGTGAAGTTGCCATCGATGGAAGGGGTGGTGATCACCATCAAATCTGACCAGAAGGAAGCGAAGAAGTGCTATGAGAATAGCCTGAAAAACAAGAGGTCAGTAAGTTACATCACAACGACACCGCCTCCTGGTGTGGAGCCCAAGCCAGCAGAGGGGGGAGTTGTTAGTGCAGCAATGGAGGTGGCCGCCGGAGGCGACGTCGCCATGATGGATGCTGAGGCTGAGGGAGAGAACGCCGAGCGGGAATAAGAGGTGAGGAACCGCCCAGAGGAAGCGAGGGAGCTGGGAATCGCCAGGGCGGTGATCACCAGGGAAGCTAGACCCAAATTCGTGGAGGAATGGCTCGAAAGGGAGATCGGGGGAAAGGTCTTCAAGTTGGGAAGATCCTTGGAGGCTGAGCTCCAAGACTAGATTGCCAAGGTGATAGAGCGGCATCTGGATGCTTTCGCATGGTCTGCTTCAGACATGCCGGGAATTGACCCCGACTTCTTGTGCCACCATCTAGCAATGGACAACCAGGTCAGACCAGTGCGACAGAGAAGCAGGAAGTTCAACGAGGAGAGAAGGCAGGCGATCAGGGATGAAACCCAGAAGCTCCTCGCTGCAGGCCATATCAGGGAAGTCCAACACCCTGAGTGGCTGGCCAATGTCGTGTTGGTGAAGAAAAGCAATGGGAAGTGGCGCATGTGCGTCGATTTCACTGATCTGAACAAGGCTTGCCCAAAGGATTCGTATCCTTTGCCAAGCATAGACGCCCTGGTCGACAGTGCTATAGGGTGTAAGTTGCTGAGTTTCCTGGACGCCTTCTCGGGGTACAACCAGATAAAGATGCATCCCATGGATGAAGAGAAGACCGCCTTCATGACCGAGAGATCGTGCTACTGCTACAAGGTGATGCCCTTTGGGCTGAAAAACGCGGGGGCCACGTACCAGAGGTTGATGGATCGGGTACTTGCACCTATGCTGGGGAGGAATGTGCAAGCGTATGTAGATGACATGGTCGTGACCTCGCCGGAGAAGAGCAAACACGTCGCGGACTTGGAGGAGTTGTTCACCACAATCGCCAAGTTCAGGCTAAAGCTGAACCCCGAGAAGTGCATTTTTGGCATGGAGGCGGGGAAGTTCTTGGGATTCCTCTTAACTGAAAGAGGAATAGAGGCAATTCCTGATAAGTGTGCTGCCATCTTGGCGATGAGGAGCCCAGCTACCGTGAAGGAAGTGCAGCAACTTACAGGTCGGATGGCCGCCCTGTCTCGTTTCGTATCAGCCAGTGGAGAGAAGGGCCATCCGTACTTTCCGTGTTTAAGGCAGAACAACAAGTTTGCCTGGACGAAGGAGTGTGAAGAGGCCTTCTTCAAGCTTAAAGAGTACCTGGCGAGCCCGCCGGTTTTGTGCAAACCGTTGGTGGGGACCCCTCTCAAGTTGTACTTTGCTGTGACTGAGAGGGTTGTGAGCGCGGTGCTCGCCCAAGACCAGGATTAGGCTCAGAAGCCTATTTATTTCGTCAGTAAAGTGCTACAGGGCCCGGAGGTGAGGTATCAGGCCTTGGAGAAAGCCGCGCTGGCTGTGGTATTTTCGGCGAGGAGGTTGCGCCACTATTTTCACAGTTTTACAATACTGGTGATGACCGACTTGCCCATCCAGAAGGTTCTGAAGAAGCCCGATGTAGCTGGGAGGATGGTGAAGTGGGCGGTGGAGCTGTCGGAGTTCGATATCAAGTATGAGCCCCGAGGTCCGATCAAGGGACAGATTTTCGCTGATTTCGTGGTCAAGCTCTCATCAGAAGCAACGCGAGTTGAGGGAGATGATTTCCGTTGGGTGCTCTCAGTGGACGGATCGTCGAACCAGCAGGGTAGCGGTGCTGGAATCATCCTGGAAGGGCCCAACGGCGTGCTGATTGAGCAGTGCCTGAGGTTTGCATTCAAAGCCAACAACAATCAAGCAGAGTATGAAGCGCTAATCGCCGGAATCTTGCTGGCCAAGGAGATGGGAGCTAGGGTGCTGATGGCTAAGAGTGACTCGCTATTGGTCACGGGGCAAGTAACAGGCGAGTTCCAGGCCAAGGATCCACAAATGGCGGCTTAATTGGAGTATGTGCAGGAGTTGAAGAGTTCCTTTGTCTCCTTTGAAGTGGTGCATGTGCCCAGAGAGCAGAATGCCCGAGCCGACTTGCTAGCTAAGCTCGCCAGTTCGGGCAAGGGGGGTAGGCAGAGGACGGTGATCCAAGAAACTCTGAAGACGCCTAGAGCATTTGTGGCAGATCACCTGGTTCTTCAGATAAGCAAGTCGACGGAGAAAGCGGCGAGGAGTCACAGGTCTTTGACTCGGGAGACCTTGAGATCGCCGAGAATAAGAGCATGTCGGGGAGAGAGGGTAAACATGACGCAAGTCTGCGCTACCCATGAGCCAGACACGTGGATAACACAGTACCAGCGATGCCTGGCAGATGGCCTTCTCTCGCTGGATCCGATGGAGGCTAGGAAGATAAAAAAGAACTCTAGCAAGTTCACAATGATTGATGGCGAGTTGTATAGGTTTGGGTTCACACACCCACTCCTGGAATGTGTGCACGGAGAGAAATGTTCAAGAATCATGGCCGAGCTCCATGAAGGGATATGTGGAAGTCACGTCGGGGGTCGAGCTCTGGCTGCAAGAACCCTCCGTGCAGGTTACTATTGGCCTACGATGAGGGAGGACTGCAAGAAGTATGCACAGTGTTGCAAGCAATGTCAACAGCACGCTGATTGGCACAAGGCGCCTCCCGAGGAGTTGAAGTCGATTTACAGCCCTTGGCCGTTTCATACATGGGGAATCGACATTCTGGGACCTTTCCCATTGGCGATCAGGCAGATGAAGTACTTGGTGGTGGCGATTGAATATTTCACCAAGTGGATCGAAGCAGAACCAGTGGCCCAGATCACCGCACATAAGATCGAGAGTTTTGTGTGGAAGAGCATAGTGTGCCGGGGGTGGGAATTCAACAAGTATTTGCATCCGTCGAGCACCCTCAGACAAATGGCCAAGTAGAGTCCGCCAATCGGGTATTGCTGAGAGGCTTGAAGAGAAGATTAGAGAAAGCCAAGGGATCGTGGGCTGAGGAGGTACCCCGTATAGTTTGGGCGTACCACACCACCGAGCAGTCAGGAACCCATGAGACCCCGTTTAGCTTGGTCTATGGGTACGACGCAATGATTCCAATAGAAATCCAGGAGAGCTCGCCGAGATTCCAGAACTTTGTAGCGGAAGACTCGAACGAGGAAAGAAGGCTGAATCTGGATTTGCTGGATGAGGTCAGGGAGGAGGCGAGAGTAAAGGCTGAGGCAGTGAAAAGAAGGATTGAACGAAGGTATAACTCAAAGGTGATGCCAAGGCAGTTTAAAGAAGGCGACCTGGTAATGAGGAAGGCCCACCAGTACGAGATGGAGAACAAGTTGTCGCCTAAGTGGACGGGACCGTTCAGGATAACCGAGGCGCTCGGGAACGGCGCCTACTGCTTAGAAACGTTGGAAGGAGGGGCGATTCCTCGCACTTGGAACACCACGCACCTCAAGTTATATTACAGTTGAAAGCTTTGTAAGTAAAAACAAACACGAAGAGTTTGCAAGCTTTCTGTTAAAACAGTTTGACAGGGGCACTCTTTTTTCCCTAAGGAGGGTTTTTAATGAGGCCACCCAATAAAGAAGAGTTTTTCAAAGCTTAAAGTATTTTAGATTGCATGCTTGTTATTATTACGAAAGTTTTGAAAAAAGACCTTGTCACTCGTATGTGATTTAAGGCGAGTTGAAGTTATGTTGCATGCTTTCTAAAAATTTAAAAGACCCCATCGCTTTTCGGCGATTGGCAGCATCAGTCAAAGTTAAAAGTCCTCATCGTCTTTCGGCGATCGGAGGCACCAGCGACGTTTAAAAGACCTCAACACCCTCGCGCGTCCTGAGGCGAGAAAGAGAAAAAGTCCTCAGTGCCTCCAGGGAAGAGAAGATGTAGCCCCTGGGGCAATGTAGAGGCTCCAGTAAAAAGTCCTCAGTGCCTTCAGGGGAGAGAAGATGTAGCCCTGGGGCAATGTAGAGGCACGAGATAAAAGACCTTCTCGCCGTCGAGTGAGTTCAGGCGAGTTAAAGACCTTCTCGCTGTCGAGCGGGTTCAAGCGAGTTAGAGACCTTCTCGCCGTCGAGCGAGTTCAGGCGAGTTAAAGACCTTCTCGCCGACGAGCGAGTTCAGGCAAGTTAAAGACCTTCTCGCCATCGAGCGAGTTCAGGCAAGATAAAATCCTTCTCGTCTCGAACGAGTTCAGGTACGGTGTGGAGGGTGGAAGAAGTTCAAAGGATAGCTAAGGTAGGTTCGAAGAGAACGCCTAGCTATCCAGCCTATTGTTCTGAAACTCAGGGAAGGTAGAGAAGGATCCGAAAGGCGCCTCTACCCCCAGATTAGGGAACAATGGCCAAGTTATAAAGGTAAGCGAAAGCTGGTATTGCCAAGACTCTTTAGCGGTCAGAAGAAATTAAAGCGATGGCAAGGGTAAGGGCCCGTTTTGATGGAGCAGATCAGGTGAACTATGTCTTAAACTATCAGTTTGACTGAAACTCGCTGCTGAATAAGTAGTTTCACGCTAAAGTTCATTGCCTTAAAGTTCACAAGTTATTAAGATACTTTCGTTCGAGAGTTGGTAGTTTGGTCGAGCTCGAAGCAGTAAGTAAACAATTGCGCCCGCAGAATTGCTAAGTCAATTTCGTTTAAGCGATTTTTACAAGAAAAAGCAAGGCAAACAGAGAGATCGTATGAAGAAGCAGAAAAATCTATGATAAAAGTGGCATCAGTTCAAATACAAAGAAAGAAAGTTATTACAAAGTTTGTACAAAGCAAATAGGCAGATAAGTGATAGAGGGAAGCTGCTAATCTTCAAAAGGAACAATCTTCCCATCCACCACTTCGTTGCATATTGACACCATGGAGAGGTCCAGATCGGGGTACTGGCAGGCAAATTGCTACAGGGCGGCGTCAAACCCAGCGGCGAGGACTTGGGCGGAGCTCAGCTCAAGATCTTCATTTTGTTGCTTGAGCCCCTCGGTTTGCTGCTTCAGCTCATCAGCTCGCTTCTTCAGTTCTTCAGTTTCCCTGCGAGTCTGAGCGAGGTCTTCAGCAACCTTCTTGTTTTCCTCCCGCGCCTGGGCCAGCTCTGCCGCGCTCTTTGCATTCCCCTCTCTGGCTTCGGCGAGCTCAGCCACGGTGTCATCCCTCTCTTTTTCAACTTTTCCTAAGAGAACCTCCCGATCGACTGACCTCTTCTCAAGGTTCTCTACCTTGGCTGCATCCGCTTTTATTGATGCCTCCAGGTCAGCCACCTTGAGACGGTAGGGGACCAGCTTGCTCTCCAGCTTGATTTTCTCTTGAGCTAGGAGGTGCAACTTCTGGCGCAGATCGGTGGCCTCCTTACGCACCACCCTCAGCTCGGTGCTCATGGCGTCCTCCACCCTCGAGTGTTCGATTTCCGCCATCATAAGGTTGCAAGATAATTTCTCCGCCTCGATTCTTATTAGGCGATTCTCCTCTTCGAGTGTGGAGATATCATCCTGAAGTTTCTTGTTGGAGCTCTCCACAGCTTTTGTTATGATAGAGGGGAGGTCCTCTGCCATCATTTTGAGCTTAGCCGTGAAGGGCACCCAGATTCCTCTGACCGCGAGGGGAAGGCTTGCAGCCGCTGTTGGTGGAGGTACTGGAGGAGCTTGGTGCTGATTCTCGCCACCACCCTCTTGAATTGGTTGTTGAAGTTGGGCTTATTGGCGCGGTGGTGACGTGGGGGACTCGGTGATGATTATTGGCGAGTTATGAGCGCCCTCATCCCCACCTGGCGCAACTTCGGCGATTGAGGCAGTTGAAGGAGGACCCTCTCCAGCGGATACGAATGGCGTAGAGGCGCTCGGAGGGTTCTCCATGAAGTTGGGCTCGTTGGCCTCAACCGCAGGTAGTGCAGCCGCCAAAGGTACTGCTTGGACTGGCGGTGTTGGAGCTGGGGGAGAAGGCGGTGTTGGTGTTGGAAGGGCAGGTGGAGCAGGTGGTGAAGAAGGTGCCACCCTTCTTCTTTTGGTGATGAGGCCATCCTCAGTTGCCTCATCGTCCTCTTCTTCATCTTCTTGGACCACTTGAGGAGTTTTCCTCTTTGGTTTCCTCAAGTTGAGTTTCTTTCGTTGAGGAGCGGGCAGTGCTTCTGGAGGAGTTGGGCCTTGAGGGGCCGATCTGCCCTGAGCAGCGGCGATCTCCACCACCGAGTTTGGCACGATTTGAGAACCCGATTCCAATTTGTGGGTTCGGGCGAGCGCCCTCAATTCAGCTAACTTGCCTTTACCCAGCATGAGATCTGCACAGTGCAAAGGTACACAAGTAAGCTCAAAGACAAAAGTAAAGTATATGAGTACATGTGCCAACGAGACAAACAAATGGCGCAGGAAATAAAAACCAGATCTAGTGTGCGATCAGCAGGACGCCCAATAACAGGTAACAGAGATGGAGCACTAGATGAAACCTAAAGGTCGAAGTAAGTGCTAACCTATGTGAGCTTCGAGTTGGCTCTCGAGGAACTCGAAGGTGATTATTGCAGAGGTTGGAAAGGTAATATTAGCAGCTGCCACGCTTTTCCAGAAGAGGCACAGATCCTTGTCCAACTCACCCATGTTGTCAGGACTTCTTGGCCTTCTGAAGCTTCCCTTGGAGTCCTTATTTCCCTTGTTTACCCAGTACAAGGGAAAGCCATCGAGCAGCGAAGGGTCTTGGTCATTCTGGCGCACTTGGACGAATTTTCCTTTCCAATCTTTATAAGATTGCTGGAAGATAGAAAGGATCGACCTCCCAGCAATTTCGTTCAGGCTCACCCAAAGGCGATCTCCAGGATTCTTGGCCTCGAACAGGAAAAGGAATACATCTACCGAGGCCGGTAGTCCCAAATGCGCGCACATAATTTGAAACGCCCGCACGAATGCCCAGCTGTTGGGATGGAGCTGGGCGGCGGCGATGTCGAGTTTGGTTAAAATTTCCCGTTCAAAATGGGTGAGGGGAAACCTGAGTTTCACCTTCTTGAAGAGGGTAGTATACACGAAGCAGAACAACTCGCCGTTGTTCCCCTTGTCATCCGCGTAGATCGGCACGTCGGGGGGGCAAGACAGCACCATCAGTTTGTCATCGTGCTCCTTGTGGAACGAGAGGTTGGGTTCGTCCCCTTTCTTCAACCGAAGCACCTCTAGAGCAGAGTTTACTGAAGAAGTCTCCTTCAGCAAAGTTGAGGTGGCCCATGGGTATAGCTTCTTGTAGTCTGGAGAGGGGATGGAGGCTCCTTCGGCGACTGGTGGAGTTGCCTGAGCAAGGTTGGGGCAAGAGGTTGCAGGCCTCTTAGCCTGGGAAGAGGGAGCACCAGGTGCTCGCGGTGGGTTATGCGCTTGGGATGGAGGGTTTCGCGACGAAGGAGGAGGATTCGCGGTGGTCTTTGTACGAGCCATCGCGGGAACTGCAAAGGAAAAAGGAAAAGAAAGATGAGCGAAGGTCGTAGAGGTCGACTCGATTGTGAACGAAGGATGAAAAACGAACGAACGAAAGTTCGTTGTAATGAAAGTTGATCCGATCGGTCATCGGTAGTCGATGACGTCAGCATCAGAGAACCACGTGGACCACTCGCAGGGTGACACGTGGACCAGGTGGCAGAGAGGTAGGGAGACGATCGCCAAGAGAGGTGATCGGTGGTCAGTAACCAAGTTACCACCGACAGATCAGGCGGCAGAGAGGTCGGGGGATAGATCGCCCAGAATGGTGATCGGTGGTCAGTAGCCAAGTGACCACCAGCAGACCAGTTCCCAGACTCGCGCCTGGAGGCAGAGCGCGAGTAGCGAATAAACACTGATCAGTCATCGGGTGTATTGTCATCGGGGTCTCGTGCTACACGCAGTTAAACTGGGACTAAGGTTCCCAGCGAGAGCGTTACGCATGCACCTCGCATGAGCACACCTCAAGGAATCATGCACGAGAGTGGCCTGAGGGAACTAGTAAGCCAGTCGGTGATTGGTGATTCCCTCAACCCATTACGTGCGTGTCATCCTGAAGGGTAAGTCGCCTACGCAGAGAGTAACGTTTGGTGAGTGCGCCTAGACCAGCCACACCCGACGTTCTCCTAAGAGTATGCAATTTACCCAGATAAGAGAAGCATCCTAAGTTACTCCGCAAGGGCGTAACTTAGGCAGACAAAGAGAGGCGCTAGAGCCCTTCCAGTAAGTGACACGTGTGTGGTTAGATGTGAGTTGCAGGCCTCCACGTGTCATCATCTGAGAGGGGTGCGGTCCAGACAAAAGAGCACTCCGTACCGCTAAAGGTACAGACAGGCGCAGCCAAGCGCAGACATGCGCAGACTCTCACGCTCCCCATTGCTGATACTGAAGGTACGCTTTCTCTGAAAAGCATGACAGGGTTCTGACACATGCCAGAAAAGCATAACAGAATTCTATTATGCCCAGAAGCAGGGAAAGAGAGATAAAAGGCAGAATCAGAGTGAGAGTGAGGGAGAGAAAAAAAGATAGACGAAAAACAGAGTGCAAGTTTTTCTCACACACACATTACTAGTTTCCAGTTTCTGGTGGTTCTGTTGAACTAACTTGATCGTCGGAGTGCAAACGGCCGCTAGAGGCGCCGTCTGTGTATTTTCCAGGTCACATTTTGAAGACATCTGAGAGAAAGTTCAGAAGGTGATTCTTCAGGAGACGCAGTCGCGAAGACAGGGCAGAGAGTGTTACGAAGCGATTCACCCACGATCAAGTTGCCGGCAGGATCATTTGGCGCCCACCGTGGGGCCCGAGTGAATCGTTGTCCCATATATACCACAGTTTTAAAGCTCACCAGAGTTTGATCAGTTTCTTTGATAGAGAAGATGCCTAGAAACAGACAACCGTCACCTGCGCCATCCGCTGACGAAGTTGCTGTGACAATGGCGCAGGTCCTGGAGATGGTGCGCACGCTGCAGGATAACGCTGCAGCGTCGAAAGTTGAACAAGAAAGGATGTAGACGGAGTTGGCTGCGTCGCAAAGCAGGAACGACGAGCTGAATCGTGTCAACGAAGAGTTGAGAAGGACACTGCAGGCGCAGAGGGAGCACGTTGCTGACGAAAGGGCGTCTAGGCAGTCTCACCTCCAAGGGCATTTCCCATGCCATTCTCCCCTGAGATCATGGGAACCATGGTGCCTCCCAACCTGGTGGGGGTAAAAGCGTCGTTCAAAGGGGTAGAAGACCCGGAGGCGCATCTGACGGCATTCCACACCCAGATGATGTTGTCTGGGGGCTCAGACGCTGTGTACTGCAAGATGTTCATGAGCACACTGAGCGGAATCGCCATGGAGTGGTTCGTGAGTTTACCAGAAGGGCATATCACGTTTTTCTCTCAGTTCTCGAAGCTCTTCATTGAACAATACATCGTCAACAAGGCACCTGCAGTGGTGTCCTATGACCTGTTCGACGTGCGCCAACACCAGGGGGAGTCGCTGAAAGACTACCTCAACCGCTTTGGAGCACAAGTGGTTAGACTACCCAGCAAAGATGAAGATATGCTTGTGCACGCGTTTAAGAAGGGAGTGCTGCCTGGCCCTTTCAGTGAGTCTCTCATCAGGAGCCATCCCAGCACCTTTGCAGAGATCCGACGACGTGCGGTGGCGCACATAGTGGCAGAAACAGAGGTTTCTGAGAAGAGGGGAAGTGCTGCACCACCCAGACCGCGTGGAGGGCAAGGAAAACCACAGCAAGCAAGGGTGCATGAGGCCAAAGAGGGGAAGAAGGTGCGGGAAAAACCTCGTCCCTATGCACCAGGCAAAGACCAGAGTAAGGGGCGTGCAAGGGAGAATAACGCACCCCCGAGATACAACTTCATGGTGGGATTGGCGGATCTCATCGCCCTTCCTGCCGTAGCAGCAAGACTACGAGTACCAGAGAAGACAGACAAGGTACTCGGAAGGAAGATTGCATAAGGTTTGCTCAGCGATGCAAACAATGTCAGCTGCATGCAGATTGGCACAAGGCACCCCCTGAGGAGTTGAGGTCCATCCATAGCCCGTGGCCATTCCATACATGGGGGATTGACATCCTAGGACCTTTTCCCCTGGCGACAAGGCAGATGAAGTTCCTCATTGTGGCCATCGAATATTTCACTAAGTGGGTGGAGGCAGAGCCAGTTGCACACATCACCGCACAGAAAGTTGAACACTTCGTCTGGAAGAACATTGTCTGCCGCTTCGGAATACCCAAGAGGCTGGTTTCCGACAATGGCACCCAGTTCACAAGTCATCAGCTGAGGAAGATGTGTGAAGAGTGAAAGATACAACAGGTCTTCGCATCAGTGGAGCACCCACAAACCAATGGGCAGGTGGAGTCAGCAAACTGGGTGCTGCTCAGGGGGCTGAAGCGAAGACTAGACAAGGCCAAAGGAGGCTGGGCAGAGGAGGTCCCCAGAATTGTGTGGTCTTATCACACCACCCCACAGTCCAGCACCCATGAGACACCCTTCAGCCTTGTCTATGGGACAGACGCCATGATTCCTGTAGAGATACAGGAGAGTTCCCCCAGATTCTTGAACTTCGTTGCTGAAGAGTCCAATGAAGAGCGTAAGGTGAATCTGGATCTGCTAGACAAAGTGCGAGAAGAGGCCAGAGTCAGTGCTGAAGCTGTGAAGAGAAGAGTAGAGCGGAGGCACAACTCTAAAGTGAGGCCCAGGCGCTTCCAGGAAGGTGATCTGGTGATGAGAAAGGCGCATCAGAATGACATGCAGAACAAGTTATCCCCAAAGTGGACAGGTCCGTACAGAGTGGTGGAGACATTAGAGAACGGAGCCTATCGCCTAGAGACTTTGGAAGGAGGAGCAATCCCCAGAACGTGGAACGCCACCCATTTAAAATTTTATTTCAGTTAAAGTTGTACAGTAATGGCGTTCTCGCGCTAAAAGACACATGCTTTGTATATGGTGGAAACAGTCGAACAGACAAGGGGGCACTCTTTTCCCTAAAGAGGGTTTTTAACGAGGCCACCCAATTAAAGAAAAATTTCCAGCATATCAAGTGTGCTCAGGTATTAAAGTTAAAATCCTCCTTGCCCCAGGTGCAAGTGCAGGTGATTGGTTAGGCCCTACTTGCCCTAGGCGCAAGTACTGGCACCGATCTAAGTCTTCCTCACCCCAGGTGTGAGCGCAAGCAGAAAGGTTTGAAAAGCCAGGGGTGCTAGTAAGACCAAGAGAGGGAAAGGAAAGGTTTTGACAAAACGTCCTTACCCACTTGGCATACACCAATATTGGCCCAGTAAGACTCTCAGTCAGAAACCTTTCTCACCCCAGGAGTGAGACAGGGAATGAGCGACTCAACTCGCCAAAGGGTGATGACCTTGGGGAAAGGGAAAGGGGTTAGCGAGAAACACTTTCTTTCCCCAAGACGAGGCATCACTTTGAGCGATCGATGTCAAGGTCCTTTATGCACTTAGCGCTAGAGCGACAGAGAAAGCTAAGTAAGGACTAAAGAGCGATCACTGATGAGTTGTCGGTAATTGGCTAGTAGTGCAAAGCAGCGCACGAGGACTGTTAAACACCAAGCTGAGGGAATAGCCAGTCGTGATCAAGCAGATTGCGCTAAGCCTAAGCTGGTTAACACTTAGTCGCGCGCAAAGAGTAAGAGAAGCAGATCGCGCTAAGCCTAAGCTGGTTAACACTTAGTCGCGCGCAAAGAGTAAGAGAAGCAGATCGCGCTAAGCCTAAGCTGGTTAACACTTAGTCGTGTGCGAAAGGAAAGGTAAAGCCCAAGATCGCGCTGAACCTAAACTAGCTAACAGTTAGTCGCGCACATAAAGATAAGTGAAGTCCAAAGAAAATACAAAGAGAAATTGAGCAGTTGAAATCAAGGTATATCACCAGAGATGTTCATACAATTGTCAGTTACAAAGAGTTGAATGGTGCAGAAACGTAAGGTTACAGAATGAAGCTTTGTACAGAAGAAGTCAAATTTACAAAAAGGAAGAGATTCAGGGAGTAGGAGGCCTAAGTTTTCCATCTACCACCGAGTGATGAATGCTGAATTGTGAAAGGTCCAGTTCTGGGAGGACGCAGCGGACTTGCTCGAGCGCCAGCTCGAATCCATCAATGAGGGAATCAGCGCCCACGTTCATCAAGTCCTCTTTCTCCGCCTCCAGACTTCGCCTCGAAGCCTCTGCAGCATCCCTCTGCGTGGTGAGGGCAGCAAGGGAGGAGGCAGCTTCAGACAGCTTGCCCACTGCCTCCTCAAGCTTCCTTTCAGCAGCAGCAGTTGCCTCTTTGGCGGCCTTGAGCATCTCCACCCTCTGAGAATCCTGTTGACGTAGGGAGGCGTTCTCAGCCTGTAATTCCTCCACCATCTGACTCCGTTCGCGCAAGGAAGAATTCTCAGCCTGTAGCTCTACCACCTTGCAGTCCAGAGGACCAACAGTCTGCCCCATCAAGATCTCCATCTTGATGGTCTCCTGGACCTGCATCAAATACTCATTCCTGGCCTTCTCCACCATGCCTCGCATCAGCTCAACAGACCCCTGAGCGGCTTCAAGGTCACTTTGCAGCGACTCCTTGTCGTGCTCAAGTTCCTTCACCCTTTTCTCTAGGGCTTTCTGCTTGCGATGCTGGGTGGAGAACTCCAGCGAGAGCACCACCTGCTTGGCAAGGTGTGCATCTATCTCCTCCCCGCTCCAGTCGACGAGCTCCCCGTTGCTGATGTGCTGTCGCACCATGGAGATAACTCTGCTGAAGTTCTCATGGTTGGCCCCAGTGTTGCTCGGGCGCGAGCCGGACCCACCATGTTCAGCATCTGCGGTGGAGATTGGTAGTGCAGGGGGGGCACACTCGTTTTGAGCAGAAGCACCCCCAGCAGGGTGAGCGGATGGACCAGGTGATTGGCCTGCTGGGGGGGAAGTTGGCGGTTGAGAGACTGGGGGCGATTGTTGGCAAGGAGAAGGTGGGCATGCGGGCTCTGGGGCAGGTCGAGTAGAGGGAGGGGGAGGTGGTGAACCTTCCTCTACCTCCACCACCTCGATCTCTCCAGGCTGGAGAGACGAGACCCCCTCGACCACTGGCTTCTTCCTCTGGCGGTGAATGAGGGGGGAGCCAGAGCTTTCCTCTTCCACTGAGGCAGCAGCAGCAGCAGGTACAAGTGAAGAAGCCTTCACCAGTCTTTTCCTTTTCTTCCCTAGCTCGGGGCCTTCGGCTGGCGCGACCGAGAGTGGAGGGGCTTCAATTGGCTCAGTGGTGGAAGAGGAGGAGCCAGTCCCTTTGGTCGCTCGGCGTTTAGCAAGCTCTAACACCGCCAACCTCCTATCTTTCCCTGACATTGAATCTGCATAGGCAAGAAAGAGGAAAATTAGACAGCTAAGAGACGCAAGCAAGGTGAAAAGTATAAGAGCATGCATGAGGAGGTATAAATGTCCTAAGGGGCGGCAGAGAAAGAACTACCTATATATTTCTTCAGAGAAACCACATCAAACTCATCCTTGATGAGGCGAGCGGAGTCAAACTTAGCCCCCAGGAGCAGCCCACACAGCTCGCGCTCGTAGGGGGCCATGGTCTCGAGGTCCTTGGGTTTTTTAAATTCAACTTGGGGAACCCAGTAGAGGGGGTACCCCTCGAGCAGATGAAGGCTTTGTGGGGTGGCGGATATCATGTAAAATCTGCCCTTCCAGTCTTTGAAGGACTGCTGGTACAGGCCTAGAAGCACCCGTCCAACAACCCCGTTCAGGCTGACCCAAAACCTATCCCCTGGTTTCTTCGCCTCAAAGAAGTAAAGGAAAACCTCCACCGAGGCGTTGTGCCCAAAGTGGTTGCACAGGATCTGAAACGCCCGGATGAAGGCCCAGGCGTTGGGGTGGAGTTGGCAGGGTGCGACGTTCAACTCCATCATTAGCTCTTTCTCGAAGAAGGTGAAGGGGAGTCGCAGCTTCAACCTTTTGAAGATCGCGGAGTAAACAAAAACGAAGGGCACCCCATTGGTGGCCCTGTCGTCAGTGCAAATGGGCATCTCTCGGGGAGGGATGCGGACTCGGATGTGGAAGTCGTTTTCCCTGTCTATGGAACACGAGGGTTCGTCCGGGTTGTGGCTCAGGAGTGAGTTAAGATGGTCCTGGGGTAGCAAGATGGACGTTTCAGATAGCAACGCCAGAGGGGCCCAGTCATAGACCTTGGCGTTGTCATGAAATGAGGTGACAACGGGCGGTGGCGAAGCTGGTGCACTCGCGGAGGGCTGTGCACCAGAAGAGGAGGCAATGACACGAGCGGTCTGCTTCAAGCGAGCCATCGAGAGATAGCTGCAATGGAAGAAAACGAAGGGTCAGAAATAGAAAGGGAGAGAGTGATGGATGGTTCGGTGAAAAACAGAGAGAGGAAATGAGAAAGAAATGCCCAGGTAAAGGAGAAAGAAGGGGAGGCAGAAGTCGAGGCGGAAGCACGAGAAAAACCCTAGCGCGGGTTGAGAAGAAGAAAAACAGGGAAGATGGATGCATGATAACTAGAATGATAAATGCAATCGGTAAAGATGACCAAAAAGGGGCCAGGGAAAAGAAAAACCATACCTTTGAATGATCGTAAGAGATTAGGATCACAGAGAATTTGAAGAAAGATGGGTGCGCAGAAGAGAAGTTCGCAGAGAGTCTGGGAGTCAAATGAAGAAGATGAAGGAACAGTGGAAGGGCGCGCCAATTTGAATGAAAGAAGCGCTAGCGACGCACAACGCTGGCCGTCGATGGCGCCACGTGTCGCGAGATGAAGAGAGGGAGTCCAAACGTTAAAGAAGCAGCACGTGAGGTGGCACGTGAGGCGGCCCCACTTGCCACGTGGACTGAACGCACGACCACTTAGTCTCTTCGCCGAGAACGAGTTCTCGACTCAAGACTGGGGGGCTTGTGATCCGATCGGTCATCGGTAGTCGATGACGTCAGCATCAGAGAACCACGTGGACCACTCGCAGGGTGACACGTGGACCAGGTGGCAGAGAGGTAGGGGGACGATCGCCAAGAGAGGTGATCGGTGGTCAGTAACCAAGTTACCACCGAAAGATCAGGCGGCAGAGAGGTCGGGGGATAGATCGCCCAGAATGGTGATCGGTGGTCAGTAGCCAAGTGACCACCAGCAGACCAGTTCCCAGACTCGCGCCTGGAGGCAGAGCGCGAGTAGCGAATAAACACTGATCAGTCATCGGGTGTATTGTCATCGGGGTCACGTGCTACACGCAGTTAAACTGGGACTAAGGTTCCCAGCGAGAGCGTTACGCATGGACCTCGCATGAGCACACCTCAAGGAATCATGCACGAGAGTGGCCTGAGGGAACTAGTAAGCCAATCGATGATTGGTGATTCCCTCAACCCATTACGTGCGTGTCATCTTGAAGGGTAAGTCGCCTACGCAGAGAGTAACGTTTGGTGAGTGCGCCTAGACCAGCCACACCCGACGTTCTCCTAAGAGTATGCAATTTACCCAGATAAGAGAAACATCCTAAGTTACTCCGCAAGGGCGTAACTTAGGCAGACAAAGAGAGGCGCTAGAGCCCTTCCAGTAAGTGACACGTGTGTGGTTAGATGTGAGTTGCAGGCCTCCACGTGTCATCATCTGAGAGGGGTGCGGTCCAGACAAAAGAGCACTCCGTACCGCTAAAGGTACAGACAGGCGCAGCCAAGCGCAGACATGCGCAGACTCTCACGCTCCCCATTGCTGATACTGAAGGTACGCTTTCTCTGAAAAGCATGACAGGGTTCTGACACATGCCAGAAAAGCATAACAGAATTCTATTATGCCCAGAAGCAGGGAAAGAGAGATAAAAGGCAGAATCAGAGTGAGAGTGAGGGAGAGAAAAAAAGATAGACGAAAAACAGAGTGCAAGTTTTTCTCACACACACATTACTAGTTTCCAGTTTCTGGTGGTTCTGTTGAACTAACTTGATCGTCGGAGTGCAAACGGCCGCTAGAGGCGCCGTCTGAGTATTTTGCAGGTCACATTTTGAAGACATCTGAGAGAAAGTTCAGAAGGTGATTCTTCAGGAGACGCAGTCGCGAAGACAGGGCAGAGAGTGTTACGAAGCGATTCACCCACGATCAAGTTGCCGGCAGGATCAAAAGTAATGGAAGACGAAGCCCTAAGTTACGAAAAGGGAGAAGAAGAAGAAACAACCCACAGCGTATGCACCAGACAGTTAATGGATGATGCGAATCGGTTAAAATGCAACAAATATCAACAGAAGAAGTAAA
The DNA here is from genome assembly GCF_000499845.2 of Phaseolus vulgaris. NCBI lineage: Eukaryota > Viridiplantae > Streptophyta > Magnoliopsida > Fabales > Fabaceae > Phaseolus > Phaseolus vulgaris. The sequence goes on along the minus strand of NC_023749.2, from coordinate 38,689,877 downwards.
AGAGGTACCTTTCGATGATCAGATAAACGTTGAAGGGAGTTGCGGATTGAGAGAGTCGAAGAGCGTCGTGGGTTTGCAGAGAAAACTCAGAGCGTTTCGAAGGCAGAAAGATGATGAAACAATAAAAATGAAAAGGGTTTAAGGGTTTTTCAAACAATTTTGGAAGCGGAAACGACAGCTGAAGATGACCGTTGATGAAGCCACGTGTCAAGCGATTGGAAAGGTGTTTGGTGGAGCGTCAGAAAAGCAGAAGGTACGAACGTTTGGAATTCTGCGCCAGCGCCACGTAGATCGGTAGTGACGTGACCACTTAGTCTTTTCGCTGGACAAGTCTTCGCTTAAGACTGGGGGGCTTGTGTACCGCCCAGGTGGTCGGAAGTGATGACGTGGCAACAAGCTATTATGTAGGCGTGTTAAGCAGAGCTCATGAATGGGAGAAGGGAAGGAAGTCGGGGGGCTCGTGTAGTCGCCAGTTATTAAGTTGGCGTGCTCCGATCTCTAGCGCACCTTAACCGGCGGTCACCGGGTTTGAGATGAAGTCGCCGGATGCGAACCCAGACGACCTAGTGGTTAAAGGTCGCCGAAAGAAGGACATCGCCGAAAGGTCATGAAAGCTTGTCCAAGGCTTTCGAAGCAGAGGATAAAGTCGTCAGATATTCATTCCCTAGCTAGCCAGAAGTTGAAGTCGGGGAACAGCTTACCTGAACATGCATGGTGAAGCAAGAGAAGTAGATCATGAAGGCGGCCACAGGGAAGGTGTGTATGAAGGCACCCGTACTCGCCACGCAGAAGAGACCACGCTCCAAGGCAGCTATGCACTGAGTTGTTTCATGCATAAGTAACTTAGCCAAAAGCCTGAAGAGTAAGAAGTGGCGCCCAAGTCAAGGATGCTCCAGATGGTGACACGTGTACAGCTGGATGCGAGCCACGTGTCCAGATGTGTAACTGTCAGGAGAGAGAAAGTACACAGGTATATAAGAGATTCTAACGAACTTCTGAGGTACGCACGTTTAGATTACTTCTTTACGCTTGCGAGAACTTGAGTACGCTAAGAGAGAATTTTGCACGGTTCCTGAGAGTTCTTAAGTTTTCTCTTAGTATTTGGTGGTTCAGTCGCTGACTTGGGCGTCGGAGCGTGATCGGCCGCAGCGGCGCCGTTCTGTCTTTTGCAGGTTCTTGAGGCGAATCAGAGTGAAGGACGGAAGCTAACACGGCGCGAAGTCGATCCAGGTTTGACGAGGCAATGCTCTTGCGTCCCGGTCAACAGGCAGGATCAATATATGTTCAAGAATTATAAAAATAATTTAACATATCATGTTACCTCCTGCCAATCACTTTTAAGGCCTAGTCTTACAATGGTAATCATCCATTGCATAACGTAATAGCCACACTCATAACTTCCTGGTTGTTTATTACATTATAATTCAATAAAAAGTTAAAGTTTGTATTGATAAACAATGAAAAGAGAAAGAAAAAAAATTACAAACCTTTAGTCTTATGCAGTTCAAATTTTGAAAATTTGAATTGGATCGACCTTTTAGGATGTTATATGCACGCCATGAACTGGTTAATACAAAAAACCTCGTTATTAGATGGTTAATTAGTAACATACAGAGTTATGTTTATAGTGTACTTACCTATCAATGATATTCTTAAGACTTGTGGATGGCTTCTTATGTAGGGAACAGAACCACAAAGCAGTCTTATCAACCACTCATAAGACAAGTAACTGTTGAACATGATGCTTTGATGTCTCCAAATCCAAGAGGAAAGCTTGAAGACCTTGCTGCTGGGTGTTTGTGTGTTGTCTAATTGTTTGTGTGTTGTTTGAAACTTGTTAATTCACTTCTTAAGATGATCCAAGTTCATTTGAATCTTTAACATTTTGAAAGGATGTGTTTTCTAAAAAGCTGTCAAAAATTCAACAGGTTGTTTTACCTAACAACAGGTTGTTTTACCTAACAACAGGTTGTTTTACCTTAACTATTTTTGAAAAACTTGGTTTACTTTGCAGTCAAACCAAAAACAATCGATTGTTTCGACAAAACAACCGATTGTTTTCCTGAAAACCTTAACAGATTTCTGTTAAGCGGTTTTAATATGTTTTAAATGATCCTAACTAACTTTGCTCCTTTATTAAATGCTTTTGACCACTTTGTGGGTCTATATAAAGGTAGTTTTACGCTCCTAATCTTGAAGTAACAGAAAGATTTTATCAAAACAGTTTTTCCAAGATTTGAAAGAGCTTTGGATCATTCTTAAGTGTGTGGAATAGGATTGGGTTGTAATTCTGATCTTTAAGCTTTGTAATACCCAGGTGTATTCTATTCCCTTCTTCCTTGATTACTGTATTTTTGTATTCGTGTTGCCAAGGAGTGTTGTGTGTTCTTGAGGGGTTAGATCAACATTCTTGGTGTGGTTTGCCAAAGGTAGTGTGTTTCTTGAGGGGTTCAAGGTCACTACTTTGGTGTGTGGTGTTTGTAATCTGGTTTTGATTGCATACTGGAATACCCAGTGGTTTCTGGGGACTTGATGTAGCTCTTGGTGTAAGAGTGAACCACTATAAATTGCTTGCGTGCTTATCTCTTACCCTTAACTCTTTAAATTTTGTTTTTACGTTGTCTTTATAAACTGATGATAAAAACAACCGATTGTTTCGACAAAACAACCGATTGTTTTTCTGATATCATCTTGAAACAGTTTTGGTTCTTTGTTTCCTTGATTCTTTTCTCTGTAATTCAGCATTGATTTTCATTATACCTTCAAAGTTTGCGAAAATCCCTCTTAAACAATTCACCCCCTCTCTCGTTTAAGGCCATATATTCTAACAATTGGCATCAAGAGCTTGGTTCTTGAAAGATATTCAAGTTTTGATCCTAAATCTTTTTTAAATGGCTGAAAAGTTTTCTTTTGGGGAAGGTGCCTGTTTAAGCAAACCGCCTTTGTTTTGTGGTATGAAATATGAATTGTGGTGCATAAGAATGAAATTCTTTGTTGAATCTATAGATAGAAAAATCTGGAATGTAATTACAAATAGTTATCTCATGCCTATATCTGAAAATGTTTCTTCTGAAAGAGAACATCTTGATTGTGTAGCTATGAACATCATTGTATCTGCTCTTGATTCTAATGAATTGCTCAAGGTTTAAGAATGTAGTTCTGCCAAAGAAATGTTGAATACCCTTGAACAGTATCACAAGAATCCAAGGAGTGCCTTGATGGACAAAGAAGAATCTTTTGTTGAATTTTTCTCTTCAGAATCCAGAAAAGAGGTTTGTCTTATGACTAAAAAAGAATTTGGATCAAGTCAAGCTGCTGGGAACAAAAACTGTCAATACTCAAGTGATGAGAGTGAAGAGGAAACATTTAGGTTGCTGTTTAAGAAATTCAGCAAGTCCCTAAAGAAGAGAAACAACAAAAGTGACTCATTCAACAGGTATGATAACAAGAAACCTACTGAGTTTAACACTAACAAATATACATGCTTTGGATGTGGTGAACAGAGTCATATTAAAACTGAATGTCCCAACAAAAAGAGGAAAAACTTCAAGAAGCATGAGAAGAAAGGAAAATCAAGAAGAGCTTATAATGATGACTCATCAAGCTCCTCCTCAAGTGATGAAGAAGAAGCAATCTTATGTCAAATGACAAGACAAGAAAGTGACACAAGCAGTGTAAGTTCAAGCTCTTCCATTAATGTTGAAAACTATAGCCAACTTTTTGAGGCCTTCAATGAGACTCTTGAAGAAGCTAATAGGTTGGCCCTTTTGAATAAACGGTTGAAAGATTTGAACAACTCATTGGAAAATAGAGTCAAGATCTTGGAAGAAGAGTTGAACAATTCAAAAACTGATTTTGAAAATTTGGAAATGATTTACCAAAACTCTTCTTGTAAGTGTGTTGATTCAAGTTTTTGTGAAAATTGTGAATCTCTTCAAAAGAAGGTTCAATATCTTTTGAAAACCATGGACAAGTTTTCCAAACGCCAATCCAATCTTGAAACTGTTCTTGCTACTCAAAAATGTGTTTTTGGCAAGGCTGGGTTGGGGTTTAATCCAAACAGCAAGAACAAATCTGTTTCAAAACCCTTTTCAAGTTTCTTTGAAAAACCACCTGTTGTTTTATCGAAACAACCGGTTGAAATTTGTCATTACTGCATGAAAAGGGGCCACACTATTAGATTCTGCAGAGTAAGAAGGTTTTCTGTTCCTAAAGGTATTTTGAAATGGGTTCCTAAGGTTTCTAAGGTTCCTACTAACATCATTGGACCCAAATTCATAAGGGGACCAAATCTTGCTTCTTAATCCTCTCTTGTAGGTATCCTTTGCAGCCAAGAATCACCTTTGGGCTTGAAGAATGACTGTCAAAGGGTAAAGTGACAAGAGTAAAGTCAATATTTGTACCTACACTTTCAATTGTATATGTCTTGCAAGGTTCTTTGAAAGTCAAGAGACATCTTGGCACATGCATAGTGGGTGCTTAAAAGAGAAACTTCAAGAATAAAGAGAGTATGTGTGTTTTCATTTCTCAATTTATGTAAGTGTGTCTTGTGACCATATGAACATCTCAAAGTCTTCTTTTTGGGTGAATCTATTGGGGTTCTCTATGCAAAGGTATGAACAAATTGCATACTGCATTTTCATCAATTTAAAAGGTAATTTCTGGTTATGAAAAATGTCTTTTTTGCTGTCACAGTAAAACAACCGATTGTTTTTCCTCTGCACCTCTGTATAATGCTGTCAAGTTTGCTTATGCATGATTAAACCATTCCTCTATTTCTAATCTTGCTTTTGGACAAATATATATTGAGTGTGCTTCAGAGTATGATAATAAAAGATTACATCCACTTGTTTTCTTGAAAGCTCTATGACATGTTATATTCTTGAAATGTCAAAATTGTTTGTATTGCTATACTACTCTATTATCATTCTGATTTCTGCTGTGTACAACCCTTCTCATTGTCTATTTGTAGATCAAATAGGGGGAGTTGTTTATGCTTGATTTGGTTGTATAGTTAGCTTTAAATCTGTGCATTATGTTGTTGCTTCTCTGCACTTGAAAGCACTTGATTACTTCAATTTTTTCTGGTTTTTCTGCTAATGTTGTATATGCAGAAAACTGGTTTGTGTGTGTCTTGTTATCTTGTTGCTATACTGGCTTTGTATATGCATCAATTATGTGTTACAGGACCCTTCAAGTACAGGTGCTATGATGAAGAATGATCAAAGTTCTACAAAGGTTTATGCAGAAGAAGATGAGCAGAACATCACCTTGGAGAAGCGGGAATCCTGTCCAGAAAAACAACCGATTGATTCTGCGAAACAACAGGTTGAAATTCTGCAAACAGGAAGAGTTGCCAAAGGAATGGAGAATTCCAAGGGATCTTTTAGTGGAGAACATCATTGGATGCAAATGGGTTTTCAGAAACAAGCTGGATGAATCTGGAGTAATTACAAGGAACAAGGCAAGTCTTGTGGCTAAAGGTTATAATCAAGAAGAAGGCATAGATTATGGTGAAACCTTTGCTCCAGTTGCAAGATTAGAGGTTGTAAGGTTATTGTTGGCCTATGCTCGTTTGAGTGGATTCAAATTGTTTCAAATGGATGATAAGAGTGCTTTCCTCAATGGAATCATCAATGAGGAAGTCTATGTTGAACAACCATCGGGCTTTGAAGATCATCAACATCCTAACCATGTATACAAGCTGAAAAAGGCCTTGTATGGGCTTAAGCAAGCTCCAAGGAAGTGTGAAGAAAGAATATTTCTACTAAATCCGCCTCTTAAGCAATCATTTGACCAACTTGAATTGCTGAATGAATAAAAGATAAGGGGAGAAATTGTGGTCTCCTTGCTGAAATTTCTGAGGTCTATGGTACTTTGATTCTGTTGCTGTCATAGCTCTGATACACCATAGATCTTTGCTGCACATTTGATATGGTATCAAAGATTTGTTGCTGCAATGGTGCTGCTACAACACACAGGTTTTCTGGTTTATTATGTTGCTGTTATATGCTAATTTTCAATGCTTGAAATTTCGCTGTTTTTATCCCTTCTTTCATTCTATTTGAGAAGAAAAATAGGGGGAGAATGGTGTGGTTTTATGTGTTGTCGTGCTGCTGATACACTTTGGTGTTATCATGGTTTAAATTCTGTTGCTGCCATGCTATTATTCACCATAGTTCTACTGCACGCAAGTCTCTTTTTGGCACTGGTTTTTATGGTTATTTGACTAGTTTTTCTACTTAAAGGCTTATGCAGAAAAACTGGTTTTGAGTGCCTTGGTATCCTGCTAGTATACTTGCTTTGTATATGCACAAATTCTGTTTTGCAGGACCTTTCAAGTTCAAAAACAACAACACAAACAAACCAGGGATATGTCTTCATCAAATAGGGGGAGATTGTTGACCAAGATGCTTTGATGTCTCAAAATCCAAGAGGAAAGCTTGAAGACCTTGCTGCTGGGTGTTTGTGTGTTGTCTAGTTGTTTGAAACTTGTTAATTCACTTCTTAAGATGATCCAAGTTCATTTGAATCTTTAACATTTTGAAAGGATGTGTTTTCTAAAAAGCTGTCAAAAATTCAACAGGTTGCTTTACCTAACAACAGGTTGCTTTACCTAACAACAGGTTGTTTCCCCTTAGCTGTTTTTGAAAAACTTAGTTGACTTTGCTATCAAACCAAAACAATCGATTGTTTCGACAAAACAACCGATTGTTTTCCTGAAAACCTTAACAGATTTCTGTTAAGCGGTTTTAATATGTTTTAAATGATCCTAACTAACTTTGCCCGTTTATTAAATGCTTTTGACCACTTGGTGGGTCTATATAAAGGTAGTTTTACGAACTAATCTTGAAGTAACAGAAAGATTTTATCAAAACAGTTTTTCCAAGATTTGAAAGAGCTTTGGATCATTCTTAAGTGTGTGGAATAGGATTGGGTTGTAATTCTGATCTTTAAGCTTTGTAATACCCAGGTGTATTCTATTCCCTTCTTCCATTATTACTGTATTTCTGTATTTGTGTTGCCAAGGAGTGTTGTTTGTTCTTGAGGGGTTCAAGATCAACATTCTTGGTGTGGTTTGTCAAAGGTAGTGTGTTTCTTGAGGGGTTCAAGGTCACTACTTTGGTGTGTGGTGTTTGTAATCTGGTTTTGATTGCATACTGGAATACCAGTGGTTTCTGGGGACTTGATGTAGCTCTTGGTGTAAGAGTGAACCACTATAAATTGCTTGCGTGCTTATCTCTTACCCTTAACTCTTTAAATTTTGTTTTTACGTTGTCTTTATAAACTGATGATAAAAACAACCGATTGTTTCGACAAAACAACCGATTGTTTTTCTGATATCATCTTGAAACAGTTTTGGTTCTTTGTTTCCTTGATTCTTTTCTCTGTAATTCAGCATTGATTTTCATTATACCTTCAAAGTTTGCAAAAATCTCTCTTAAACAATTCATCCCCCCTCTCGTTTAAGGCCATATATTATAACAGTAACTGCCAATGACCCCTATATCATCCATGAAAAGAGTGAGTAAATGTTTAAAACATGAAATAGTAATAATTGACGACATATATAATTAAACTTACTCATTAATATAAGGGCATAAATAAATTTCTTTTCCCTCTTTTTTCCAAGGTGTTAGTGATGTATGATTGGGTCTCATTTATCTTTGCTCTAGTGGGATTAGTATATGTGGGATCTAAGAATCCAAACACATTTTCCTTCCCTTCGGTGATAGAGACACCATTCAAAAACCTTCAAGTAATTAGTTAAAGCATAATGAATGTTAATTTAACATAAATTAAATTGAAATATAGGTAAAGATACTTACATCATCAAAAATTGAATTATATTTATATTGAGCTCCTGATCCCCAGCTACAAATTCTAACAAATTTGACATATATATGTATAATGGCAACTCAGTGTTTGTTTCAAAAAATGTATCATCCCATGGAACTTCCAAATGGTCTCGTCCAGTTTGTTTAGCAACTACAACTAAGGAAGTTATAGGATCGTCAATTGGAATCTCATGCTTCCTTTTCGGACTTCGTTTCTGACGAGGTTTCTACAAAATAAAGAACATTTGTTTTAAATTAGATGTAATATATAAATATAAATTAATATAATGAAATGAAATTACTACTAAAGGTTCTGGCATAATTCGAATGAGGTGTCTGGGCCAAGCTATGAATGCCTGAAATGCTTCGGCCACAATTGTTACCTCATCTAAAGGTAATGGAACACAAGCATCAGGTACTCGTACTCTTTCAACCATTACCTTCGCCACATCAGGGGAGAGAGGAACGTTATGTAAGGTGGTGGCCTCTTCATAGACTTTTCCAATGGCCACCACCTGAGGAAGCATGTTGCCCTCTACCAGTAGCTCACATTGCCTCGTCTGGCCAATGATATCCTCCCCTGATGTTGTAGGAGCCACACAACTCCACTTTGTGCTCTTGGGACTAACAAGTTCCTGAATCGGCGGCTTAGCACAAAGTTGTTGCGATAGTAACTCCTATCGCAACTCTAGTCGCATCCTTTCAGCCTCCTTTCTCATCTCCTCCATTAATTCTTGACGTAGCTTACTCTTCATTTCTGCTTTGGTCTCTTGGGGGGAGGAGGATGAGTGTCGTGGTGTAACTCCAAAATATAGTTTAATTCCAACCCCTTATCTAGCTGCACGAGTACGACCACAGTGCTCAGGTCGTCCAATTGCTTCAACCAAGATATCGCTGATCCTGCCTGTTGACCAGAACACGAGAGCCTTGCCTCGTCAAAGGTAGCTTCCTCTGGATCGACTTTGCACCGTGTTAGCTCCCGTCCTTCACCTTGATTCACCTCAAGAACCTGCAAAAGACAGAACGACGCCGCTGCGGCCGATCGCGCTCCGACGCTCAAGTCAGCGACTGAACCACCAAAATACTAAGAGGAAAACTAAGAACTTCAGGAACCGTGCAATGTTCTCTCTCAGCGTACTCAAGTTTTCGCAAGCGTAAAAGAAGTATTCTAAAACGCGCGTACCTCAGAAGTTCGTTAGGATCCCTTATATACCTGTGCGCTTTCTCTCTCCTGACAGTTACACATCTGGACACGTGGCTCGCATCCAGCTGTACACGTGTCACCATCTGGAGCATCCTCTGCTTGAGCGTCACTTCTTACTCCTCAGGCTGTTCGACTAAGTTACCTATGCAGGAAGCAACTCAGCATATAGCTTCCTTGGAGCGCAATCTCTTCTGTGTGGCGAGTACAGGTGTCATCACATACACCTTCCCTGTGGTCTCGCCGGCCGCCATTATACTCTACTTCACTTACTTCACTGTGCATGTTCGGGTAAGCTGTTCCCTGACCTCAACCTCTGGCCAGCTAGGGAATGACCATCTGACAACTTCATCCTTCGCCTCGAAAGCCTGGAACAAGCTTTCCTGATCTTTCGGCGATGTCCTCCTCTAGGCGATCTCCGATCACCTTGTCGCCTGGGTTCACATCCGGCGACTACGACACAAACTTGGTGACCGCCGGTTTAGGTATGCTAGAGATCGAGGCACGTCAACTTAACGACTGGCGACTACACGAGCCCCCCGACTTCCTTCCCTTCTGCCAGCCAGGTGTCCCGTTCAACACGCCTATATTATAGCTTGCTGCCACGTCATCAATTCCGACTACCTGGGCGGTACACAAGCCCCCCAGTCTTAAGCGAAGACTTGTCCAGCGAAAAGACTAAGAGGTCACATCACTGCCGATCTACGTGGCGCTTGGCACAGAATTCCAAACGTTCGTACCCTCTGCTTTTCTGACGCTCCACCAAACCCCTTTTTCCAATCGCTCGACACGTGGCTTCATCAACGGTCATCTTCAGCTATCGTTTGCGCTTCCAAAAACGTTTGAAAAACCCTTAAACCCTTTCATTTCCTCTGTTTCATCATCTCTCTGCATTCTAAAACGCTCTGAGTTTTCTCTGCGAACCCACGACGCTCCTCAACTCTCTTAATCTCCAACTCCCTTCAACGCTCATCTGATCATCGAAAGGTACCCCTTTTACTTCTTCTGTTGATATTTGCTGCATTTTAACCGATTCGCATCATCCATTATCTGTCTGGTGCATACGCTGTGGGTTGTTTCCTCCTCTTCTTCCCTCTCGTAACTTAGGGCTTCGTCTTCCATTACATTCGTCACAACGAACTCCCGTTCGTTCGTTCTCCATTCTTCGTCCACAATCGAGTCGTTCTCTGTAACCTTTGTTCATCCTTTTTCGCTTTTTCCTTTGCAGTTCCTGCGATGTCTCGCACGAAAATCACCGCGAACCCTCCTCCTCCATCGCGAAACCCTCCACCCCAAGCGCATAACCTACCACGAGCATCTGGTGCTCCTTCTACCCAGTCTGAGAGGCCTGCAACTTCTCACTCCAATCTCGCTCAGGCAACTCCACCAGTCGCCGGAGGAGCCTCCATTCCCACACAAGACTACAAGAAGCTCTACCCGTGGGCCACCTCAGCTTTGCTGAAAGAAACCTCTTCCATAAACACAGAGTTGGGCGTGCACCGACTAAGGAAAGGGGACCAATCCGAGCTCTCATTCCATAAGGAGCATGACAGCAAAATGGCCGTGCTGCCTTGCCACCCGGATCAACTGATCTACGCCGACGATAAAGCCAACAACGGCGAGCTGTTCTGCTTCCTCTACGCGACGTTCTTCAAGAAGGTGAAGCTCCGACTTCCCTTCACTCGCTTCAAGAGGAAATTATTAACCGAGCTCGATATCGCCCCCGCCCAGCTTCATCCCAACAGCTGGGCGTTCGTAAGGGCGTTTTAGATCATGTGCGCACACCTGGGATTGCCCGCTTCGGTTGACGTTTTCCTCTTCCTTTTTGAAGCTAAGAATCCAGGAGACCGCCTCTGGATTAGCCTGAACGGGATTGCTGGGAGGTCAATCCTCTCCATCTTCCAGCAATCTTACAAAGATTGGAAAGGAAAATTCGTGAAGGTGTGCGCCAACGACCAAGATCCTTCCCTGCTCGACGGCTTCCCCTTGTACTGGGTACACAAGGGGAACAAAGACGCCAAAAAGAGCTTTAGGAGGCCCAGAAGTCCTGACAACATGGGCGAGCTAGACAAAGATCTATGCCTTTTCTGGAAGAAAGTAGCAGCCGCCAACATCACCTTTCCCACCTCCTCAATAATCTCCTTCGAGTTCTCCGAGGGCCAACTCGAAGCTCATATAGGTTAGCCTTTGCCTCGACACTTAGGTTTTCGTTTTGTGTTGGGACTGATTTCGCATATTTGTTATCTACCATCAGGCGTCCTGCTTGTTGCGTACTGGACTTGGTTTTTAATTCATGTGCCATCTGTTTGCATTATTCACACACATACTCGTATATTTTGCCTTTGCTCTTGTGCTTACTTGTCTATTTTTACCCTGTGCAGACTTCATGTTGGGCAAAGGCAAATTAGCTGAACTGAGGGCGCTCGCCCGAACTCATAAGTTGGCGACGGGTTCCCAAACCGTGCCTAACTCAGTGGTGGAGATCGCCGCTGCCCAGGGCAGATCGCCTCCTCAAGGTCCAGCTCCTCCAGAGACACTGCCCGCCCCTCAACGAAAAAAGCTCATCTTGAGGAAACCAAAGAGGAAAACCCCTCAAGTGGTTCAAAAGGATGAGGATGACGAGGCGACTGAGGACGACCTTGTCACCAAAAGAAAAAGGGTGGCACCTTCTTCACCACCCGCTCTCCCAACACCAACACCGCCCTCTCCCCCAGCTCCAACACCGCCAGTCCAAGCAACACCCTTGGCGGTTGCGCTCCCTGTGGTTGAAGGCAGCGAGCCCAACTTCATAGAGAACCCTCCTAGCGCCTCCACGCCGTTTGTATCTGCTGGAGAGGGTCCTCCTTCAACCACCTCGATTGCTGGAGCCGCACCAGGTGGGGATGAAGGTGCCCACAACTCGCCGATACTCATAACCGAGTCCCCCACTTCACCACCACGCCAGGAAGCCCCCATCGCTCTACCAACTCAAGAGGGTGGTGGTGAAAGTCAGCACCAGGCTCCTTCAGCACCTCCACCAACAGCAGTTGCAAGCCTTCCCCCCTTCACAGCTAAACTCAAGATGATGGCAGAGGACCTCCCCTCAATCATAACAAAGGCTGTGAAGAGCTCAAACAAAAAGCTTCAGGACGAGATCTCAACACTCCAGGAGGAGAATCGCCTGATAAGGATTGAGGCAGAAAAACTATCTTGCAATCTGATGATGGCAGAGATCGATCACTCAAGGGTGGAGGACGCCATGAGTGCTGAGTTGAGGGTTGCACGCAAGGAGGCCTCCGATCTGCGCCAGATACTGCACCTCCTAGCTCAAGAGAAAATCGAGCTGGAGAGTAAGCTGGTTCCCTACAGGCTCAAGGTGGCCAACTTGGAGGCATCAATGAAAGCGGATGCAGCCAAGGTAGAGAACCTTGAAAAAAGGTCGGCTGATCGGGAGGTTCTCCTTGGAAAGGTTGAAAAGGAGAGGGACGACGCCGTGGATGAGCTCGCCAAGGCTCGAGAGGAAAACAAGAGAACTGCTGCAGAGCTGGCCCAGGCGCGGGACGAAGGCAAGAAGGTTGTTGAAGACCTTGCTCAAGCTCGTGGGGAAACTGAAGAACTGAAGAAACGAGCTAACAAGCTGAAGCAACAAACCGAGGAGCTCAAGCAGCAAACCAAAGAGCTCGAGCAAAGCTCCGCCCAAGTCCTTGCCGCCGGGTTCGACGCCGCCCTGGAGCAAGTCGCTTGCCAGTACCCCGAGCTCGACCTCTCCATGTTGTCAATATGCAACGAAGTGGTGGATGGGAAGATCGTGCCTTCTGAAGATTAATCGCTTCCCTCCATCACTTATTTCCTGAGATTCAGCGCCTATTTCTTTTTGCATGATCTTTACTTGTAATAATTTTTCTTTTCTTCTTATGCATTTGAACTGATACCGCTTCTATCATAACTTCTTTCGCTTTTGCACCTTGTCTCTCTGTTTACTTCTCTCTTCCTTGTAGAAATCGCTTTAAACAAATTAACTTAGCGATTCCTCGGGCTCAATCGTTTACTCACTGCTTCAAACTCGAGCAAACTATCAATCTTATATCTACTCATCAATTGTTAACTCAAAGTGAAAACTCGAGCAACTTATTATTCTTCAAACGATGATATTTAATATAACTTGCAAACTTAAGGCAATGAACTTCAGCGTGAAACTACTTACTAAACAGCAAGTTTCAAACCAAACTGATTATTTAAGGTACAGTTCACCTGATCTGCTCCATCGAAATGGGCCCTTACTCCTGTCATCGCCTGGAATTCTTCTGATCGCCATAGGGTCCTGGCGATGTAAGCTTCCTTTTGCCTTCATAACTTGGCTATTGTTCCCTCATCTGGGGGTAGAGGCGCCTTTCGGATCCTTCTCTACCTCCCTGAGTTTCAGAACAATAAGCCGGATAGCTAGGTGTTCTCTTTGAACCTAGCTTAGCCATCCTTTAAACTTCTTCCACCCTTTACACCATACCTGAACTCGTTCAAGACGAGAAGGATTTTATCTTTCCTGAACTCGCTCAACGGTGAGAAGGTCTTTATCTTGCCTGAACTCGCTCGACGGCGAGAAGGTCTTTATCTAGTGCCTCTACTTTGCCCAGGGATTACATCTCCTCTTCCCTGGATGCACTGAGGACTTTTAATCTGTTCACGCCTGCACTCGCACAAAGTCGAGGAGGACTTTTATCCCTTTCTCGCCTCAGGACGCGCGAGGGCGTTGAGGTCTTTTAATCATTGCTGGTGCCTCCTATCGCCGAAAGACGATGAGGACTTTAAAACTTTAACTGTGTCGCCGATCGCCGAAAAGCGATGGGGACTTTAAAACTTTAACTGATGCCGCCGATCGCCGAAAAGCGATGGGGACTTTAAAACTTTAACTGTGCCGCCAATCGCCGAAAAACAATGGAGACTTAAAAACTTTAACTGAGAGCATGCACCTTTCTACAAGCTTTCAACACAAACATGCATGCAAACTCAAAAACTTTAACCTTGAAAACTCTTCTTTTATTGGGTGGCCTCATTAAAAACCCTCCTTAGGGAAAAGAGAGTGCCCCCTTTAAACTGTTTTAACAGAAAGCTTGCAGATCTCTTCGTGTTTGTTTTTACTTACAAAGCTTTAACTGTAATATAACTTGAGGTGTGTGGCGTTCCAAGTGCGAGGAATCGCCCCTCCTTCCAATGTCTCTAGGCGATAGGCGCCGTTCCCGAGCGCCTCGGTTATTGTGAACGGTCCTGTCCACTTAGGCGATAACTTGTTTTCCATCTCGTACTGGTGGGCCTTCCTCATCACCAGGTCGCCCTCTTTAAACTGCCTTGGCATCACCTTCAAGTTGTATCTTCGTTCGATCCTCCTTTTCACTGCCTCGGCTTTTACTCTCGCCTCCTCCCTGACCTCATCCAGCAAATCCAGATTCAACCTTCTTTCTTCATTCGAGTGTTCCGCTACGAAGTGCTGGAATCTCGGCGAGCTCTCCTGGATTTCCACTGGAATCATTGCGTCGCATCCATAGACCAGGCTAAACGGGGTCTCATGGGTTCCTGACTGCTCGGTGGTGTGGTACGCCCAGACTATGCGGGGTACCTCCTCAGCCCACGATCCCTTGGCTTTCTCTAGCCTTCTCTTCAAGCCTCTTAGCAACACCCGATTGGCGGACTCTACTTGGCCGTTTGTCTGAGGGTGCTCGACGGATGCAAACACCTGCTGAATTCCCACCTCTTCCACAGCTTCTTCAGCAGGTGACTTGCAAACTGAGTCCCGTTGTCTGACACCAGGCGTTTAGGCACACCAAACCGGCACACGATGTTCTTCCATACAAAGCTCTCGATCTTGTGTGCGGTGATCTGGGCTACTGGTTCTGCTTCGATCCACTTGGTGAAATATTCAATTGCCACCACCAAGTACTTCATCTGCCTGATCGCCAATGGGAAAGGTCCCAGGATGTCAATTCCCCACGTATGAAACGGCCAAGGGCTGTAAATCGACTTTAACTCTTCTGGAGGCGCTTTGTGCCAATCGGTGTGCTGCTGACATTGCTTGCAACATTGTGCATACCTCTTGCAGTCCTCCCTCATTGTTGGCCAGTAGTAACCTGCACGGAGGGTTCTTGAAGCCAGAGCTCGACCCCCGACATGACTTCCACATATCCCTTCATGGAGCTCGGCCATAATTCTTGTACATTTTTCTCCGTGCAAACATTCCAGGAGTGGGTGTGTGAACCCAAACCTATACAACTTGCTACCAATCATTCTGAACTTGCTGGAGTTCTTCTTTATCTTCCTAACCTCCATCGGATCCAGCGGGAGAAGGCCGTCTGCCAGCCATCGCTGGTACTGTGTTATCCACGTGTCTGGCTCATGCGTAGCGCAGACCTGCGTCATGTTCACCCTCTCCCCCCGACATGCTCTTATTCTCGGCGATCTCAAGGTCTCCTGAGTCAAAGACCTGTGACTCCTCACCGCTTTCTCCGTCGACTTGCTTATTTGAAGAACCAGGTGGTCTGCCACAAATGCTCTAGGCGTCTTCAGAGTTTCTTGGATCACCATCCTCTGCCTACCCCCCTTGCCCGAACTGGCGAGCTTAGCTAGCAAGTCTGCTCGGGCATTCTGCTCTCTGGGCACATGCACTACTTCAAACGAGACAAAGGAACCCTTTAATTCCTGCACGTACTCCAAGTAAGCCGCCATTTGTGGATCCTTGGCCTGGAACTCGCCTGTTACTTGTTCCGTGACTAATAACGAGTCACTCTTAGCCATTAGCACCCTAGCTCCCATCTCCTTGGCCAGCAAGATTCCGGCGATCAACGCCTCGTACTCTGCTTGATTGTTGCTGGCTTTGAAGGCAAACCTCAGGGACTGTTCTATCAGCACGCCGTTGGGCCCTTCCAGAATGACTCCAGCACCGCTACCATGCTGGTTCGACGATCCGTCCACCGAGAGCACCCAACGAAAATCATCCCCTTCAACTCGCGCGAAAATCATCCCCTTCGACCACAAAATCGGCGAAAATTTGTCCCTTGATCGGACCTCGGGGCTCATACTTGATGTCGAACTCCGACAGCTCCACCGCCCACTTCACCATCCTCCCAGCTACATCAGGCTTCTTCAGGACTTTCTGGATGGGCAAGTCGGTCATCACCAGCACTGTAAAACTGTGAAAATAGTGGCGCAACCTCCTCGCTGAAAATACCACAGCCAGTGCAGCTTTCTCCAAGGCCTGATACCTCACCTCCGGGCCTTGCAACACCTTGCTGACGAAATAAATAGGCTTCTGAGCCTGGTCTTGGTCTTGGGCGAGCACCGCACTCACCGCCCTCTCAGTACAGCAAAATACAACCTGAGAGGGGTTCCCACCAACGGTTTACACAAAACCGGCGGGCTCGCCAGGTACTCTTTAAGCTTGACGAAGTACGAATGGCCTTTCTCTCCTAGCCGACACGAAACGAGACAGGGCGGCCATCCGACCTGTAAGTTGCTGCACCTCCTTCACGGTAGCCGGGCTCCTCATCGCCAAGATGGCAGCACACTTATCAGGATTTTCCTCTATTCCTCTTTCAGTTAAGAGGAATCCCAAGAACTTCCCTGCCTCCACGCCAAAAATGCACTTCTCGGGGTTCAGCTTTAACCTGAACTTGGCGATTGTAGTGAACAACTCCTCTAGGTCCGCAACGTGCTTGCTCTTTTCCGGCGAGGTCACGACCATATCATCCACGTACGCTTGCACATTCCTTCCCAGCATTGGTGCAAGTACTCTATCCATCAATCTTTGGTATGTGGCGCCCGCGTTCTTCAGCCCAAAGGGCATCACCTTGTAGCAGTAGCACGATCTCTCGGTCATGAAGGCGGTCTTCTCTTCATCCATGGGATGCATCTTTATCTGGTTGTACCCCGAGAAGGCGTCCAGGAAACTCAGCAACTTACACCCTGCAGCGCTGTCGACCAGGGCATCTATGCTTGGCAAAGGATACGAGTCCTTTGGGCAAGCCTTGTTCAGGTCAGTGAAGTCGACGCACATGCGCCACTTCCCATTGCTTTTCTTTACCAACACGACATTGGCCAACCACTCAGGGTACTGGACTTCCCTGATATGGCCTGCAGCGAGGAGCTTCTGTGTTTCATCCCTGATCGCCTGCCTCCTCTCCTCGTTAAACTTCCTTCTTCTCTGCCGCACTGGTTTGACCTGGTTGTCCATTGCTAGGTGATGGCACAAGAAGTCGGGGTCGATTCCCGGCATGTCTGAAGCAGACCATGCAAAAGCATCCAGATGCCGCTCTATCACCTTGGCGATCTGGTCTTGGAGTTCAGCCTCCAAAGATCTTCCCAGCTTGAAGACCTTTCCCCCGATCTCCCTTTCGAGCCACTCCTCGACGGGTTTGGGTCTGGTTTCCCTGGCAATCACCGCCATGGCGATTCCCAGTTCCCTCGCTTCCTCTGGGCGGTTCCTCGCCTCTTCTTCCTGATCGACGTTCTCCCCCCTTGCTTCAGAATCTACCATGACGACATTGCTGCCGGCGGTCGCCTCCATCGCCGTCGACCTGGGCTTCACACCGGGAGGCAGTGTGGTCGTGATGTAACTTACTGACCTCTTATTCTTTAGGCTATTCTCATAGCACTTCTGTGCTTCTCTCTGGTCAGATTTGATGGTGATCACCACCCCCTCCATAGACGGCAACTTCACCTTCTTGTGCCTGGTCGAGGGCACAGCTCCTATTCTGTTGAGTGTTGGTCTTCCCAACAGAATGTTATATGCTGGGGGAGCATTCACGACGAGGTACTTGATTTTCTCCGTCCTCGAGCCCGCCTCATCCGTGAATGTAGTTCTTAACTCGATGTACCCCCTGACCTCCACCTGAACGCCAGCGAACCCATACAAGCACCCATCATAGGGCCTCAGCTGGTCAAGGGGTAATTGCAGCTGTGTGAAAGTCGGCCAGAACATCACATCTGCCGAGCTTCCTTGGTCCACCAGTACTCTGTGGACCTTCCTTCCCGCTGTGACAAGCGAGATAACTATGAGATCGTTGTCATGAGGCACAACGTCCCTGAGATCTTCTCTTGTGAACGTAATGTCCACATCTGGCGAGTGGTCCTCGAACATGTCCACCGTCATCACAGACCTTGCATATTTCTTCCTCTGTGATGCGGTGCATCCACCACCCGAGAAACCTCCTGCGATGGTGTGGATCTCTCCATGAGTGGGCATCTCATGCTGCTGAGCCTCTCTCCACCCACCGGTTGGGAGCTCGACGCGCCCCCCGTCCTCCTGTCCAGCAGGTAATCATTCAAGAAACCGCTCTTGACCAGATCGTCGAGCTGGTATCCCAGTGCCAAACACGAATCAACGGTGTGACCAAAACTCTGGTGGAACTCGCACCAGGCGTCTGGTTTTGGTCCTAACACCTTGTCGCCCACTTTCTCAGGTGCCTTAAGCCTGGCCGCTATGTTGGGAATGGCGATCAGATCCGCCAACCCCATGACAAACTTATGCTTTGGCGGGCGATTGTACTCCCTGGGGCGCCCTGGGCCCCTTCCCCTGTTTTTCCTTGGATCATAAGGATGGCGAGTCCTTTGATCCCTCTTGGTCGCCGCTGTCTCCAGCACCCTCTGTGGCTGGATCCTGGTCTGGGCGCGTGGCCTAGCAGGGGCCACACTCCCTCTCTTCTCGGCGACTTCACTTTCGTCGGCGATGTGGGCCACCGCAAGTTGCCTAACCTCAACAAACGTGGCGGGGTGAGCCCTGATCAGCGCCTCACAGAAAGGTCCCGGCAGCACGCCCTTTTTGAAGGCATATACCAGCATCTCCTCGTCTTTCGCAGGCGAGCGGACCATCTGTGCTCCAAAACGATTCAGATAGTCACTGAGGGACTCTCCCTGGTATTGCCTTATGTCGAACAGGTCGTAAGACCCCCTAGGTGGCGCCTTATTCACAATGTACTGCTCGACGAAAAGCTTCAAAAACTGCTGGAAATTGGTTATGTGACCTGTAGGCAAGCTCACAAACCATTCCAGCGTTGTTCCCTGGAGCGTGCTCACAAACATTTTGCAATATACAGCATCCGAGCCTCCTGACAGCATCATCTGCGTGTGGAACGTGGTGAGATGTGCCTCAGGGTCCTCCACGCCGGTGAAAGTAGCCTTCACAGGTAGCACGCTCGCAGGGATAGGCGTGTCTGTGATCGCTTGAGCAAATGGCATAGGGAAAACACGAGGTGGCGACGACTGTTCCGTCCGGTTGACCGGGACGTCTTCGTGCGCGACCTCAACCGTCAGCTAGGGACTCCTTCCCACTGATTGCCTGTGAATTCCTGCAAAAAAGAGGACAAAGAGGCGCCCTAGCGGTCGTTTGCACTCCGACGCTCAAGTCAGCCAGCAAGAAACACCAAAACTATTCACCTCCGTCTCTGAGCACCGCGTATGGCACTCTGAAGGTGGTAAGAAATAACTGTGTACTGTGTATCTGTGTTCTCTCTCTCAGGCAAAAATCTTCCCCAGTCCCTTGTTCGTAACTAATGAAGCACGAGCAAGCAACTAGAGAGCTCTGGTAAATTTGTAGAAAGTTCGAACCCTTTTTCCAACATTCCCCGCGGTATTTAAACTACCCAAGCATTTAAAGCGCCTTAAAGCGCTTTTAATTACAAACGTAACGCACTCATTAAAGCGCTTAATTAGAAAACGTAGCGCATTTAAGACGTTGAAACGCTCGGGAGCCATTATAGTACCTGAATGCTCGAAAGGGAAACTATATTGAATGACTTTTAATTACCTGGCACCTGACTAAAGGGTGTTTCTATTCTGGTATGACTGTCGTACACGTGTAGGGCCTCATGACGCCATGACCCCATCTGGGGGCGTTTCTGCCCATCTGGGGACGTCTCTACGTGTGAGTCCTCCTGCTTGGGAGTGCTACTGCGCTAGGGGTGACTTTTTGGGTGCCAACTCATGCACCCAAGTATCTAGTCACTTACTTTGAGAGCGTCTCTGCCTTCCTCTTGTACCCTGCACCCGGCTGCCCTGGGCGTGACCTTCCTCTTGAGTCGTTTCTGCCCCACAGGCGTCTCTGGGGCGGCAGAAGCACTTCACGAGTCAGGCTGCCCTTCACTGGTACTATTACTATGGCCTTGAAGCCACCTTTTCCTTCTCTTTATCGCTGCCCCGTGCTATTGGGACCTGAGGCCTTCCCACGGCGTCGCTCCCTCCATGGTCTTTCCTACCCATGGGTATCAGGGAACCGCACCATGATTGCCTTGCTTCAGCACCGTTTGATCTGGCGACGCCATGGTTGGGCGACGCCTTCACCTAGGCGACGCCTTGCCTTGGCGACGCTTCCCCTTGTCATCTCTCCACCTAGGCGACGCCTTGGGTTGACTTTGACTCTCCATCCGTTGACTTTGACTTTGACTTAGTCAACGCCCCAGATACGGGACGGTACAACGACGGTGCGACCTCTTCAGCAACCAGGCGTCCTCTCTGCTCCTGAAGAGCTTGGCGCAACTCCTCAGTCACTTTGCTGAGCTCTTCATTCCTGGCCTGAGAGGCGACTAGGTCCTCATGCATCTTTGCCTGCTCTATGCGCGAGGCCTCCACATTCGCCTGCAGCGCACGCATGATCTCCATCATTTGCGCCATGGTCATGGCGCCTTCAGTAGCAACTGGCACAACTAGACTTGAACGGTTGCTTCTCATCTTTCTCATGAAAACTCAGCAAACCAAAATTCGACGAACAAAACCTCCTTCAGCAACGATCAATCCAACAATTAACAGGTTAGAAACTCTCAAACTCCCTAAAACCTCCGCAAACGCAACTGCAACAGCACGCCGATAGATTCGGACGCCGAAACCTTCACAGAAACCTGCAACTTCACCACGAAACTACCGCTTCTCCAGCAAGCTCCCGATGCACTAACCAGAAACGCAATCGAACGGGAAAAGCACCGAACAACCGATTGAAAACCGCGCGAACAGCAAGAAACTCCAAGAAAACCGATCGAAAGCTTGAACGAACGGTGGAAAACCTCACACTACCGATTAAAACCCAAACGAACGGTAGGAACCTCCAATTCACCAAACAAAACTCGAACAAACGGTGGAAAACACGAATTCACCGAGCAAAAGCTTGAATGAACGGCGGAAAATGGTTGCACCAGCACACAACCACACAGAAACTGCAGAAAACTCCAAGAACTCACGCTGTGGATGGGGAAAGGTTTTACACTTCCCACGGTGGGCGCCTGATGATCCTGCCTGTTGACCAGAATGCGAGAGCCTTGCCTCGTCAAAGGTAGCTTCCTCTGGAACGACTTTGCACCGTGTTAGCTCTCGTCCTTCACCTTGATTCACCTCAAGAACCTGCAAAAAACAAAACGGCGCCGCTGCGGCCGATCGCGCTCCGACGCTCAAGTCAGCGACTGAACCACAAAAATACTAAGAGGAAAACTAAGAACTTCAGGAACCGTGCAATGTTCTTTCTCAGCGTACTCAAGTTCTCGCAAGCGTAAAAGAAGTATTCTAAAACGCGTACCTCAGAAGTTCGTTAGGATCCCTTATATACCTGTGCGGTTTCTCTCTCCTGACAGTTACACATCTGGACACGTGGCTCGCATCCAGCTGTACACGTGTCACCATCTGGACCATCCTCTGCTTGAGCGTCACTTCTTACTCCTCAGACTGTTCGACTAAGTTACCTATGCAGGAAGCAACTCAGCGTATAGCTGCCTTGGAGCGCGATCTCTTCTGTGTGGCGAGTACGGGTGTCATCACCTACACCTTCCCTGTGGTCTCGCCGGCCGCCATTATACTCCACTTCACTTACTTCACTGTGCATGTTCGGGTAAGCTGTTCCTTGACCTCAACCTCTGGCTAGCTAGGGAATGACCATCTGACAACTTCATCCTCGCCTCGAAAGCCTGGAACAAGCTTTCCTGATCTTTCGGCGATGTCCTCCTCTTGGCGATCTCCGATCGCCTTGTCGCCTGGGTTCACATCCGGCGACTACGACACAAACTTGGTGACCGCCGGTTTAGGTATGCTAGAGATCGGGGCACGCCAACTTAACGACTGGCGACTACACGAGCCCCCCGACTTCCTTCCCTTCTGCCAGCCAGGTGTCCTGTTCAACACGCCTATATTATAGCTTGCTGCCACGTCATCAATTCCGACTACCTAGGCGGTACAATCGCGATGACCTTCAGGATCAAAATTACCTTGGGAGCTAAAGGAATCTTGCAAGAGACAAAAAACATATCAGTTTTTAATATAATTAATGATTTAAAATAAATGAAAAAGGACTAAAAATAACTTACAATTTTTTTTATGATAACCCTTGATTGCTTAGAACTTGGTGCACTCGACTTTTTAATTCGAGTCCTCTTCCATTTTACATGGCGCAAAGGTGGTGATGGAGGAGAAGTGGCCCCTGTTTCCACATTCTCAAACGCAGTCCCCTATCTAGATTGCTCCTATTTCACCATCAGTGATTGCTCAAGCTTTCGATACCCCGAACGAGACAATATTGTTAAATCTAGTATGTTCAAGCTTTGAACAATCCAAATCCTAAGCGTTTGATGGAAGGCTGGAGGTGCTTGATGTTGTTGATGTGCTTTAGAATAGGATCTACGGTAGATTATATTTTTAATCCACTCTTTGTTGAATCTAAAGCTTAAGTGTTTTCAAATCTTTTAAGTTTAAAGTGTTTTTCAAACTAAGTGAAAAATAACCTGTTGTTTTCTCAAAACAACCGATTGTTTTATACTTAGGTGTTTTTGAAAAAGTTTGAAAACTGTTTCGGATGGTTGACTTGCTGTCAAACTAAAACAACCGATTCATTCGCTATTTCAACCGATTGTTTGTTTGAAATCCTAACAGAAACAGTTTTGTTTGTTAAAAGAGCTTTAATTGATTTCATAACTGAATACGCTCCTGCTTTAAATGCTTTGACCAATATTTGAATACTATAACTAGTTTGTTAATGTTTTATAACAAACAACAAGAAAGAAAAACATATTTGAGTTTTTCAAAGAGCTTTCAAGCATTTGAGTTTTCACCTTGAGCTTTCGTTATTCAAGAGAGAAGTGGAATAGGATTACTCTGTATTGATTTCAGTTGATTCTGTAACAATGTAATTCGTTCTAAAGATTTGTGTACATTCTGGTGTTGTAAAGCCAAGAAGGGTTGTGTGCTCTTGAGGTTGTCAACATCAACATTCTTGGTGGAGTGTGTGTTGAGCCAAAGGAAGTGTGTCTTGAGAGGATCAAGGTCACTTCTTTGGTGGTGTGTGTATGTAATTTAGATTTGATTACCTAGTGGATTCCCCAGTGGTTTCTAGGAAACTGGATGTAGCTTTTGGGTTAGGAGTGAACCAGTATAAACTGTTTGTGCATTTCTCTCTTCCTTAAACTCTTTAATTTCAGTTGTTATTTTTACTGGTATAAACAACCGATTGTTTTTCTGGTGCTTTTCTATTTTGCGCTTTGTTCTTGGAAAACTGAATTCCTAAATCTGGTTTCTTGCAAAGAATTTCATTCTATCTCAAAAAGTTTGCGAAAACCCCCTTTAGACCATTCACCCCCCCCCCCTAGTTTTAAGCCATACATTCTAACAATTGGCATCAAGAGCTTGGTACATGAAAAATACTCAAGTTTGATTCGAAAATCTTTTTCAATCGTTGGAAAACTATCTTTTGAGGAATGTGCTTCAATTAACAAACCACTTTTGTTCTGTGGTTTGAATTATAAGTATTGGGAGGCTAGAATGAAAATCTTTGTTGAATCCATTGATTAAGGAATTTGGGATTCAATTGAAAATGGCCCTTTCATTCCAAAGCTTAAAAAGAATGGATCTTTTTGTTAAAAAACCTTGGTTCCAATGGGCCAATGAAGAATGTAAGATGGCCAAGCTTGATTGTCTTGCCCAAAACATAATAGCTTCTGCACTGGATTCTAATTAATTTTTCAAGATATCAGAATGCAAATCTGCTAAAGAAATGTGGGACACACTCAAAGCTACTCATGGAAACATCACTAAATCAAATGAAGTAAAGACAAGAAGGAAAAGGAGGCAAAATAAAAAAAGCCTCAACCCCTGCTTCATGGCCAAAAAGGAAGATGATTCAAGCAGTGTAAGTTCCTCTAATTCTTCAAATACTGAAAATTACAGTCAATTGCTTGAAGCTTTTCAAGAAACTCAAGAAGAAGCTAACCGATTGGTTCTCTCAAACAACTGTTTGAAAGGGCTTAACAACTGGCTTGAAAAGAGGGTTGAGACACTTGAAGAAGAGCTGGAAAAATTAAAAATTGATTTTGAAATACTGGAAAAACATTACAAAAACTCTTCTCATATATGTGACTCCCTTGTTTGTGAAATTTGTGAAAATCTTGAAAAGAAAGTACATTATCTTGTTAGTACTATGGATAAGCTTTCAAAAGAAAAATCCAACTTTGAGAATGTCTTGGCATCTCAAAACTGTGTTTTTGGAAGAGCTGGATTAGGTTTTAATCCACAGAATAAGCAAGATAATTTTTCAAAGAAATTTTCAAAACTGCCAGTAAAACAACTGATTGTTAAGTCGAAACAACTGGTTGTTACATGCTTTTATTGCATGAAAATAGGCCATTCTTTCAGATTTTGCAAAATAAGGAAATATTATTGTACCGTCCCGTATCAGGGCGTTGACTAAGTCAAAGTCAACGACTGGAAAGTCAAAGTCAACTCAAGGTGTCGCCCAGGTGTAGAGACGCCAAGAGGAAGCGTCGCCAAGATAGGACAAGGCGTCGCCAAGGCAAGGCGTCGCCTGGGTGGAGGCGTCGCCTGGGTGGAGGCATCGCCCAACCAGGGCATAGCCAGATCAAACAGTGTAAAAGTAAGGCAATCACGGTGTGGTTCCCCGATACCATGGGTAGGAAAGACTATGGAGGGAGCGACGCTGTGGGAAAGCCTCAGGACCCGATATCTCGGGAAAGTGATAAAGAGAAGGAAAAGGTGGCTTCAAGGCCATAGTGATAGTACCAGTGAAGGGCAGCCTGACTCGTGAAGTACCCCTGCCGCCCCAGAGACGCCTTCGGGACAGATACGACCCAAGAGGAAGGTCACGCCCAGGATAACCAGGTGCAGGGTGCGAGAGGAAGGGAGATACGCTCTCAGAGTAAGTGGCTAGATACTTGGGGGCATGAGTTGGCACCCAAAAAGCCACCCCTAGCGCAGTAGCACTCCCAGCAGGAGGACTCACACGTAGAAACGTCCCCAGGTGGGCCGAAGCGCCCCCAGATGGGGTCATGGCGTCGTGAGGCCCTCCACGTGTACGACAGCCATGCCGGAATAGAAACACCCTCTAGTCAGGTGCCAGGTAATTAAAGATATTCAATACAGTTTCCCTTTTGAGCATTCAGGTACTATTATGGCTCCCGAGCGTTTCAACATCTTAAATACGCTACGTTTCGTAATTAAGCGCTTTAATGAGTGCGTTACGTTTGAGATTAAAAGCGCTTTAAGGCGCTTTAAATGCTGGGGCAGTTTAAATAGCGCGGAGAATGTTGGAAAAAGGGTTGGAACCTTTGGCAAATTTACGAGAAACTCTCTGGTTGCTTGCCCGTGCTTTAAGATTACGTACAAGTGACTGGAGAATATTTTTGCATGAAGGAGACAACACACACACACATATACACAGTCAATTCACCACCTTCAGAGTGCCACACGCGGTGCTCAGACACGGAGGTGGACAGTTTTTGGTGTTTCTTGCTGGCTGACTTGAGCGTCGGAGTGCACACGGCCGCTAGGGCGCCTCTTTGTCCTCTCTTTTTTGCAGGAATCCACAGGCAACCAGTGGGAAGGTGTCCCTAGCTGACGGTTGAGGTCGCGCACGAAGACGTCCCGGTCAACCGGACAGAACAATTATGTTCCCAGAGACTTTATGAAATGGATTCCCAAAGGTTGTGAGGTTCCAAATGATAAAAATAAATCAAATGGACCCACATTTGTAAGGGGACCAAACCTTGTTGCTTGAATTCTTTTTTATGCAGGGAATCTAGAAGAACATAAGGCTCAGAGTCATCTGATCAGGTTCTTGGAAGGAAAAGATTAAAACTGGAACTGAATCAATGATGTGTACCAAGTCCAAGTCTTTTCAAAAGTGAAAAAAAGCCTCTTGATCACAAACAAATGACTCATTGAAGGAACTTCATAAAAGGATAAGACCTTCCTTATCTCTGCCTTTGATTTTAATTACTATTTCATGTTTAAATTCCCTTTCTTTGAGTACTTACATCTGTCTTTGAACCTTTCTCAGTCAATGGAAATCTCAATCTGTCAACATGCTGCAGAAAAACAACCGATTGTTTCCTCAAAACAACCGATTGTTTCCTCTCTGACAGCACTGTGAAAGAATTGAATTAATTCCTCTACTCTTTCTGATTGTTGCAGATCTCAATTATGAAAAGATCCTGAGTCAATAAAGCTGTATTGAAAGCCTGATTATGTTCTGGAGGAAGTTACAACATGTCATAAAGGAATATATTCCATAATCTTGAAAATTCAAGAGCCTTTATGACTAGTCAAAGATCACATGTGATAACCATGTGGTTTTCTGCTTTTTTCTGACGTTTTTTGTGCAGGTCTTGGTCCAGTCTTTTCTCCTTGAAGACCGAAACCCACTCATATCAATTGATTACAGTAGGGTTCAGTACTTCTATAAATTCTGGCGCAACTGTTCTCTCTCACAAAAACAATCAATTGAGCCATCTCTTGCCACATCTCTTGCTCTCTTTGTGTGAGACCCTTTGCCTCTTTTTCTGTTATCATGGAGTCCACTCCTCCTACATCAAAGAGGATCAAAACAAGAGTTGTGAGGTCTGGAGGGAGACTTGAGGGCTGGTTTTCAGGGGATAATGAGCTCATTGAGAGATATCGTTTTGAAACAAGCACAAAGGTGATCAACAACCCAAAAGTTGTCTCCTTTGATTGGCTGAAAAGTCAAAAGCTTGACAATGTGAGAAAGCTTCTAAAAGATCAGTTGGTGAGAAGATACTTGGAGATGAAGGGGAACATATACCTTGATTTAATTCGGGTATTCTACACCAACCTTAAGTTTGAGGGAAACAACCTTGTTTCTCATGTGAAAGGTGTAGACATGGAGATTACCCATGATATGTGGGCTGCAGTAACGGGTTTAAAGTATGTTGGTCTAAGGATTAACAAAGGAAATCTTGGAGTAGTGGAAGATTTCAACAAAGTCCAATACTACAAGAGTTGCTTGAAGAATCAAGAAGCCCAAGTGAGAACTTGTTCTGTTGGAAGCTTGAAGTTAGATGAAAGGGTGCTTGCTCTTATTGTTACTTGGATTCTAACTCCAAGGGGGAGCAACCATTCTATCTTAACAAAAGAAGATCTTATATACATCTACTGCATCATGAAGAAGATCAAGATCAACTGGATTCCTATCATCAAAGAACATATGCAAAAATCATGAGGTTAAGTGACTGCCACTATCCCTATGTTGTTTTAATCTCTAAATTCTTGCTCTATTTTGAAGTGAATCTTGAAGATGAGATCTCTGAGTTGGTTAAACCTACACAAGAACTGAATAATGGTTATCTAAGCAAGATGGGATTCACCAAAATAAGTGGAAGATGGGTGAGCAAAGATGGTGATCATGGTGGTTCATCAAGTGCTGCAGCTGCTGATTTTAATGAAGAAGATCAAATTGCTGATATGGATATTCACAATGAAGAGCATCCTGCAACTAACTTTGAAGCTGGAACAAGTGCAGGACATCAAGGAGATAAGATTCCTTCTATGTCTTCTTTTGAAAGATACATGGTGAATAGGCTTGATGGCTTTGCTGAAAATCAAAGAAATCTCCATGATCTTTGTGTGACCAGTTTCCATAGCATTGACAATAGATTCCAGAGCATGGATACTCGCTTTATGACCCTGGATGAACAAATTGAAGCTGTTCAGAACCAGATCTTTGAGCTTTAGTATGGCAAGGATGATTGAAGAAAAACAACCGGTTGAATGCTCGAAACAACCGATTGTTTTTGCTCTGTCTCAGTTTAAGTCCCTTTGCTTTTAAATTCTGTTTTAACTGAAACAATTTATAGTTTATCTCTTCTTATAGTCTATTTGTGAAGACAAATAGGGAGAGAGTTTTATGTTGTGTTGTCTTTATTTTTGCAAACTCTCTTTTAGTTTAAGTGATTACTATTCTGCTGATATGCTGTTATTTCTGCTAAGTTTTGGTTGTTGTTTTGGTTAAAGAAAAACATAAGTTTTGTTCTACTGCTCTAACCTACTACCATAGATTTTGTAGAACTTAAACTTTGTTTTGCAGGAACTTCTTCAGATTCAATCAAGTCCAACACAAGGAACCAGGGATTTGTCTTCATCAAATAGGGGGAAATTGTTGAATCAAGTGTGTTCAAGCTTTGAAGAATCCAAATCCTAAGCGTTTGATGGAAGGTTGGAGGTGCTTGATGTTGCTGATGTGCTTTAGAATAGGATCTGGGGTAGATTATATTTGTAATCCACTCTTTGTTGAATCTAAAGCTTAAGTGTTTTCAAATCTTTTAACTTTAAAGTGTTTTTCAAACTAAGTGAAAACAACTTGTTGTTTTGTCAAAACAACCGATTGTTTTATACTTAGGTATTTTTGAAAAAGTTTGAAAACTGTTTGGGATGGTTGACTTGCTGTCAAACAAAAACAACCGATTGATTCGCTATTTCAACCGATTGTTTGTTTGAAATCCTAACAGAAACAGTTTTGTTTGTTAAAAGAGCTTTAATTGATTTCATAACTGAATATGCTCCTGCTTTAAATGCTTTGACCAAGATTTGAATACTATAAATAGTTTGTTAATGTTTTATAACAAACAACAAGAAAGAAAAACAAATCTGAGTTTTTCAAAGAGCTTTCAAGCATTTGAGTTTTCACCTTGAGCTTTGGTTATTCAAGAGAGAAGTGGAATAGGATTACTCTGTATTGATTTCAGTTGATTCTGTAACAGTGTAATTCGTTCTAGATATTTGTGTACATTCTGGTGTTGTAAGGCCAAGAAGGGTTGTGTGCTCTTGAGGTTGTCAAGATCAACATTCTTGGTGGAATGTGTGCTGAGCCAAAGGAAGTGTGTGTCTTGAGGGGATCAAGGTCACTTCTTTGGTGGAGTGTGTATGTAATCTGGATTTGATTACCTAGTGGATTCCCCAGTGGTTTCTGGGAAACTGGATGTAGCTCTTTGGTTAAGAGTGAACCAATATAAATTGTTTGTGCATTTCTCTCTTCCTTAAACTCTTTAATTTCAGTTGTTGTTATTTTTACTGGTATAAACAACCGATTGTTTTTCTGGTGCTTTTCTGTTTTGAGCTTTGTTCTTGGCAAACTGAATTCCTAAATCTGGTTTCTTGCAAAGAATTTCATTCTATCTCAAAAAGTTTGCGAAAATCCCCTTTAAACCATTCACCCCCCCCCCTCTAGTTTAAAGCCATACATTCTAACAAGTACGTACGGGGTAACATTCTTTAAAGTTATCTCTTGAGCTTTCTTTTGACGATCCTGTCATAATTGAAATAAACAAAGTGAATTAAATAATATTAACTTATTAATGTTATATAAATAAAAATAGTTAAGTAACTTCACTTACCATCCAAGCTTCATTTTCACAACTTTTTTTAAAAAGACGCCATGTCTCTTGATCAATATGTTTGTACTTTAAACAAGGACTTTCACCTTTAACCTTGCCAAAAATATATTTCTTCGTCAGTTTTGACTTAAAGTGACAAAATTTAAGTCCGATATTGGATATAATATTTTATTGAAGCGGTTCCACATTAGGAATTTCAAAATTTGCCTGCAAAATAACATCACCAAATTAAAATTAATCAATGAATATTAAAAAACATTATATGATAACAATAATAATGTAAAGCTTACCTGAACATCCTCTCAGAGCATGTTCCAGTCGACCTCTGACACGTCATCCCATGAATTAATCAAAATGGAGAGCCTCTCACGAGAAACAACTCCAAGATAGCTATTAAACTCATATGTATTAAGACCAAAAGCAACTCCAGTGTTGACTTCAATGTCAACATGTGTCGTCTCACCAGCATCACGTTTCAATGCAAGACGCTTCAATCTAGTAGGTCCTCTGCTGCCTCGTCCGGATCGAGATCTGGTTGGAGTCTGATCATCTTCCATATCTGTGTTAAAAAAATTAGGTAACAAACATTAGTTAATCTGCATCGAATTATAATCATATAAAACAAATACATAAAATTATAAATGCGTATTATAAAAAATATTTCTAAATTTATTACCATAGTGTGTTGAATGTTCATATGTAAATTCCTTCATTGTGGTCTTTACGGGTTGCATGTACATCATCAAGTACATCATTATCTTTATTAATTATCATTGGTGTGAATGAACGGGGGTCACCATTTTCAATATCATTTGTGGCCTCCCTTTGTTTTTTCCCATGTAAAACAACATACCAATGTTCTAACGTAGAAAACCTGAGATGCTTGTTGAACCATTATAAATGGCTCATCTCGATACCCTATCTTTCGAAAGTCCACTAGTGTGAATCCTGATTTATCAATTTTAACCCCACATTTATTGTCAACCCATTTACACTTGAAAACTGGAATGAAAAACTTAGTACTGTCAACCTCCCATATCTCTTTTATAAACCCATAGTATGCCATTGATCCAAGTACACGATTTGTATCTTTCGAAGTGGAAAACTGCATTGACTCGGCTTCAAGAGTAACACCAAAATTTTGAATTGTACTCTTTTCATCCATAGACTTCGTGTAAAATATAAAATTATTCACTTCGTACGCTTTACAAGAAATGACATCAAACTTTAATCCAGCAGCCAACCAGGTCAAGTTCTCCGATGTCGTTGAATCCTTTAACCCCTCGTCTTTAAACCAAGGCATGAAAATTCTATTATGTTCCATCAAGACCCATTTCTCTTCTTGTCTTGGGTTATTTGCCTTCACAATGGCTTTCTGAGCTTCTATTTAAGGTATAACTTCATCTTATTATTTAATATATACAAATGTGCTTGCAAGACTTATGATCGATATTTGCTTACAATATTCACACCACATAAACATTTACTTGTAGAACGCCTGTGGTGCCATGAATTAGCTGGAAGACCTATTGGATTTGCTTTTGACATGTACTCTGAACAAAAAAATCAATACTTCTTCAGCTATGTACCTTTCAATCATTGAAGCTTCTGGACAATAATGATTTTTCACATAAACTTTCAAAATTTTCATATACCGCTCAACAAGATACATCCATCTTAAGTACACTGGTGCACACAATCTAACCTCTCTTACCAGATGCACAACTAGATGAACCATGATGTCAAAAAAAGATGGAGGAAAAAACATCTCAAATTCACACAAGATAACAACAATTTCATCTTGAAGTTCATCTAGTTTTAATGGATCAGTGACTTTACAATAGATGGAAGAGAAGAATGAGCACAAAGGGGTTATGGTATGTCTAACATTTTTTAGTAAAATCCCACGAATAGTTACCGGTAGCAACTGTTGTATCAAGATGTGGCAATCAACTAACTTCAAATCTTGCATTGACACTAGGCTCTAAACATTTGAGGAATGTCCTTATGGCACTTTCACACCCTTTCTGTTAGAAATAATTGCTTAAACAAGAGGGAGATGAATTGTTTACAAAAATTTTTCGCAAAGATTGAACAAGAATGAAGCTTTATCAACAATCACAGACTAAGCAATCAAGGAAGCCAATCAAACAATGTAAAAGAAACTGTTTGCAGAATTTCAATCGGTTGAAACTTCGTTTTAACCGATTGTTTATGGCAGCAGCAAAAGAAGAATTAAAACAAACAGTTTATAAGAATTGAGAGAGAGAGAGAGAGAGATAACTCAGCCAATTTATATTGGTTCACTCAACCTTGAGCTACATCCAGTTTCCAGAACAATCATTGGGTTCCACTAGTAACCAATCACATATTACAACTCACACAAACACAAAGAGGTGATCTAGATACCACAAGAACCACTCACCCTCTTTGCTATACACACCTTTAGTCAGAACACCCTCTGACTTTATAGGATTTCCACGCACTTTACAAGTTTATAAAAGAACAAATACAAGAATCATGAAAGGAACAAATTACGCCTGAGATTACACGAATCAGAAAGCTCCTATGATTAGACCTTGAACCAGTGCACAGCTATTTAGCAATCTTGCAAACCTTTGAAAAACTTTTCTCAAAGTCAATCTCAATCTCACTGTATTTGATATCTAACTTGTGTATTTTGTTTTAAAATAAATGCCATATTTATAGCTATCAAAACTAGTCGTTCTAGGCAGCAATTATGAGCCAAAACAGTTTGTTTCCCCTTTTGGAAAGCCTCACACATGTTCCTTCTCAAACTTGAGTTTGGGTAAGCCAATAACAAGATCATTTGAGCAAACCTTCTATGCCAAAGCCAAGATTCCTCGTGCTTTGTTAATAGACAACCAATAGATGTAGTTAGAAATGTCAAGTAAGTAGACATTGTTTGATCTCATACCAACAAGTAGAACTTCTTTTGAGTTAGGTAGTCGAATTTCACATGGGTTAGTTATGAATGTGACTTGGTAGCCTCTGTCACAGAGCTGGCTTATGTTGAGAAGGTTATGTTTGAGCCCTTCTACATAGAGAACATCATAGACTAGAAAGCTATTTTCATTACCTATGGTACCTTTGCCAAGGATCTTCCCTTTGTTGTTGTCTCCATAAGTCACATGCCCTTCCTGTTTAAGAGTGATGCTAACAAACTTTGATGCATCTCCAGTCATGTGCTTGGAGCAGCCACTGCCCAAGTACCATAGATGTTGTTTTCTCACCAAGGAATCCTGCAAAATTCAAAATCAAGTGGCAAGATCTGGTCCCCTAACAAATTTGGGTCCAAGAATGTTAATTTGATTGTAAGGAACCTTAGGATTCTTGGGAACCCACTTTAGGATACCTTTAGGAACAGAAAACTTTCGAATTTTACAAAATCTGACATAGTGACCCTTTCTCATGTAGTAGAAACAACAAACAACCGGTTGATTTTTTGTGATGGTTGAAAAAGGTTTTGAACAACCACTGTTTTTGCTTTGTGGGTTAAAACCCAAACCAGATTTTCCAAAAACACACTTTTGAGATGCTAAAACATTCTCAAGATTTGATTTACCTTTTAAAATTGTGTCAACTGTTTTCACAAGATACAAAACTTTCTTTAGAAGAGATTCACAATTTTTGCAAATACTAGAATCACACTTGCAAGAGGAGTTTTGATAAATCATTTCTAGATTTTCAAAATTAGCATTTGAATTGTTCAAATCTTTTTCCAGAACTTTGATTCTCTCTTTCAACCAGTTGTTTTCACTTTTCAACCGACTATTTGAAAGGGTTAATATATTAGCTTCTTCATGAGTCTCTTGGAAAGTCTGAAGAAGTTGGTAATAACTATCACATTTTTATTGGAGGAAGATGTACTTACTTGGTTTGATGCAGATTCTTCTCTTGCCATAAGACAGATATCCATATTGAAATATGAAGAAGATGATCCAACAGAGGATTCATCCTTGTCCAGCCAAGCACTTCTTGAGTTCTTGTGAATTCTCTCAAGATTATTCCGCATTTCTTTGGCTAAGATACACTTTGAAACTCTTAGCTACACAATCAAGATGATCTCTTTCATTTTTAGATGAGGCAACATTATTTTCAAGCAGATGTATGAAAGCATTGTTTGTAATAACATTCTAGATTTTTCTATCTAATGAGTCAACAAAGAATTTCATTCTTATACACCAAAGTTGATAATTTTTCTCCACAAAATAGAGGTGGTTTATTT
The DNA here is from genome assembly GCF_000499845.2 of Phaseolus vulgaris. Classification (NCBI taxonomy): domain Eukaryota; kingdom Viridiplantae; phylum Streptophyta; class Magnoliopsida; order Fabales; family Fabaceae; genus Phaseolus; species Phaseolus vulgaris. Next base: position 38,655,959 of record NC_023749.2, on the reverse strand, counting down.
AAAGAGGCACCTTCCCCAAAGGAAAACTTGCTAGCCATTAAAATAGTTTTCAGAAAAACAGAACTTGAATATCTTTCAAGAATCTAACTCTGATACCAATTTTTGAAATTAATGGCTTAAACAAAAGGGGGTGAATTGTTTACCAAAATATTTTTGCAAAGATTGAACAAGAATGAAGCTTTATCAACAATCACAGACTAAAAGCAATCAAGGAAGCCAATCAAACAATGTAAAAGAAACTGTTACAGAATTTCAATCGATTGAAACTTCGTTTTAACCGGTTGTTTATGGCAGCAGCAAAAGCAGAATTAAAACAAACAGTTTATAAGGAATGTGTGTGTGTGTGTGTGAGAGAGAGAGAGAGAGAGAGATTACTCAGCCAATTTATACTAGTTCACTCAACCTTGAGTTACATCCAGTTTCCAGAATAACCACTGGGTTCCACTAGTAACCAATCACAGATTACAACTCACACAAACACAAAGAGGTGATCTTGATACCACAAGAACCACTCACCCTCTTTGCTATACACACCCTTAGTCAAAACACCCTCTTTGTTATACACACCCTTAGTCAAAACACCCTCTAACTTTACAGGATTTCCACACACTTTACAAGTTTATTAAAGAACAAATACAAGAATCATGAAAGGAACAGATTACATATCTGCATCGCTTGACATAGTTCCATATCCATGTGCTTCTGCAAAAGACTCAGCTCGCACATGACAAATCATGTCGTCCAATCGATCATCATGTACTGCATCATCCATGGTCGACCCCACTGTTGAACCAAGTGGTGTTCAATGTTTTGAAGAATCCAAATCCTTTGAAGGATGTTGAAGCCTCTGCTTTGCTTGATGTTGTTGTGCTGGTTTAAGCTTTGTTCTGGGGTAGTTTATTTATTGTAATCCACCCTTGTTTAAATCTAAAGCAATTAGCATCTCAATCTTTATAAAAGTAAAATGTTTTTCAAACTAAGTTGAAACAACCGATTGTTTTGTCGAAACAACCGATTGTTTATACTTAGGTGTTTTGAGAAAGTTTGAAAACTGTTTTTGAATGGTTGAAACTGTTAAGTACCAAAACAACCGATTGATTCGAGGAAACAACCGATTGTTTGTTTTGGAACCATAACAGAAAAACTGTTTTGTGTTTGACTGAGCTTTAAATGCTTTAACTGAATACGCTCCAGTCATTAAATGCTTTGCCCAATCTTTTTAATGCAATTAAGAGTTTGTTAAGATTTGATAACAAACTACATCTTTGAATATATTCAGAAAAACAGATTTGAGAATTAAGAATCTTTTGTCAAAGTTTTTTTAAAGAGTTTTTCAAAGAGCTGAGATTGCTAAGAGTTTTGTGATTGATCAAAGTGCTGGAATAGGATTCTACTTGTATTGATTTCAGATATTCATCTGTAAGAAGTGTAATCTTTGTAATCTGTTGAACAATTCGTTTGTGTGTTTGTTGAGATTGGCTGTGTGTTCTTGAGGTGTTCAAGATCAGAAATCTTAGTGTTGGCCAAGGAGAGTGTGTTTCTTGAGGTGTTCAAGGTCATTCTCTTGGTTGGTGTGTAAGTGATCAAGGTGTGATTACTTAGTGGATTTCCTCAAGGTTCTGAGAAGACTAGATGTAGCTCTGGATTTGGAGTGAACCAGTATAAACAACTGTTCCGTCCGGTTGACCTGTGACGTCTTTGTGCGCGACCTCAACCGTCAGCTAGGGACTCCTTCCCACTGGTTACCTGTGGATTCCTGCAAAAAGAGGACAAAAGGGTGCCCTAGCGGCCGTTTGCACTCCGACGCTCAAGTTAGCCAGCAAGAAACACCAAAACTGTGCACCTCCGTATCTGAGCACCGCGTATGGCACTCTGAAGGTGGTAAAAAGAACTGTGTATTGTGTGTATATTCTCGCTCTGGCAAACAACCTCTTTTCCAGTCCCTTGTGCGTAGCCTCACGACTTCGAGCAAGCAACTGGAGTGTATTCTGGGAAAATTTGCCAAAACCTCGAACCCCGTTCCCAACATTCTCAGCGCTATTTAAACTACCCAAGCATTTAAAGCGCTTTTAATCACAAACGTAACGCACTCAATTAAGGCGTCTAATTAGAAAACGTAGCGCATTTAAGACGTTGAAACGCTTGGGAGCCATTATAGTACCTGAACGCTCGAAACAGAAACTGTATTGAATGACTTTAATTACCTGGTACCTGACTAAAGGGTGTTTCCATTCTAACCTTGTTGTCGTACATGTGGAGGGCCTCACGACGCCATGACCCCATCTGGGGGCGTTTCTGCCCATCTGGGGACGTTTCTACGTGTGAGTCCTCCTGCCTGGGAGTGCTACTACGCAAGGGGTGACTTTTTGGGTGCCAACTCATGCCCCCAATCATCTAGTCACTCACTTCGAGAGCGTATCTGCCTTCCTCTCGTACCCTGCACCCGGCTACCCTGGGCGTGACCTTCCTGTTGAGTCGTATCTGTCCCAAAGGCGTCTCTGGGGCGGCAGGGGTACTTCACGAGTTAGGCTGCCCTACACTGGTGTTGTTACTATGGCCTTGAAGCCACCTTTCTCTTCTCTTTATCACTCTCCCGAATCATCGGGACCTGAGGCCTTCCCACGGCGTCGCTCCCTCCATGGTCTTTCCTACCCATGGATATTGGGGAACTACGCTGTGATTGCCTTGCCTTAGTAATATTTGATCTGGGCGACGCCCTGGTTGGGCGACGCCTTGTGTTGACCTTGACTCCTGGTGTTGACTTTGACTCCTGGTGTTGACTTTGACCTTGACTTAGTCAACGCCCGGATACGGGACGGTACACTAGCCCCCCAGTCTTAAGCCGAAGACTTGTCTTCAGCGCAAAGACTAAGGCCTCGCCCACGCCGTCCACGTGCGACCCTGATGACGTGTCACTCCCTGCTAACTCAACAATTCTCGAACTATTGACGTGACACTCTCTGAACCATAGGAGCGCTCTTAATGACTGATTGGACATCCTCTGAAACGGGGAAAATAACACCTTTTGGGGCTACCCTTGATCGCGCGCCACGTGGCCCATCGTACGGCCAGCCTCTAGAGACCCTTGCGTTTCCCCTGGGCGATTGATCCTTTGACACGTGGCACGATCTCACGGCTCCTAGTTAGCGCCTCTTGGGTTGCAAATGTAACGTTCAAGTTACCCCCAAACCCCGCGCTCACCCCACTGTTACATTCATTCCCTTTGCGTCTCTGCACTGTTCATCGCCTTCAACCCCTTTCTCTGCAATTTCTGCTCTCTCCCTCCCGTGCTCTCCTTCTGCCTTCACTTTGACAGCAAAGGTATGATTTTCGCACATCGACGACTCTTCCCTTTCGTCGCATTGCATGATTTATTGAACTGCCTGGGACTGTTGACATTTATGCATTACTGCGTTCTTCCGCTTCTCCTTCCTTCTCTGTTCCCTTCTCCTTCTTTCTGGGTTTTCTCGCGTGGGTGGTGTTTCCAGGGGTTCACTCCCCTTCCTGTCATGGCTACACTTGTTAAAACCTTTTTCCTCTCTTCTTTCTCCAGCTATTTATTCACACCATGACGCGCACGAATGCGGAGTCTGATTCCTCCCCCAAGACCCCCAAGTCCAACTACAAAGCCTACTACCCATGGGCCCCCGACGAGCTCTTGAACGAGTGTACCAGCCTGACTACCTTCCAGGACCTGGAAGCTCATCGTGGGGATCTCCCTCTTCCAAAACTCTTACAAAAACTGGAAAGGGAAATTCTTTAGAGTGTGCAGCGCCAAGCACGACCCCACAGCCTTGGACGGCTTTCCCCTTTATTGGACGGAGCGCCCTAAGCTGCTTAGGGCCAAAGCCCTGGAAGAGCTATCTCCTGCTGACAGGGAGGTAAGCAAAGCCTTGGCTGGGCTGGGGATCGTTTTTGATACATTGAAGCTTGTTGCTAGCGAATACAATGCTCACGCCCTGACCACATACTTTGGTAAGAGACTCTCCCCTCATCCTTTTTGTTGTGAACACCTTGCTACCGGATGTTTGTTCCCACAGCCTCTTCCACTTGTTTTCCATTGTGCCATGTGACTTGCATCTCACGCATCTATGCGCTTTGTAATTTTGTATAGTTGCTTTGGCCTTGATTTCTGCTGCTTGGTCTATTTGGATGTAGGATCGGTGATGGACGCCTCCAAAAGGATGATGCTGGCGAAAGCGATGAAGGAGGCTCGTGCTGCCAAGGCGGGCGCCTCCTCCGCCCCTGCTGCTGATCCGATCCCCCCACCAACTCTGCCACCGCCACCACCGATCACCACCGAAGCCCCCCTAGGCTCATCTTCGTCATCTCCACATGGCCCCGAGGCTTTTCCGACTCCCGGCTCTCCTCTGCCCATCGCCGCCGTTCCTCTAGCCGTGGCCTCGTCGCCGGCTCCAACCCCCCTTGACAAAGGGAAACGGGTCTTGGAGATTTTATCGGATGATGAGGACTCGGAAGGTGTGGCACCCTTCAAGAGGAGGAAATCTGCGCGAGTTCCCCTTCTGCCAGAGGCGTCACCCCAGGGAGGGAACTCCTTCATGGATAACCCTCCAAGTGCGACCTCACTTCCCCCCACAACAGTCCAAGAGGAAGGGGGCGAAGGCGCCGAATCTACCCCGCCTCCGCCACCGGCAGAAGTCTCTGCTTCCCCTGCTCCCGTCGCTGCCGCCCCCGATCTCATCGCCATCCCCCCTCCAATCATGCATCTGATGAGGGGCTTCAGTGGCGGAACTATGCCAGAGGGCACCGACAGGAAGGAGGGCATGCCTTTCTACTTGGGGGCCTTCTTGGCGGTGGCCCTTGAATGGCGCGCCCAGGCCAGAAATGCTGTCCTGCAAGCTCAAACCCTCCAGGCCTTGGAAACAAGGGTAACTGCCCTGGAAGAGGAAAAGAAAACCCTGGAATGCCAAAACAAGGCCTACCAAAGCACTCTGAAGCAGGCTCAAGAGGCCAAGGAAAAGGCTGAAAAGCAACTGGCAGAGGCGATGGGGTTCAAGGCTGACTTTTATACTCGGGAAGTCACCCTCCAAGTTCAGTTAACGGGCCTTCAAGACTTAGTCGAAGCTGACGCGGAAGTTCAAAAGGACTTGAAGGACCGTTGCTGTGAGCAGACTGACGAGATGGAGCGGATGGAGGGGGAAATGGCTACCCAGGCCAAAGCTATGGGCCTTCTCCAGGCTGACTACGACAAGCTATAGGTCGAGGTCAGTCGGCTTCGCGTGGAAAAGGAGGCTTTGGAGAAGCAGGTAGCTTCTGGGGACGCCACCATTGAGGAGCTAGAGAAGGACAAAAAGGCCCTCATCCAGGACATGGCGGGCACTTTCGAGGAGGGATTCCAGGAAGCTCTGGCCCAAGCAGTCTGCATGAACCCGGGGATCGACATTTCCAACTGCGATTCCACTCACCACATTGTTGATGGAAAGGTCGTGCCTCTGGAGATGGACGATTGAGCCGCCACCCTCGATCATCAGCCCATTCCTTTATACTTGTTTTAACCTTCTTTGATAAACTTGTAATTCTTTGAATCGTCTGCACTCTTGCTACAACTCTGGGATTTTGTATGATTACTTTCGTGCCCTCGCGACATAGAATTCTGCCTGTGTTATCTTATTCTCATTCTTTGCCTTCGCGTGCTTTGGTTGTTTTGCCTGTATTATACCCGTTTCTTTCACTTCGTTGGCGGCCTTGTATGCCCGGGAAAGGTCACGCGTCAATGCCCACGCCCATGGAGAGGCTCACCTAGTGGAGCCGTATCGTCCACGGGGTGTCTCTAACACCAAAACGGTCCTTTCCTTGATCCTTAACGCCCGGCGCCCACGCCTAAGGAGAGGCCTGCTACAGCAGCGCCGTATCGTCCCCGGGTGTCAAAAACGCCGAGTGCTCCGGGGGGAATCGTTCCCTCCATGGTCTTTCCTTCCCATAGGTATCGGGGAACAACCTGCCAGTGACTCGCTGGCGTTTGGCAGTCTCGTCTCCCTCCACAGTCTTTCCTATCTGTGGGTATCGGGGAGGCGACGCCAGTGACTAACTTTGCCCTCTTCGATTTCGTCTCCCTCCACAGTCTTTCCTTGATCCTTAACGCCCGGCGCCCACGCCTAAGGAGAGGCCTGCTACAGCAGCGCCGTATCGTCCCGGGTGTCTAAAACGTCGAGTGCTCCGGGGGGGATCGTTCCCTCCATGGTCTTTCCTTCCCATAGGTATCGGGGAACACCCTGCCAGTGACTCGCTGGCGTTTGGCAGTCTCGTCTCCCTCCACAGTCTTTCCTACCTGTGGGCATCGGGGAGGCGGCCCTGCTGATATTTTGGTTGGCGACGTCCGCGACGTCTCACACTGGCGTCGCCCTTTGCGTCATTCTAGGCGACGCCTCGGGCGTCTCATGCTGGCGTCGCCTTGGGCGTCATCTTTACCTTGACATTGACTTTGACCTTGGCCTTGGTCGACGCCTGAGGAAAGCGAAGAGCTCAAGGTTTTGCTCGTGCCAACCACATGGCGCTTCTTGTATGGCTGATGGGACGTTCAGTCATTTGACTTAATCCACGTGGCGCTTCTTGTATGGCTGATGGGACGTTCAGTCATTCGACTTGATCCTGACTCCTACTGTGCCCCTGACCCACTTTCAACGGCGCATCGTACCACTGGGCATTTTGTCGATACGATGTGTTCTGAGTTTAACCAGGGATGCCAGGGCCATCCTTCCATCTTCTGCCACGTGGCTCGATCGTGCGGTGCATCCATTCGCGTCGTTTAGCGCTCTAACTGCAATACCTCCATGTGCGTCGTTTGGCGCTCTAACCGCTATATTTAATTCTTCAAGACTTTGAAACTGCACTCATCATTTTTGCGCCTTTCGTAACCTAACTGCACCCTTTCTCCTCTCGCGAAGAGTTCTTCCAGTGTTTGTTCCCACCGGCGTTTTACCTTTGCCAAAACTTCAAACCTTCCTGAGTCTGTTCAAGAATGTCGTCTTGTGCTACTCCCCCAGGGTCGACCCCAAAAACTTGTATCTGTGGGCTTCGATGGAGCTCCTTGACGAATGCTCATGCTTACTCTCCACCAGGGCCATAAGGGAACACAAAGGGGATTCATGCTCCTATGATCACCGTGCCTTCGCGAGGAGGCACGACGAAGACATTGTTGTGCTCCCTTGCACTCTAGGGGAGCCAGTATGCGGAAATGAACGGGCCAACGATGGGGTCCCCTTCTTTTACTTCTACCAAGTGGTTTTCAAGACCATCGGCGTGCGCCTGCCCTTCTCCCAGTTTGAGAAGGAACTGCTGACGGAGATCAATGCCGCTCCGGCCCAGTTATACCCCAACAGCTGGGCCTTCGTCAAAGCCTTTGACATCCTCTTCGGATTTCTAGGTTGTGCACCCTCGATTGACCTCTTTCTTCACTTCTTTGAGGTGAAGAGGCAAAGGCACAACCTCTAGGTAACTCTCAGTAACGTTCCTGGGAGAGTTCTCCTAACCCCCTTCCAAAACTCATTCACCGGGTGGAAAGGCCGGTTCTTCAAGATCTGCTGCACTGACCTCGTTCCCACCGCTCTGGATGGTTTTCCACTGTACTGGGTGAGAGAGGCGAGGGCCCTCAAAACCAAACCCTTCAAGAAGCTGGCTCCGAGTGACCAAGTGGCTTGCCGGATTCTTGCTGAGGCGGGAAGTTTTGACTCCGCCACCTTGATCAGCTTGGAGTTCAACGCTGGAACTCTCGAAAAGTATATGTGTATGAGTCACTGCCCTAGAAACTTCCGCCTTTATTGTTTTCTATCTGTGCATGTTTTGCTTCATGGTGCCTCTGACACATTCATCTCCCTTGGTGCAGGTTCGAAAATAAACCAAGAGAGGAGGACACGACTTACCCGAGCTCTGCGGGCTGGGATCGGGGCTTCGTCTTCCTCCAGTGCTGACTCCGATGGCCACTGAGAAGTGGCTCGTTCGTGTTTTTGCATGATTTGTAATATTTGCCCCATTCGCGTTACTCCCATTGTATCGAACATTGCTTGTAACATCAACTTTTCTATACCATACTTGATTTTTTGCAACGCCGCTTTACTTTGCACACGTTTCGCATATTGTGCGCTTTTCCTTCGTCATGTTCCTCAACAGCGCCTGCACTCAGGCGATGCCTTCTCTCTTGGCGACGCCTTCACCTAGGCGACGCCTTCTCCTAGGCGACGCCTTCTTTCTTGGCGACGCCTCACATTACTTTAAACGGAGAAAGATAAAAGCTGAAAACCAAGGCACGGCTTTTTCTCAAACTTGCTTTTTCTTTTATTTGGGTGACCTCATTAAAAAACCCCGGAAGGGGAAAAAGAGCGTCCCCTTTATCAAGACTGTTACATAGTTGCTTTACATAAGTCAACTAAAATAAAACTTTAGATTGGCTGCATTCCAACTGCGCAGGATAGGACCTCCATCCAAGGTCTCTAGGCTGTACGAACCGTTGCCCTTAGCCTCAGTAACTCTGAAGGGTCCGATCCACTTGGGAGACAGCTTATTCTCCAGCTCGTATGGGTGGGCTTTCCTCATCACTAGGTCGCCGATCTGAAACTGTCGTGGCTTTACCTTAGAGCTATATTGCCACTCTACCCTTCTCTTCACTGCTTCAGCTTTTATTCTGGCTTCTTCCCTGGCTTCGTCTAGTTGATCCAGGTTTACCCGCCTTTCTTCGTTGGATTCCTCCGCCACAAAGTTTTGAAAACGTGGTGAGCTTTCATGTATTTCTACCGGGATCATCGCGTCCGACCCGTACACTAAACTGAAAGGCGTCTCCATGGTAGAAGATTGGGGCGTGGTGTGGTATGCCCATACGATCCTTGGAACTTCCTCCGCCCACGCCCCTTTGGCCTTCTCTAACCTTCTCTTTAGCCCCCTCAGCAGAACTCTGTTTGCTGACTCCACTTGCCCGTTGGTCTGGGGGTGTTCGACTGACGCGAACACTTGCTTGATACCTATCTCAGTGCACAGATTTCTCAACTGCTGACTGGCAAACTGGGTACCGTTATCGGATATCAAGCGCCTAGGTACGCCAAAGCGACACACAATGTTCTTCCACACAAAATGCTGGACCTTGTGCGCGGTGATCTGTGCCACGGGCTCTGCCTCTATCCATTTGGTGAAGTATTCGATGGCGACGATAAAATACTTCATCTGCCTGATTGCCAGTGGGAACGGGCCCAGGATGTCGATTCCCCATGTATGGAAAGGCCACGGGCTGTATATGGATCTCAATTCTTCTAGCGGCGCCTTGTGCCAGTCGGCGTGCTTTTGGCATTGCCTACAGCGTTGGGCGTGTCACGCGCAGTCCTCTTTTACTGTCGGCCAGAAGAAACCTGCACGTATCACCTTGGAGGCTAAAGACCTTCCCCCTACGTGGCTCCCGCAAATGCCTTCGTGGAGTTCCGCCATTATCCTGGTACACTCGTTGCCATTTACGCACGTTAGGATAGGGTGTGCGAACCCGTGTCTGAACAACACCCCATCCACCAGAGTATATCTTGCGGCATTTCTTTTGACCTTCTTACCCTCTTCCGGCTCCACTGGGAGAGTCCCATCCGCCAGGTACCGTTTGTATGGCATCATCCAGGTGTCTCCCTCGGCTAGGACACATACCTGCATTTGCCCTTCTTCTTCAGGCATGTCCGCGTATGTGCTGATGCGAGGCGTCTTCAGCGTATCTTGGGTTAGAGAGCGATGATTCCTTGGACTCTCTCTTGATGTACAGATCTGGAGGACATTCACCCTGTTATCTTCCACGAACTTACGCGGAGCTTTGAGCGTCTCCTGGATCACTGTCCTCTGCCTACCCCCTTTGCCTGAGCTGGCCAGCTTGGCAAGCAGGTCGGCTCTGGCATTCTGCTCCCTTGGGACATGTATCAGCTCAAGAGCGTTAAATGCTCCCTTCAATAGTTGGACGTATCTTAAGTATGCCGCCATCTGTGGGTCCTTCGCCTGGAACTCACCCGACACCTGCCCCGTAATAAGCTGGGAATCGCTTTTCACCAGGAGGTTCTGCGCGCCCATCTCCTTGGCCAGGAGCATTCCTGCTATCAGGGCTTCATATTCTTCCTGATTGTTACTTGCCTTGAAGGCAAAGCGCAGGGCCTGCTCAATCAGCACGCCGTTGGGTCCCTCCAAGACTATTCCCGCACCACTCCCTTGCTGGTTGGAAGAGCCATCAACCGAGAGCAACCACTGCGAGCCCACCTCCACCTCCTGTTCCCCTCCGGGCGAGAGTTCTGCTACAAAATCTGCATACACTTGCCCTTTGATGATCCTCGAGGCTCGTATTGGATGTCGAATTCTGACAGCTCCACCGCCCAGCGTACCATTCTCCCAGCCACGTCAGGCTTCTGCAGCACCTTCTGTATAGGGAGGTTTGTCATCACTACCACCGTAAAGCTGTGGAAGTAATGACGGAGCCTCCTGGCTGAAAATACCACCGCCAACGCTGCCTTCTCCAACGCCTGGTATCTGGTTTCCGCGCCTTGTAAGGCTTGGCTTACAAAATAGATGGGCTTTTGAATCTGGTCCTGCTCCTGGACCAGCACTGAGCTGATAGCTCGTTCCGTTACTGCGAAGTACAGCCGGAGGGGCACGCCTGTTACCGGTTTGCAGAGGACCGGTGGCGTCGCCAGGTATTCTTTCAACTTAATGAATGCCGCTTCGCATTCGTCAGTCCATGCGAAACGACTATTTCTCTTGAGGCACTGAAAATATGGGTGCCCCTTCTCTCCCCCGGCAGAGACAAACCTCGAGAGTGCGGCCATCCGCTCTGTCAGCTGCTGCACTTCCTTCACCGACGTCGGGCTTCGCATGGCGATAATCGCTGCGCATTTGTCGGGGTTCGCTTCTATCCCCCTCTCTGTGAGCATAAAACCCAAGAACTTACCGGCCTCTACCCCGAAGACACACTTCTCAGGGTTTAACTTGAGGCGGTACTTGGATATTGTGACAAACAACTCCTCCAGGTCCGCCATGTGCTGTGCCCTATCCTGCGACGCCACCACCATGTCGTCTACATAGGCGTACACATTCCTCCCGAGCATGGGCGCCAGGACCTTGTCCATTAACCTTTGGTATGTGGCGCCCGCGTTTTTCAGCTCAAAAGGCATCACCTTATAGCAGTAACTGCAAGTCTCAGTCATGAATGCAGTTTTATTCTCATCCCTCGGGTGCATCTTGATCTGGTTGTACCCTGAGAAGGCGTCCAGGAAACTCAGCACCTTGCTGCCAGACGCACTATCCACCAAGGCGTCGATGCTGGGCAGCGGGTACGAGTCCTTTGGGCACGCCTTATTCAAGTCCGTGAAGTCCACGCACATCCTCCACTTTCCATTCTCCTTTTTCACCAAGACGACATTGGCCAGCCACTCAGGGTATTGAATCTCCCTGATGTGGCCAGCACTCAACAGCTTCTGCGTTTCGTCCTTCACCACCTGCTGTCGCTCCTCATTAAACTTTCTCCTACTTTGGCGCACGGGGCGGACCGTGGCGTCCATGCTGAGGTGGTGACACAGGAAATCAGGGTCGATACCGGGCATATCCGAGGCGGACCATGCGAAGGCATCCAGGTGGCGCGAAATCACTTCTGCCACTCCTTCCTGTTCTTCTGGGCTCAGCAAACTTCCTAACTTGAATGTCTTGCCACCAATCTCCCTCTCTACGGCGTTGGCCGCCGGTTGTTCCCTGCTACCCTCCTCGACGGGCGCCGCCTCTTCCACGGGCGCTGCGTCGTCGGGGCCTTCCTCCATGTGTGCATCTATCTCTGGCGTCGCCTTCGCGGGCGTCGCCTCAATCATCGTCGTGTCTGCACACGGCGGACGCTCATACACCATGAACACGCCCCTCTTCGTTTTCAGGCTGTTCTCATAGCATTTTCTTGCTTCCTCCTGATCTGACTTGATGACTATCACCTTGCCACTGAGGTCTGGAAGCTTCATCTTCATATGGCGTGTGGAGGCCACTGCGTTCAACCGGTTCAACGCCGGCCTGCCCAACAAGATGTTGTAAGCGGAGCTGGCATTCACGACCAAGTACCGGATACTTTCGGTACGCGAGGCCTCTCTGTCCGTGAACGTAGTCCTTAATTCCAGGTAGCCTCGGACTTCCACCTAGTTGTCCACAAACCCATACAGGCATCCTGTGTAGGGCCTCAGTAGGTCGGGGGATAATCGCAACTTATTGAATGTCGACCAGAACATGACGTCTGCTGAACTCCCCTGGTCGACAAGTACTTTGTGCACCTTTCTTCCCGCCGTGACAACTGAGATGACCACGGGGTCATTGTCGTGCGGCACCACGTCTCTGAGATCCCCTCTCGTGAATACGATGTCCGACTCCCATGGCGCACCCGAGAGTCTTTCTTCGATCGAGTTCACCCCCCTCGCGTATTTCTTCCGCTGGGAGGCGGTGGGACCTCCGCCGGAAAATCCTCCAGCTATGGTATGGACCTCGCCGAGAATCGGCGTCTCGTGTGCTGGTTCTTCCGCCGGCGGCGGCAAGGTGGCGGTCGTCGTGGGCTCCGCGACATAATCCTTCAAAAACCCGGTTCTCACTAGCTCATCCAGCTGGTATCCCAACGGAAGGCAGTTATCAATGTGGTGACCGAAAGCCTCGTGGAACTCACACCAAGAGTCTTTCCGAGGCCCTAACACCTTATCAGACTTCGCTGGTCGCCTCAATCTCTCAGCTATATTGGGCACGGCGATCAGGTCCTTCAATTCCACCACAAAATTGTATCTCCCCGGCCTTGTTCTTTCTCTGGCCGGGCGATCGCCTCCTGCTGAACCTTGGGGCTGGGGCTTTCTGGCCTCGTAGGGGCGTCTCCCCTCGGGCTTCTTCCTTCCCGTCGTGGTCTCATTGACCCTGGCGGGTTGAGCTCGCGCCGGTCCCCTCGGGCGTGAGGGTACGACGCTGGTGCGCTTCACGCACACCTCTCCCTCAGAAGCGATATGCTCTACCGTCCGACGCCGTAGTTCTGCAAAAGTCCTAGGGCGGTTGCGAATGATGGATTCTCCGAAGGGACCGGGGCATACGCCTTTCACGAACGCGTACACAATCATAGGTTCATCTGTCGTACCAACCTTGACCACCTGGGCCCCGAAGCGGTTGATGTATTCCTTGAGGGTCTCCCCTTGATACTGTTTCACATCAAACAAATCGTAGGAGACCGGCGGCGGGGCTTTGTTTGCTAGGTATTGCTCCCTGAACAATCGTGACAGTTGTCGGAAAGATGTGATATGACCGTCCGGGAGGCTGATGAACCAGTCCATAGCCATCCCAATCAAGGTGCTCTCATAAAGAGCTTGCACTTGGCAGCGTCAGAACCGCCTACCAGGACCATCTGTGTGTGAAATGCAGCGAGGTGCGTCTCAGGGTCCTCCATCCCGGTGAAGATTACCTTGGGCCCCGCGAACGTGTTTGGAATCACTGCATCCAGAATCTCCTGCGAGAAAGGAGTGGAAAACTCCCTTGGCGGGAAGTGGTTCTCCATCTCGTCATGTTCACGTTGCCCCCGATTATTTCTCAGACCCCGGCGCAACTCCTCGTTTACGCGGCGGAGCTCTTCATTCCTCTCATGCGAGGCTTCGAGATCTGCCTGCATGCGTTCCTGTTCCATCTTCGACTCCGCCATATCCTCCTGCAGCCCCCGCATTATCTCCAGGACCTGTTGCATGGATAGTTCTGCTGGGGCTGCGCGTGCTGTACTTCGTTTGGTAGGGGCCATTGTCACGGTCTCTTCCAACTTCCTCAAACGTTGTTGTAACTTGGTAGATCTTTTCGAACTTGTGAGGGGACTGATGTTTTATATCGGCCCCACGGTGGGCGCCAAATGTTTCGTCCGGTTGACCTGTGACGTCTTTGTGCGCGACCTCAACCGTCAGCTAGGGACTCCTTCCCACTGGTTACCTGTGGATTCCTGCAAAAAGAGGAAAAAAGGGCGCCCTAGCGGCCGTTTGCACTCCGACGCTCAAGTCAGCCAGCAAGAAACACCAAAACTGTGCACCTCCGTATCTGAGCACCGCGTATGGCACTCTGAAGGTGGTAAAAAGAACTGTGTATTGTGTGTATATTCTCGCTCTGGCAAACAACCTCTTTTCCAGTCCCTTGTGCGTAGCCTCACGACTTCGAGCAAGCAACTGGAGTGTATTCTGGGAAAATTTGCCAAAACCTCGAACCCCGTTCCCAACATTCTCAGCGCTATTTAAACTACCCAAGCATTTAAAGCGCCTTAAAGCGCTTTTAATCATAAACGTAACGCACTCAATTAAGGCGTCTAATTAGAAAACGTAGCGCATTTAAGACGTTGAAACGCTTGGGAGCCATTATAGTACCTGAACGCTCGAAACAGAAACTGTATTGAATGACTTTAATTACCTGGTACCTGACTAAAGGGTGTTTCCATTCTGACCTGGCTGTCGTACATGTGGAGGGCCTCACGACGCCATGACCCCATCTGGGGGCGTTTCTGCCCATCTGGGGACGTTTCTACGTGTGAGTCCTCCTGCCTGGGAGTGCTACTGCGCAAGGGGTGACTTTTTGGGTGCCAACTCATGCCCCCAATCATCTAGTCACTCACTTCAAGAGCGTATCTGCCTTCCTCTCGTACCCTGCACCCGGCTACCCTGGGCGTGACCTTCCTGTTGAGTCGTATCTGTCCCAAAGGCGTCTCTGGGGCGGCAGGGGTACTTCACGAGTCAGGCTGCCCTACACTGGTGTTGTTACTATGGCCTTGAAGCCACCTTTCTCTTCTCTTTATCACTCTCCCGAATCATCGGGACCTGAGGCCTTCCCACGGCGTCGCTCCCTACATGGTCTTTCCTACCCATGGATATCGGGGAACTACACTGTGATTGCCTTGCCTTAGTAATATTTGATCTGGGCGATGCCCTGGTTGGGCGACGCCTTGACCTAGGCAGCGTCTTGCCTTGGCGATGCTTCCTCTTGGCGTCAGTGGTACGTGGCGCCTCTTTACCCAGGCGACGCCTTGTGTTGACCTTGACTCCTTGATGTGAATGTAACTACAAGAACACATGATTCTTGACATTCTTAGGAACAACTTGAGCTGGATTTGAAAGGCACTTTACTTTAGAATTGGATCAATGTTCTAAATTCAAGAACTCACCAAAACTAAGCACCAACCAAGACTCATATGGAAGTCCATGTATTGTCAAATTGAATCAAAACAAAAGGAAAGAAGAACAAGAATTAAAACTGGACAGAATTTAAAAGCTAGCTACTGAACCAAAACAGAATTAAGAACACAATGCTGGAAACACAAAATTAAACGGTAGAAAAAGGAGTAAACTCTAGGAATCAAAACTACCGAATGGAAAATTGAAGAAAAGGGAAGAAGAACACTTATAGAAGAAGATGCTTGCTGGATTTTGAGAATTGGAAGAAGCCATTCACGCCACTTGGAACCTTGAACCAAGATAAGTGATGGAGTGCCACCACTTGAAGCTCACCATAGCTCACAAGATAAGGCAAAGAAGAGGAAGACTCAAAACTCACAAATTCTCTCCAAAATTGAGTATAGTCTCTCTACTATAAAATTCCAATCTGAATTGTGAAGGACCTAAGCCCTCCTTTTATAGGAGTAAGGGCTGGTCATTTACATAGCTTATTCCCTAAGCTACCCAAAAAACTCCTAAGATCACACCCCCCTTACTAAGCTCACTCCCCAAGCTTCTAGAATTTGCTAAGCTAAAGCCTAAAGATGCTTTTACAAAAGAGGTGTCTCATGTTTCCCTCTAAGCACCTTTCTAAACATTATTCTATATTATTTACAATTTAAAAGAAACTATAAAGAGAGATATTTAATATGAAGCCTATTATTTGAGAGTTTGTAGACTTCTTTATCTTTAGGCTTGATCTTCTCTTTGACTTCTTTTAATTTGTGAGAAGACTAGAAGGAAGAACTTCAAATGTGTAGGTGAAAATCCTCTTCCTTCATTAATAAAATCCTCTCCTAGTGGATATCCATCATACTCCCCGAGTTGGAGAGAATTCGTCCACGAATTCAGTACTCCTGCATAAAACAAAGTCAGTTTGCTATTATATAAGAGAAGACAAGAAGAAATGGGCAAACATGACTTATCACTTTGAAATGTTGGGAGTTCAGAAAAAGATGGTCTATACACAGACCATGTTGGAAAAGATTGTTTAGGAATGATATTATTTGGTAAAATAGGAAATATGAAAAAATCATCCTTAACATTCTTTATCCAATATGGTGTGGAAGTAGGAACCTTAGGTAATGAAAATGACAAAGAAGAAGAAGACCTTGTAGGCGTAACACGAGTCAACAAAAGTGATTGAGTTGAGAAGGTATTAAGACTCGGTTTATCATGTACTTCAATTTCCTTTTCATTTTCTTTTTGAGTTTCTTTGGGATTGGTCCTATATGCTAAACGATGTGGTAAAGAAACCCTGGGCATTAAGTCTATTTGGTGTTCAATCCCTCTTAAAGGTGGTAAGCCTTTAGGAGGATCTTGAATCACATCTTCACAGTCCTTTACCAAATTGTCCAAACATGTGGGACTATCCTTAGCCGACTCACAGTCAATAGTCCTAGGAATAGCTAAAAAAATAGGCTTTTGAGTAACTATTACCCTTTTAACTTGTTGTGTGGACATGAGAAGGCTTCTCTTGGAATTTTTTATATCATTTTCTTTCTCTCTTTTTTCTCTCATTTTAACTTGGTCCTCATGTACTTCCTTTGGAGAGAGAGACTTAAGAGTGACTTTGTGTCCATGGAAGTGAAAAGACATTTTGTTGGTAAAGCCATCATGAAAAACTTTTCTATCAAATTGCCATGGCCTACCTAAAAGAATATGTGTGGCTTCCATTGGGACAACATCACACAAGACCTCATCTTTATATTTACCAATAGAAAATGTAATGAGGACTTGCTTGTTAACAACTATCTCACCCACCTCACTCAACCATTGTAACTTGTAGGGCTTGGCATGAGAGATGGTAGGCAATCCAAGTTTGTCTACCACTCTTGTGCTTGCCACATTCGCACAACTCCCCCCATCCACAATCAAAGAGCATACTCTATCACTAATAAGACACCTTGAATGAAAAATATTTTCTCTTTGAGTTTCATCAAAAGGTTTTAAAACTTGTCCAAGCATGCGTCTTATTACTAATAGGTCACCCTCATGTGGGCTTTCACTTTCACTCTCACTTGGGGATCTAGAAGGTGAGGAATGTCTAGAAGATTCGGACCCATGCTCACTACTATCTACCCCATCATGCATATACATAGCTCGTTTAGAAGGGCAATTAGAAGCAATATGTCCATAGCTTAAGCATTTAAAACACTTCTTACTAGACGATTTAGGTGGTGATTTAGGCCTAGAATTGGAAGTGGAAGGCTTAGACTCTCTAGGTTTGAAAGTAGAGTCCTTAGAAGGGATATTTGAAAAAGAGTTATTTTTATTTTTCCAAGAAGAGTGGTAGTAGTTATCCTTAGAAGAATTTTTGAAAGCATTTTTCCTTGCAAGTTGATTTTCAATTTTGCTAGCAAGGTGCACCACATTTTCCAAAGAAGAATATTCTTGTAACTCTACCACGTCTTGAATGTCCCTTCGAAGGCCACTCACAAACCTAGCTATCTTAGCTTCCTCACTCTCATCCATATTAAGTCGAATTAAAAGCGTGTCTAGTTGTTTAAAGTAATCATCCACACTTAGCGTGCCTTGATGAAACCGTTGGAGTTTCAACATTAGGTCTTTCCTAAAGTGTGGGGGTACGAATCTAGCGCGTAAACATGCTTTCAAATCGTTCCAAGAGACCACGGGCGGCCTCTTGTGTAGGTCAATGTCCATGAGGTATTGATGCCACCATTGCATGGCATAGTCCAAAAATTCTAAAGAAGCTAACTTAACCCTATGCTCATCCCTAACCCCATTTACATCAAAAATTTGGTCAACCTTAGCCTCCCATCCTAAGTATACATTGGGATCACTATCACCACTAAAACTAGGAAGTTTTACATTTGGAGAACAAGGGCCAGCCACATGTTGGCGCCTCTCTTCATGGTGATGATGTCTTGGCCTTGGATTATCTTCATAATAACCATGGGAGTGCCTTGAAGAATGCCGACTAGGAGGAGGAGTTCTTCTCTCACGGTTTTGATGCATTTCTTCTCGGTTTAACTCCAAACTTTGGAGCCGTGCTTCCATCTTCCTTATCACCTCAAGATAGTGAGCATTGGATTGCTTGGCATTCTTTAAGTCTTCATAAAGGGCTGCCTTTTGTGGTGAGCACGGTTTGGAGGACTCTCCACTAGAGAAATGAGCCATGAGCAGAAAATACACAAAAACAGCAAACAAAAACAGTGAAAGAAACTTGTTAAACAATTAAAAACAGTGAGATATAGGTTGCTGGAAAATGCCCAAGAAAGCACTCAAACCACTCCAAGAAAATATTTTGTCCTCAACCAAGCCTTGCTTGTGAAATGGAGTAGCTTCAAGTGAAATATGTTACAGCAAACCAACTTACTTAAGAACAAGTCTCCACACAACTTTAAGAAGAACAAAAAGACAAGCAAGAAAAAGGTGTAAACAATAAAAGCTAAACCAAAAACAGAGAGTAATGTATGACAAACTAGAAAGAATATGAATGAAAGACAATCAAGAAAAATAAGGAACTCAATGAATAAAGAAGGCACACAAAAAGAGTCCTAAAGAAAAGTGCTAGAGTAGATTAAAGAAAACAGAAAACAGCTACTGGAATTTATTTTTTTTTTAAAAGCAAACTGTGCTATGTTTACAGATTTAACTGTACCGATTGAAAGCGAACTGGAATGTGAAAAATTAACCACAGAAACTTCAATGTCTTAACTCAAAAATGGCACTGGAATGAGGTAAAAACAGTAAGCCAATTGAGAGAAATAAATTTTTCAAAATTGCTGCCCAATTACCGTATTCTTTTCGGCAGTATTGTACACTTTTCGTATTTTATTTATCATTTTTTGTGTACTTGGAATTTTTGAGTGATTCTTTTTTCTATGCTTTTGTAACACTTTGAAGTATGTAAATCCAAATTTTCAGAAATTTCCTATGAGCCAATTAATTGCAGTAAATTGAAAACAGAAGCACGTTTGTAAGAAAACAGAGGAGCCTATTTAGGAATGAAAAACAGTATGATGAACTAGCAAAGACATAATGGAAATTGTGTAAAGGAACTTGTATAGAATGAAAATACAAGCATGAACTCAAATCTAAAAAGGAAAATGCACAAAGGATCAAGCAATAAACTCAAAAAACAGAAAGTAAACCAAAGCAAGAAACAATTAAAGCAATAAAAGTACTACTAGAAGTAATGACAATTATGGAATAACATGACTAAGACAAAACTTGACATGATTACAAAATTAAAAGACATATAACAAGGTATAACCACAAGTGAAAGGAAGCTTAAGGTCAGCTCTAGGAAGGAGAATGCCATTCCAAAAGAGCAGCCATACTCATATGAACAATGAGTGCTAGAGTCCTTTTCACAAACACATGGTGTAACAAAAGAAAACAGCAAGAAAACTCAAAATAAATCCTAAAACAGAATGGTAAACAACTTGAATTAAAGAGCTCTTGAAAGTAAAGTGCAATACAACTCAAGAATTAAGCAAAAACAAGCCTAGACTCTAGATACCACATGATGTGAATGTAACTACAAGAACACATGATTCTTGACATTCTTAGGAACAACTTGAGCTGGATTTGAAAGGCACTTTACTTTAGAATTGGATCAATGTTCTAAATTCAAGAACTCACCAAAACTAAGCACCAACCAAGACTCATATGGAAGTCCATGTATTGTCAAATTGAATCAAAACAAAAGGAAAGAAGAACAAGAATTAAAACTGGACAGAATTTAAAAGCTAGCTACTGAACCAAAACAGAATTAAGAACACAATGCTGGAAACACAAAATTAAACGGTAGAAAAAGGAGTAAACTCTAGGAATCAAAACTACCGAATGGAAAATTGAAGAAAAGGGAAGAAGAACACTTATAGAAGAAGATGCTTGCTGGATTTTGAGAATTGGAAGAAGCCATTCACGCCACTTGGAACCTTGAACCAAGATAAGTGATGGAGTGCCACCACTTGAAGCTCACCATAGCTCACAAGATAAGGCAAAGAAGAGGAAGACTCAAAACTCACAAATTCTCTCCAAAATTGAGTATAGTCTCTCTACTATAAAATTCCAATCTGAATTGTGAAGGACCTAAGCCCTCCTTTTATAGGAGTAAGGGCTGGTCATTTACATAGCTTATTCCCTAAGCTACCCAAAAAACTCCTAAGATCACACCCCCCTTACTAAGCTCACTCCCCAAGCTTCTAGAATTTGCTAAGCTAAAGCCTAAAGATGCTTTTACAAAAGAGGTGTCTCATGTTTCCCTCTAAGCACCTTTCTAAACATTATTCTATATTATTTACAATTTAAAAGAAACTATAAAGAGAGATATTTAATATGAAGCCTATTATTTGAGAGTTTGTAGACTTCTTTATCTTTAGGCTTGATCTTCTCTTTGACTTCTTTTAATTTGTGAGAAGACTAGAAGGAAGAACTTCAAATGTGTAGGTGAAAATCCTCTTCCTTCATTAATAAAATCCTCTCCTAGTGGATATCCATCACTCCTGGTGTTGACTTTGACCTTGACTTAGTCAACACCCGGATACGGGACGGTACAACAACTGTGTACAATTTCTTTATCCCTATCTCTTTAAATTCAGTTTTGTCATTTTAAAACTGGTATAAACAACCGATTGTTTCGCTAAAACAACCGATTGTTTTTCCAGCATTGTGCTTTTGCTTTGTGTTTTGAAAAACTGAATTCTTAATCAAGGTGTTCTTGAAGAATTTTCATTCTAAGGTTAAAAGTTTACGAAAATCTTTCTTAAAAAATTCACCCTCCCTCTCGTTTAAGGCCATATATTCTAACAATTGGCATCAAGAGCTTGGTTCTTGAAAGTTATTCAAGTTCATCTAAAATTTTCTTTATGGCTGGAAAACTATCTCTTGAGGAGGGTGCTTCAATCTACAAACCACCTTTTTTCTGTGGATTGAATTATAAGTTTTGGGAAGCAAGAATGAAAATCTTTATTGAATCCATTGGTCAAAGAATTTGGGACTCAATTGAGAATGGTCCTTACATTTCAAAGTTCAAAAAGGAAAATTCTTTCATTACAAAACCTTTGTCCAAATGGACAGATGATGAATGTAAGTTGGCTCAGCTTGATAAGTCTGCTCAAAACATTACAGCCTGCACTAGATACTATTGAATTTTTCAGGATATCAAAGTGCAAAACTGCTAAGGAAATGTGGGAGACACTCAAGGCTGCTCATGAACCAAAGGAAGCAATGACAAAAGGTCAAGCAAGAAGAAAGAGAAGGCAAAACAAGAAAAGCCTCAATCTTTGCTTCATGGCCAGAAAAGAGGATGACTCAAGTAGTGTAAGTTCATCAAACTCTTCAAACTCTGAAAATTATGGCCAATTGCTTCAAGCCTTTCAAGAAACGCATGAAGAAGCCAACCGATTGGCTCTCTTAAACAATCGGTTAAAAGAAAAGAACAACTGGCTAGAAAATAGAGTAAAGACACTGGAAGAGGATTTAGAACATTCAAAAATGGATTTTGAAAATCTGGAAATCATTTACAAAAACTCCTCTTGCAAGTGTGATACTCTAGTTTGTGAAAATTGTGAAAATCTTGAAAAGAAGGTCCACTATCTTGTTAAAATAGTGGATAAGCTTTCTAAAGGCCAATCAAACTTTGAGAGTGTGCTAGCATCTCAAAATTGTGTTTTTGGAAAATCTGGATTGGGTTTTAATCCACAAAACAAACAAGATAGATTTTCAAAATCATTTTCGAAAATGCTAGAGAAACAATCGATTAGACCATCGAAACAACCGATTGTTACATGCTTCTATTGCGTGAAAAGAGGCCATTCTGTGCGATTCTGTAAAATCAGAAAACATGTTGTTCCTAAAGGGCTTATGAAGTGGATTCCCAAGGGAAATAAAGCTTTTATTGATGAGTATAAACCAGATGGACCCACATTCATAAGGGGACCAAACCTTTGTACTTGAAAATCTCTTTTGTGGGAAATCGTGGAGGAGAGCAAGCAACTTTGGTACTTGGACAGTGGATGCTCCAAGCATATGACAGGGGACAAATCAAAGTTCCTGAGAATATCCTTCAAGCAAGAGGGTCATGTCACCTATGGAGACAACAACAAAGGAAGAATTCTTGGAAGAGGATCCATAGGAGATGAGGACAACTTGGTAATCCATGATGTGCTCTTTGTTGAAGGCCTAAAGCACAATCTGCTGAGCATTAGCCAACTTTGTGACAAGGGATATCAAGTGATGTTCAAGACAAACACATGTGAAATCTGTCTACCCAACACCAAAGAGGTAATGTTGGTAGGTAAGAGAGTTAATAATGTGTATCTTTTAGATATCTCTTAACCATGTTCAATTGGATGTCTTCTATCCAAGCAAGATGAATCTTGGCTTTGGCATAGAAGAATTGCTCATATTCACATGAATCATTTGAACAAGCTAATATCAAAAGATCTTGTGATTGGGCTGCCAAAACTCAAGTTTGAGAGGGATCACATTTGTGAAGCATGCCAAAAAGGGAAACAAGTGAAAAGTTCTTTTAAAACCAAAAATGTTGTCTCTTCTTTGAGACCTCTTGAACTTCTTCACATGGATCTCTTTGGACCCTCTAGAACTATGAGTCTTGGTGGAAATTATTATGCTCTTGTTATTATTGATGATTTCTCTAGGTACACTTGGACCTTGTTCTTGGAATCAAAGAGTGATGCCTTTGCTGCATTCAAAAAGCTAGCAAGAAGACTACAAAACACAAAGAACAGCAACATAGGTTCTATAAGGAGTGACCATGGAGGATAATTTCAGAATGAGAAGTTTGTCAAGTTCTGTGAGAAATTGGGGATTCTGCACAATTTCTCTGCTCCAAGAACACCACAGCAAAATGGAGTTGTAGGGAGGAAGAACAGGTCTCTTGAAGAGCTAGCAAGAACAATGCTTATTGAATCATCACTTCCTAAGTATTTTTGGGCAGATGCAGTGAGCACTTCTTGTTATGCGATGAATAGGGTGCTCATAAGGCCCATTTTGAAGAAAACTCCATATGACCTTTTCAATGGAAGGAAGCCCAACATCAGTCACCTCAAAGTCTTTGGTTGTAGCTGTTTTGTTCTCAACAATGGAAAGGAAAGCTTGGAAAAGTTTGATGAAAAAGCTGACCTTGGTATTTTCATTGGTTATTCACTTACAAGCCATGCATATAGAGTCTACAACAAAAGGTTGATCACTGTAGAAGAATCAGTTCACGTTGTCTTTGATGAAGTAGATCGCAGAATCAGTCAGATCCCAAAGATCAGTGCTGAGGAAGATGAACAGAGCATCAGTTTGGAGAAGCTAGAAATCTGTGCAGAAAAACAACCGGTTGACAGGAACAACCGATTGAAATTCTGCAACAGAGTGAGCTGCCCAAAGAGTGGAGGATTCCTAGAGATCTGTCAGTGGATAACATCATAGGGCAGATAAAGGAAGGTGTCTCCACACGTAGCTCCATCTCAAACTACTGCAGGCACACAGCTTTTGTATCTCAAATTGAACCAAAGTCAATTGAGGAAGCTTTCAAGGATGAGAAGTGGGTTGAAGCTATGCATGAAGAGCTAAATCAGTTTGAAAGGAATGAGGTATGGTTTCTTGTCCCTAAAACTAATGAAATGAATATTATTGGTTCGAAATGGGTTTTCAGGAACAAGCTAGATGAGGATGGAGTGATCACTAAGAACAAAGCAAGGCTAGTTGCCAAAGGCTACAATCAAGAAGAGGGCATAGACTATGGTGAAACCTTTGCTCCTGTGGCTAGATTGGAGGTTGTGAGGCTGCTGCTAGCCTTTGCTTGTATGAGTGGTTTTAAACTCTTCCAAATGGATGTAAAGAGTGCCTTCTTGAATGGCTACATCAATGAGGAAGTCTATGTAGATCAACCACCGGGTTTTGAAGATCACATGTATCCCAACCATGTCTTCAAGTTGAAGAAAGCTTTGTATGGACTGAAACAAGCTCCAAGGCTATGAGAGGCTTAGCAACTTTCTGCTATCTCATGGTTATGAAAGAGGAATGGTAGATAAGACTCTCTTCATCAAGAAGTCAAATGCAGAAATAATTCTTGTGCAAATCTATGTTGATGACATCATCTTTGGTGCTACACAAGATAGATTGTGTGAAGAATTTATGGCTACAATGAAAGGTGAGTTTGAAATGTCTATGATGGGAGAACTATCTTTCTTTCTTGGATTGCAGGTTAAACAAACAAAGGATGGGATTTTCTTAAGTCAATCAAAGTATTGCAAGGAGATTCTCAAGAAGTTTGAAATGGAGAATTGCAAAGAAGCAAGCACTCCAATGCCATCAAGCTGCTACATGGATGCGGATGCTGCTGGAAAGAGTATAGATCAAACAAAATACAGAGGTTTGATTGGATCTTTGCTTTATCTTACAGCTAGTAGGCCGGACATCATGTTTGTGGTGTGTCTATGTGCAAGATATCAAGCAAATCCTAAAGAGTCACACTTCAAAGCTGCAAAAAGGATTCTGAAATATCTCAAAGGAACATCATCTGTAGGACTATGGTATCCTTCTCATTCTCCAATACATTTAATTGGTTATTTAGATTCTGACTTTGCAGGTTGCAAGCTAGATAGAAAAGAGCACAAGTGGCACTTGTCACCTTCTTGGCTCAAGCCTAATCTCATGGCATAGCAAGAAGCAAGCATGTGTTGCTCTCTCTACTGCTGAGGCTGAATATATAGCTGCTGGTAGCTACTGTGCACAGATTCTATGGCTCAAGCAACAACTTGTAGATTTTGGTTTACAAATCAGCAAAGTTCCCTTGATGTGTGATAACACAAGTGCAATCAATCTTACCAAAACTCAGATTCAACACTCAAGGACCAAACATATTGAAATAAGACATCATTTCATCAGAGATCATGTACAAAATGGGAACTGTGAAGTGAAGTTTGTAGACACCAAACTGCAGTTAGCTGACATCTTCACAACACCATTACCAAAAGAGAGGTTTTTCTTCTTAAGAAATGAGTTAGGTATTCTTGATCTCAATAATCTCTCTTAAATCTGTTTTTGGTACATGTTAAAGTCTATTTGTGAAGACAAATAGGGGGAGAATTATTGGTTCTTGTATATCTTTGTCTGCTATTGCATAAAATGTTAAAATCTCTGATATAAAAATGTTTTCTGCTGCTGCTGATAGAAACAACTGATTGTTTCATGTAAACAACCGATTGTTTATCATGTTTTATACCTTGAATGTGTAATAAACTGTCTTACTGTTGTAAGAAGCTTTGGACAGTATAAATGCTATTTTTGCAGGAACTGCTTCAGATTTAATCAGGTACAACATAAGCACCAGGGATTTTTCTTCATCAAATAGGGGAAGATTGTTGAACCAAGTGGTGTTCAATGTTTTGAAGAATCCAAATCCTTTGAAGGATGTTGAAGCCTCTGCTTTGCTTGATGTTGATGTGCTGGTTTAAGCTTTGTTCTGGGGTAGTTTATTTATTGTAATCCACCCTTGTTTAAATCTAAAGCAATTAGTATCTCAATCTTTATAAAAGTAAAATGTTTTTCAAACTAAGTTGAAACAATCGGTTGTTTATATTTAGGTGTTTTGAGAAAGTTTGAAAACTGTTTTTGAATGGTTGAAACTGTTAAGTACCAAAACAACCGATTGATTCGAAGAAACAACCGATTGTTTGTTTTGGAACCATAACAGAAAAACTGTTTTGTGTTTGACTGAGCTTTAAATGCTTTAACTGAATACGCTCCAGCCATTAAATGCTTTGACCAATCTTTTTAATGCAATTAAGAGTTTGTTAAGATTTGATAACAAACTACATCTTTGAATATATTCAGAAAAACAGATTTGAGAATTAAGAATCTTTTGTCAAAGTTTTTCTAAAGAGTTTTTCAAAGAGCTGAGATTGCTAAGAGTTTTGTGATTGATCAAAGTGCTGGAATAGGATTCTACTTGTATTGATTTCAGATATTCATTTGTAACAAGTGTAATCTTTGTAATCTGTTGAACAATTCGTTTGTGTGTTTGTTGAGATTGTTTGTGTGTTCTTGAGGTGTTCAAGATCAGCAATCTTAGTGTTGGCCAAGGAGAGTGTGTTTCTTGAGGTGTTCATGGTCATTCTCTTGGTTGGTGTGTAAGTGATCAAGGTGTGATTACTTAGTGGATTTCCTCAGGGTTCTGAGAAGATTAGATGTAGCTCTGGATTTGGAGTGAACCAGTATAAACAACTGTGTACAATTTCTCTATCCCTATCTCTTTAAATTCAGTTTTATCATTTTAAAACTGGTATAAACAACCGATTGTTTCGCTAAAACAACCGATTGTTTTTCCAGCATTGTGCTTTTGCTTTGTGTTTTGAAAAACTGAATTCTTAATCAAGGTGTTCTTGAAGAATTTTCATTCTAAGGTTAAAAGTTTACGAAAATCTTTCTTAAACAATTCACCCCCCCCCCCTCTCGTTTAAGGCCATATATTCTAACACCCACATATTCTTCAGTTACAGAAACACGTGGTAAATTTAACAATTCACCATGTCATGTCCAAGTTGTATAAGATCGTAGAAACCCATCACATAGGAGGTGTTCCCTCATTGTCTTAACATCCAGTATCCTTCCATTCAAATAGTTAACGCACGAACACCTAATCTTTGCTCCATCATGACCACTATTAGTCGCGTTACGTTGCGCAAATTGTATAAATTCTTCTACTCCTCTTTCGTACTCATCACTTATGCGAACATAATTAATCCAATTTCGATCCATTATATTCTGGAATAGTCATTCGGGTGTTTTCTAATCATGGTTCTATCTAATGCGTTTGTCGAGGGTCGAACACCCCCGGACTCAATACCAGCACGTATCAATTGTCGGAGGTCGAACACCCTCGAACTCAATACAAACACGATAATTCTATTTTAAACTAACAACTAACATAATATAAATACAAATTATAATAAATACTAAATAATATAAATTTTAAAAATAAAAATTATAATACATAAACAAAATCATAACATTAAAAAAAATTCAAAAATTTAAAACACCATCAACCTTGTGTGTGAAGGCAACGTTGGTGAAGAGTGGCACAGAAGCACCAGCAACGGTGGCGGCAGCAGACGCGACGGCAGACGCGGAAGCAAACCAAAAACCACATAAGAACCGACGAAGGCAATGAAACAGTACTTCGAGCAATGCAAGAAACCAAACAAAGTAAGAAAAACGAAAAAAAAATTATATATCATTGGTGAAGAAGAAAGAGAGCTCGAACAAATTTACAAAGGCACGAATACAAAATGAATGAAGGTGTAGAAGAAGAGATGAACACGAAGCGCAAACGCGAGCATGAATAGTGAAAATAAGAAAGCGTAAGTGGCACGCTTCAGAAATTAGAATAAAAAAAGATTTAAGAATGCGACTATTTGCAGTAGCCGCATTCATAAATCAAGCGCTTCTATTTACTAATGCAGTTATAAGTAAAGCCGCATTCGTAAATCAAGCGCTTCGATTTACAAATGCGGCTATATTACAAATGCAGTTTTACCTATAGTCACATTTGTAAATCGAAGCGCTTGATTTATTCTAGCCACATTTGTAAATGAATTTAATTTCAAAAATGTCACCGCATAAAGACTGCGTTTAAGTGTAAAGTCGCACTAAATAAACAGTATTTGTTTCTACATTTTGTCCTAGTGCAATTAAAGAAAGAATTTAAAAATTAAGAATTTTATCTTCAAATATTGATCCTGCCTGTTGACCGGAGCGCTGGAGAATGCCTCGTCAAAGGATCGACGTGCGCGCCGCTTCTCACTTCCGTTCCTCCTCTAGATCTATCTCAAGAACCTGCAAAGAAACGACACGGCGCCGCTGCGGCCGATCGCACTCCGACGCTCAAGTCAGTGACGGTATCACCAAATACTAAGAACTGGAACCGTGCAAACTCTCTCTCACAAACAGCTCTGTCACTCGCAAGCGTAAAGTGTATGAACTGAACGCGCGTACCTTAGAAAATCTGTTAAGAACTCTTATATACCTGGTGATTTTCTCTCTCCTGGCAGTTACAGACTTGAACACGTGGCTCGTATCCAACCGTACACGTGCCATCATCTGGAGGCTCCCTGACTTGGCGCTGCTTCTATTCTCATTTTGGCTAAGTTACCTATGCATGGTACTGCCCAGCGCATAGCTAACTCAGGAGTGCGATCTCTACTGAAACTGGCGAGTTAGGGCCTTCATACACCTTCCCTGTGGTCTCGCCGGCCGCCTTCATAATCTGCTTCTCCTTCGTCTTCGGCGATGTGCTTATTCTGGCGATCTCCGACTGCCTGGTTGCCTGAGTCTACATCTGGCGACTTCATCCTCAACCTGGCGATCGCCTATTCTGGTAAACTGGAAATCGGAACACGCCAACTTAACGATCGGCGACTACACGTGCCTCCCGACTTCCTTCCTAACTGCCAACCTGGCGCCTTGTCAACACGCCTACACTGTAGCAGGGTGCCACGTCATCGCACCCGACCACCAGGGCGGTACACAAGCCCCCCAGTCTTAAGCGAAAACTTGTCTAGCGAAAAGACTGAAAAAGCCTTCGTTAACACCGGTCTACGTGGCATGGACGCAGAATTCCAAGCGATAGTACTTTCTGCTGCTCTGACGCTCCACCAAACCCTTCGCGCATCGTTCGACACGTGGCTTCATGAACGGCTCTCTTCATCTGCCGTTAGCGCTTCCAAACTTATTTCGAAAACCCTTAAACCCCTTACGCTCCTACTATTCCATCACTTTCTTCACACTTGCATACGCTCTTATTTCCTTCTGCGAAAACTCTCGACGTTCCTCGACGCTCTAGATCACCACCTCCCTTCAACGTTCTCCTGATCATCGAAAGGTAACTACTTTCCTTCATCTGGTGGGTTTCCTTGCATTTTCACCGATTTGCATCATCCTGTAACTGTCTGGTGCATACGCTGTGGGCTGTTTTTCCATTTCTCCTTCTGCGTAACTTAGGGCTTTGTCGATCGTCGCAACGAACTCACATTCGTTCGTCTTTCACCTTCCTTCCATGATCGAGTCAGCCTTTGTAACCCTCCTGATTGTTTTTCCTTTCTTCTTCCTTTGCAGTTGCTATCATGACTCGCACAAAGATCACCCCGAACCCCCCTCCATCAGCGCGAAACCCTCCTCCACAAGCACACGACTCAACGCAAGTTCGTGGTGCTCCCTCTTCGCAGGCTGTGAGGCCTGCATCTTCTCAAACCGCTCTGGCCCAGGCGACTCCACCAAACGCTGGAGGAGCCCCCATCCCTCTGCCAGACTTCAAGGCTTTATACCCATGGGCTAACCCAACCCTCTTAAAGGAAACCTCGTCGGTGAACACTGCGGGAGCGGTTCTGCGACTGACCAATGGGGACGAGGTCCACCAATCGTTTCACAAGGAGCACGATGAGAGAATGATGGTGCTGCCTTGCCCCGCCGCTCTGCCAGTGTGCGCCGATGACAAAGTGAGCGCCGATGGGCCCTTCTGCTTCGTCTACACCACTTTCTTCAAGAAGGTTAAACTCAGGTTCCCCCTTACTCGATTTGAGAGGGAGCTCTTAACCGAGCTCAACATCGCTGCCGCCCAGCTTCACCCCAACAGCTGGGCGTTTGTCCGAGCCTTCGAGATAACATGCGCCCACCTGGGGTTGCCCGCGTCAGTGGACGTGTTTTTATTCCTGTTTGAGGCCAAGCACCCAGGAGATCGCCTGTGGGTCAGCCTGAATGCCATTGCTGGGAGATCCATTTTCACCATCTTCCAGCAGTCGTACAAGGATTGGAAGGGGAAGTTCATCCAGGTTCGCGCAAATGACAAAGACACTTCCCTTCTCGACGGTTTCCCCTTGTACTGGGTGGA
Source organism: Phaseolus vulgaris (assembly GCF_000499845.2). Taxonomy (NCBI): domain Eukaryota; kingdom Viridiplantae; phylum Streptophyta; class Magnoliopsida; order Fabales; family Fabaceae; genus Phaseolus; species Phaseolus vulgaris. The sequence continues at coordinate 38,625,890 of NC_023749.2, read as the reverse complement.
CAAGGGGAAAAAGGAGTCCAAGAGCTGCTTCAGGAGGCCCAGAAGTCCTGATAGCATGGGAGCTTTGGATCGAGACCTTTGCCTATTCTGGAAGAGGGTGGCAGATGCCCACATAACATTCTTGACCCCCACCCTGATTTCCTTCGAGTTCTTTGAGGACCAGTTGGAATTCCAAATAGGTTAGGACGCTACACTCTTGTCTTGACACTGCTTCTGATATTGTTTCTGGGCGTCTTGTGCGACACACACAAGACTTTGGTTTTATCTTTTCTGCATATGCCTGTTTTTGCTGTTTCACTGCCTTGTACACTAATCTTTCTCCCCTTTGAGCTAACTCATGCACTTTCGTTTCATGCAGATACCATGTTGGGTAAGAACATGCTCGCTGACTTGAAGGCGCTCGCCCGCAACCACGGGTTGGCGACCGGTTCCCAGACGGTGCCCAACTCGGCGGTCGAGAAGGCCATCATCCATGGGCGATCACCGCCGAAGGAGCCCACCCAACGAAAGAAACTGGTCCTTAAGAGGCCAAAGCGAAAAGCCCCCCAAGTTGTCCAAGAGGAAGAGGAAGAGGACGACGAGGTCACTGAGGATGGCCTCGTTACAAAGAGGAAAAGGGTGGCACCACCTTCTCCACCTGCCCCACCCCCTCTTCCAGCTTCAACACCACCATCAACACCTGCTCCTCCTCCCTCATCGCCAACACCACGAGCCCCTTCACCACCATTCCAAGCAACTCCACTGGCCACTGCGCCACCAGCAGTCGAGGCTCAAGAGCCAAACTTCTTGGAGGACCCCCCGAGCGCCTCTACACCGCATATATCAGCAGGAGGGGGCCCTCCTTCCAACACTTCGGCTGCAGGAATCGCTCCAATCGGGGATGAGGTCGCTCACACTTCTCCAATTCTAATCACCGAATCCCCGGTTGCGTCGCCACGCCAGGAAGCAAACATTGAAAACCCTGCTAAAGAAGGTGGCGGCGAGAACCCTCCACAAGCCCCCCTGGCGCCTCTCCAGGCATCCAACCTTTCCCTTGAAGTCACAAGGATGTGGGAACCTCTGACCGCCAAACTCAAAACCATTGCAGAGGATATCCCATCGATCATAACGAGAGCTGTGGAGAGCTCCACCAGGCGGCTACAGGATGATATCTACAACCTCAAGACCGAAAACAGCACTATAAAGGTCGAGGTGGAGAAGGTGTCATTCAGCCTGACACTCGCGGAAATGGAACATTCTCGAGTAGAGGATGCCCTGAGTACCGAGCTTAGGCTAGCGCGCAAGGAAGCTGCTGACCTTCGCCGCAAAGTCCATGAACTTGCCCAAGAGAAAGTTGAGCTAGAAAGCAAAATCGTGCCCCTGCGCACCAAGGCGAGCGACCTGGAGGCTCACATTCAAGCTAATGCCGATAAGGTACAAAAACTGGAGCAAAGGTCAATCGACCGCGAGAAGCTACTTGGGCAAGTAGAGAAAGCGAGAGACGACGCCATGGCTGATCTCGCCGAGGAAAACAAGGAGAAGGGGAAAATGGCTGCCGAGTTGGCCCAAGCTCAAGCTGAATCCAAGAAGGTTACTGACGACCTTCTCCACGCTCAAGAGACTAACAAACAACTGCGAAAACAAGTCGAAGAGCTGGAGCAGCAGAACAAGGAGCTTAAGCAACAGGTTGAAGAATTTCAAAGGCAAATTGAAGAACTCAAGCTAAGCTCCGCTCAGATTCTGGTTGCCGGATTTGATGCCGCTCGGGAACAATTCGCATGCATATTCCCTGATCTTGACCTCAGCATGGTGTCGTTAAACAACGAAGTAGTAGATGGAAAGGTCGTTCCCGCCGAAGGCTCAACCAATTCCACCCCATCTGCTTCTTTATAAATTCACTTGTATTTACCTTGTAAAAACTCTTGCATATGTGTTTTGAACAGTTACTTATTTCAATAGCGAAACTTGGATATTCTTCCTTCTGACTCCTTTTGAGCGCTTTCAACCTCTTTGAATGTTTAACTTTGCCGAGTTTAACTTAGCGATTTTGCAAACACGACCTTTGGCGTAACTGCTTCGAGCCGATTCAAACTTAAGCAACAATCGCTTTAAACAACTTGTACCCTTGAGGCACTAACCTGATCATAAGAAAAAGCTTCCAAGCAACAAACTGTAACTTAATCATCGGTTCAAACAACGTCCCATTCGACCTGCTTTATCAAACAAGTCTTTCAACCTTCTTGCCGTCGTTTGAACTTTTCCCGATCGCCAAAACCTCTTGGTAACACCAGTTTTTCCCAGCCTCATGCTTTGGCAGTCATTTCTTTATCTGGGGCAGAAATGCCTTTTGGGACCTTCCTTTACCCCCCTGAACTTCAGAGCTGAAGACCGGCTGGCTAGGCGTTCTCTTCGAACCTACCTTAGCCACCTTTCAAGCTTCTTCCGCCCTCTTCGCCATACCTGAACTCGTTCAAGACGAGAAGGATTTTATCTTGCCTATACCCGCATACAAGCGAGGAGGTCTTTTAACTCGCCTAAACTCGCTCATCGGCGATAAGGACTTTTACTCGCCTGAACTCGCTCATCGGCGAGAAGGACTTTAAATGGCCTTAACTCGCTCGACGGCGAGAAGGACTTTGTCTGGTGCCTCAACTTGCCCAGGGTGTACATCTCCTCCCCCCTGGATGCACTGAGGACCTTTTCTTTCTCGCCTGCACTCGCTCAACGGCGAGGAGGTCTTTACCTTGCCTCGACATTGCCCCAGGAGTTACATCTTCTCGCTCCCAGAAACACGGAGGACTTTTTCTCTTTCTCGCCTGCACTCGCTCAACGGCGAGGAGGTCTTTTTAACTTGCCTCGACATTGCCCCAGGAGTTACATCTTCTCGCTCCCAGAAACACGGAGGACTTTTTCTCTTTCTCGCCTGCACTCGCTCAACGGCGAGGAGGTCTTTTTAACTTGCCTCAAAACGCGCGAGGGCGTTGAGGTCTTCCATCTGGTGCCTCCGATCGCCGAAAGACGATGAGGACTTAAAAACTTAACTGGTGCCTCCAATCGCCGAAAGACGATGAGGACTTTAAAACTTAACTGGTGCCTCCAATCGCCGAAAGACGATGAGGACTTTAAAATTTTTAGAAAGCACGCGATATATCTTTTCTTGCCTCAAATCATGTACAAATGACAAGGTCTTTTTTCAAAACTTTCGAAAATAGCACACATGCCATCTGGAAACACCTTATACTTCGAAAACTCTTCTTTTATTGGGTGGCCTCATTAAAAACCCTCCTTAGGGAAAAAAGAGTGCCCCCTTGAAACTGTTTTAACAGAGACATTGCAATATAACATTTGTGTTTGTCTTTACTTACAAAGCTCTTAACTATAGTACAACTTCAGGTGTGTGGCGTTCCAGGTACGAGGGATCGCCCCTCCTTCCAGCGTCTCTAAGCGGTAGGCTCCGTTCCCGAGTGCCTCGGTTATTCTGAACGGTCCAGTCCACTTGGGTGATAGTTTATTCTCCATCTCGTACTGGTGGGCCTTCCTCATCACCAGATCGCCTTCTCTAAACTGCCTTGGCATCACCTTAGAATTGTACCTTCGCTCGACCCTTCTCTTCAACGCCTCAGCCTTCAGCCTTGCCTCCTCCCTGACTTCATCCAGCAGATCCAGGTTCAGCCTTCTCTCTTCATTCGAGTCTTCCTCTACAAAGTTCTGGAATCTCGGCGAGCTCTCCTGGATCTCCACTGGAATCATGGCGTCACACCCGTAGACCAAATTAAACGGGGTCTCGTGGGTTCCTGACTGCTCGGTGGTGTGGTACGCCCAAACTATACGGGGTACCTCCTCAGCCCAACCTCCCTTAGCTTTCTCGAGCCTTCTCTTCAACCCTCTCAGCAACACCCGATTAGCTGATTCCACCTGGCCATTTGTTTGAGGGTGCTCGACGGATGCAAACACTTGCTGAATTCCCACCCCTTCACAAAGCTTCTTCAACAGGTGGCTTGCAAACTGCGTCCCATTATCTGACACCAGGCGCTTAGGCACTCCAAACCGGCACACGATGTTCTTCCATACAAAACCTTCGATCTTGTGCGCGGTGATCTGGGCCACTAGTTCTGCTTCAATCCACTTGGTGAAATACTCGATCGCCACCACCAAGTACTTCATCTGCCTGATCGCCAGTGGAAAAGGTCCCAGGATGTCGATTCCCCAAGTATGAAACGGCCAAGGGCTATAGATCGACTTCAACTCCTCGGGAGGTGCCTTGTGCCAATCGGCGTGCTGCTGGCATTGTTTGCAGCACTGGGCATACTTCTTGCAATCTTCTCTCATGGATGGCCAATAGTAGCCTGCACGGAGAGTCCTTGCGGCCAGAGCTCGACCCCCGACGTGACTTCCACATATTCCTTCGTGGAGCTCTGCCATAATTCTCGTGCACTTCTCGCCGTGTATGCACTCCAGGAGTGGGTGAGTGAACCCAAATCTGTACAGATCGCCATCAATCAATGTATACTTGCTGGAATTTTTCTTTACCTTCTTAGCTTCTGTTGGATCTAGCGGGAGGAGACCATCTGCCAAGCACCGCTTGTACTGTGTTATCCAAGTGTCTGGCTCATGGGTGGCGCAGACCTGCATCACATCCACCTTCTCTCCTCGACATGCTCTAATTCTTGGCGATCTCAGGGTTTCTTGCGTCAAAGACTTATGGCCTCTCGCTGCCCTCTCCGTCGACTTGCTTATCTGAAGGACCAGGTGATCTGCTACAAATGCCCTCGGCGTCTTCAGAGTTTCTTGAATCACCGTCCTCTGCCTACCCCCCTTGCCTGAACTGGCGAGCTTAGCAAGCAAGTCAGCTCGGGCATTCTGCTCTCGGGGCACATGCACTACTTCAAAAGAGGCAAAGGAACTCTTCAATTCCTGCACATATGCCAAATAAGCCGCCATTTGTGGATCTTTAGCCTGGAACTCGCCTGTTACTTGCCCGGTGACTAGCAGCGAGTCACTCTTAGCCATCAGCACCCTAGCCCCCATTTCTTTGGCCAGCAAAATCCCGGCGATCAGCGCCTCATACTCTGCTTGATTATTGCTGGCTTTAAAGGCAAACCTCAAAGATTGTTCAATCAGCACGCCGTTGGGTCCTTCCAATATGACTCCAGCACCGCTACCCTGCTGGTTTGACGATCCATCCACCGAGAGTGCCCAACGGAAGTCGTCTCCTTCAACCCGCGTCGCCTCTGAAGAGAGCTCGACTACAAAATCTGCAAAGATTTGCCCCTTGATCGGGCCTCGAGGCTCATATTTAATGACAACTCCACTGCCCACTTCACCATTCTTCCCGCAACGTCAGGTTTCTTCAAGACCTTCTGGATGGGCAGGTCAGTCATTACCAGAATTGTGAAGCTGTGGAAGTAGTGGCGCAACCTCCTCGCCGAAAACACCACAGCCAGCGCGGCCTTCTCAAGGGCCTGATATCTCGTTTCTGGGCCCTGCAACACCTTGCTCACAAAATAAATAGGCTTCTGAGCCTGATCCTGGTCCTGGGCGAGCACCGCACTCACCGCCCTCTCAGTCACAGCGAAATACAACCTGAGAGGGATTCCCGCCAGTGGTTTGCACAGAACCGGCGGGCTCGCCAGATATTCCTTCAGCTTGACGAAAGCTTCCTCGCACTCTTTCGTCCAAGCGAACTTGTTATTGCGCCGCAGGCATTGGAAATAGGGATGTCCCTTTTCTCCGCTCGCTGACACGAAGCGAGATAGGGCCGCCATCCGACCCGTCAGCTGCTGGACTTCTTTCACTGTAGCCGGGCTTCTCATCGCCAAGATGGCGGCACACTTGTCCGGGTTGGCCTCTATTCTCCTTTCAGTCAAAAGAAAACCCAAGAACTTTCCAGCCTCCACGCCGAAAATGCATTTCTCCGGGTTGAGCTTCAACTTAAACTTGGCGATCGTCGTGAACAATTCTTCCAAGTCTGCTACGTGCTTGCTCTTCTCCTGCGAGGTCACGACCATGTCATCGACGTAGGCTTGCACGTTCCTTCCCAGCATCGGTGCAAGTACTCGATCCATCAACCTCTGGTACGTGGCCCCTGCGTTCTTCAGCCCAAACGGCATCACCTTATAGCAGTAGCACGACCTCTCCGTCATGAAGGCTGTTTTTTCTTCATCCATGGGATGCATCTTGATCTGATTATAGCCCGAGAAGGCGTCCAAGAAACTCAGCAGCTTGCACCCTGCAGCACTATCGACCAGGGCATCAATGCTTGGTAAAGGATACGAATCCTTTGGGCAAGCTTTGTTCAGATTGGTGAAATCGACGCACATGCGCCATTTCCCGTTACTCTTCTTTACCAGCACGACATTTGCCAACCACTCAGGGTACTGGACTTCCCTGATGTGGCCTGCAGCGAGGAGTTTCTGGGTCTCGTCCTTGATTGCCTGCCTCCTCTCTTCATTAAATTTCCTTCTTCTTTGTCGCACCGGCCTCACCATGTTGTCCATCGCCAGATGATGGCACAAAAAGTCGGGATCGATCCCGGGCATGTCCGAAGCGGACCAAGCAAACGCGTCCAGATGCTGCTCAATCACCTTGGCGATCTGGTCCTGGAGATCGACCTCCAGAGATCTTCCGAGCTTGAAAACTTTCCCCCCGATCTCCTTCTCGAGCCACTGCTCGACGGGTTTGGGCCTGGATTCTCTGGCGATCACCGCCTTGGCGATTCCCAGTTCCCTTGCTTCCTCAGGGCGATTCCGCGCCTCTTCTTCCTCCAGGCCAGCATTCCTCTCCCCCAGCTCAGCATCTACCATCTCTACATCCCTTCCGGCGGCCTCCTCTATTACCGGCAGTCTGGGCTTCACGCCGGGAGGCGGGGTGGTCGTTACATAGCTCACTGATCTTTTATTTTTCAGGCTATTTTCATAGCACTTTTTCGCTTCTTTCTGATCAGACTTTATCGTGATCACCACCCCTTCCATGGACGGCAGCTTCACCTTCATGTGCCGAGTCGATGGAATTGCGCCTATCCTGTTAAGAGTGGGCCTTCCCAACAGGATGTTATATGCTGAAGGGGCGTTTACGATGAGGTACTTGATTTTCTCCGTCCTCGACCCAGCCTCATCGGTAAACGTGGTTCTCAGCTCAATGTACCCCCTGACCTCCACCTGGTCGCCAGCGAACCCATACAAGCACCCTCCATAGGGCCTTAGCTGGTCAAGGGGCAATTCCAGCTGCGTGAAAGTCGGCCAGAACATTACGTCTGCCGAGCTTCCTTGGTCCACCAGAACTCTATGGACCTTCCTTCCCGCCGTGATTAACGAAATAACAATGGGATCGTTGTCATGAGGCACAACGTCCCGAAGATCCTCCTTGGTGAACGTGATGTCCACTTCCGGCGAGTGATCTTCAAACATGTCCACTGACATCACCGATCGCGCGTACTTTTTCCTCTGCGATGCGGTGCATCCACCTCCTGAGAAACCCCCTGCAATGGTGTGGATCTCCCCATGGATAGGCATCTCGTGTTGCTGGGCTTCTCCACCTGCCGGCTGGGAACTCGACGCTCCTCCGGTCCTTCTGTCCAGCAGATAGTCGTTTAGGAACCCGCTCTTAACCAGATCGTCGAGCTGGTATCCTAAAGACAAACACGAGTCCAGGTTGTGGCCAAAGCACTGGTGAAACTCGCACCAAACGTCCGGCTTTGACCCCAGCACCTTGTCGCCCACCTTCTCGGGCGCCTTCAACCTAGCAGATATGTTAGGGATAGCGATCAGGTCCGCTAGTCCCATGACGAATTTGTGCTTAGGCGGGCGATTGTACTCTCGGCGTGCTGGTTGTTGGCGTGCTGGCGGTTGGCGCGCTTGGCTTCTTCCCTTATTTCTCCTATCGTAAGGATAGCGAGTCCTTTGGTCTTTTCTGGCCGCCGCTGCCGTTTCCAGCACCCTCTGTGGCTGGATCCTGGTCTGGGCGCGTGGCCTGGCGGGAGCCACGCTGCCTCTCTTCTCGGCGACTTCACTCTCGTCGGCGATATGGGCCACCGCAAGTCGCCTGACTTCAGCAAACGTCGCTGGGTGAGCCCTGATCAAGGCCTCGCAGAATGGCCCTGGCTGCACGCCCTTCTTGAAGGCATAGACCAGCATTTCTTCATCCTTGGCCGGCGATCTGACCATCTGCGCTCCAAAGCGATTGAGGTAGTCTCTGAGGGACTCCCCATGGTACTGCCTTATATCATACAGATCATAGGACACCCTGGGCGGTGCCTTGTTCACAATATACTGCTCGACAAAGATTTTCGAGAATTGTTGAAAATTAGTTATGTGGCCATTAGGCAGGCTCACAAACCACTCCATCGTCGTTCCCTGGAGCGTGCTCACGAACATCTTACAGTAGACGGCGTCCGACCCTCCCGACAGCATCATCTGCGTGTGGAACGTGGTCAGATGAGCCTCTAGATCCTCCACGCCAGTAAAAACAGCTTTAACCGGAACCACGCTCGTGGGAATTGGCGTGTCGGTAATCGCCTGAATGAAAGGCATTGGGAAAACACGAGGTGGCGTCGACGGTGCCACCTCTTCAGCTGAAGAACGACCCTGCTGCTCCTGAAGAGCTCGACGCAGCTCCTCAGCTACCTTGCTGAGCTCCTCGTTCCTGGCGCGAGAGGCGACCAGGTCCTCATGTATCCTCGCCTGCTCTACGCGCGAGGCTTCCACAGTTGCCTGCAACGAGCGCATCATCTCTGCCATCTGCGCCATGGTCTTGCGGCGTCGCCTTCAGCTGCGACGGGAGCCACGGGACTGGAACGATTGCTTTCTCATCTTTCTCATTAACTTCAGCGAACCACAGAAATACAGCAAATAACACTTCAACCACGAACAAATCAGCGATCAATCGGGGAAAACTCAAGAAACTGCGCAAGAACCCAAGAACACCGCAAACCTTCGCAGAAAACCACCAAAGAACTCGAACCTCCACCAGACAGATTGCGCGCAAGCAACAA